>NC_051424.1:14668383-14683383 GCF_015228065.2 Penaeus monodon
GGCATATATATACACCTCCCATCAAGTAGGTTAACAAAAGGAGGGGAAGCCCAGGTCAAACAAGGTGAAGGCGGCATTTCTGTCAAGAGAGGACGGTGTCTTTCCCTTTCAGATAAGATTTTTTTTTACTTTAAAAACCAGCTCCAGTTGTAAAAACTAGTAATAAAAAGGGTTTTATTGTTAAATGATGTTTTAAAAGTAAAACCCCGTATATAAATGTGAAGTCGTGTCCACAATAACATCATACTATATAGTCCCAGACAGTAGAATGTGCTCTCCCTATGAGGATAGGGTAAAAAAACGAATAAAAAACTTTATAACTATACCTATAAAAAATAGATAAATAGATCAGAGTAAAATAAAATAAATTGAAATAATAAAATGACAAGCTGATTGGGACAGAGCATCTTTGCTCCTCCACTCTTCTTCCTGACCCATATACTGCACATTGACTCTCCGTGTTTTGGTTTCCTTCTGTGTTTACGGTTGGAGATTCACGACATAGACAGTCGTTTGACGATATTGCACCGAAGCAAAATGTTCAAACCGATTTCCATCTAAGCCGACTCGACCATGAGACCACATAATCATCCAGGGCACAGACCCCATCCACTCAATGAGATACGAAAGATTCCGTCTATAAAAAGTTAAAATTGCGGTCATGATCCTCAACCTCCCGAACCTACTGTTTGCATCATTCTTTGAGAAACGTACACACGCCCCTTCATTATTTAAGCAACTGCACATGAATACTTTAATCTGGTCTCTAACCGTCCTTCCCACTAGCAGATTATGTGTAAAATATATATATATAATAATATCTATATATATATATATATATATATAATAAAGTATATATATATAATATATTACTGTAGAATGCTTAAATCAAACTTTAGAACAATGTTTTGTCATTCGGTAAGACCTCCGATACTTGGATCGACTGCAGCATAGATAACATAGAGAAGGCAGATGGCAGAGAACTACTTCTGTCGCGATTCATGGAGGACGGAGAGGCTAAACATGTTCTCTGCTGAAATCATAAAATTTTAATAAAAACCAGAAGATTCTACCCCACTTAACTCCGAATGCTTAACAGCAGAATCTTAACCTATTGATCTGCCTTGCAACTTTATTCTTTTCATTTTTCATTTCATGCAAAATCCCTCTTCTTCATTTTCACTTATTTCA
The DNA here is from genome assembly GCF_015228065.2 of Penaeus monodon. Classification (NCBI taxonomy): domain Eukaryota; kingdom Metazoa; phylum Arthropoda; class Malacostraca; order Decapoda; family Penaeidae; genus Penaeus; species Penaeus monodon. The sequence continues at coordinate 14,669,575 of NC_051424.1, forward strand.
TGTCTGAATCTAGTTTTCCGACCACTTTTATATAGCTAATGATGCCAAATCAAAACTTCAGCTAATTTAAGCGAACTCCACCTAACTACGGTTTCTCTTTTAAGAGAACTTTCACTAATTAGCTTCATAATCGATATTTGTTCAAGATATTTCATTTCGTTGAACCAGTGTCATACCGAAAATGGATCATAATTTTCCCCGAACAGGTATTCCTGTGCCCCCCCTCATCTACAAGTGCTCATCACAATCGAGGGTATATGGCCACTGTAATTACCACTGACAGTTTCAGACGCTGCATGTTTCACGATGTACTATGCAAGCAGATGCAGCAGGCCGCGTACAAGTTATTTGCCCAACAATGAGCCATGGCACCCAATTTGAGTTGCCTGAAGCAAAATGAAACAGACTCAGAGTGATGGGTGATTTTCCTGGCACTGCTGAATGCCTGTTGTTGGCTGTGTGCAAGATGGAAGATGGAGGTTATACCTGCTAACACCATTAACCAATCCTCAGTCCTGTCAAGACAAGGCACACAGTTCACATACTACCACAACGCACGAACGATCGCAACGAACGGGCTTACCGCAAGAAATGCAATACAAATCTGGACAACACAAAAGTTACAACCCCGCTGCAGAGCCATTCTCCATATCCTCGTTATCGGAAATGAATGTAACCATTTCCCGATGTGGTTCACTTCAGATAGAGCAGACCCTTGACAACCAAAACCTCTCCAGGTAACCATGCTAGTGTCCCTGTACAATCACAGGCAGTGTCGGACGTTGCCGTGGCTTGGATTACTTCAAATTACGTTTAGGCCGCTGTAACTTACTCAGGTGTGGTAAAATGGTGAGAAACACATATTTTCTCTCATAAGTTGAATACTGAAATAGACCTGAAAGCCACCGCCACTGTTGTATAATATACATTTATATTAGCGAATAACTGATGAGTGTATATATTCAGTGTTGTGTGTGCTCCTCTATGACAAGTGTGTCACTGGGGCCGACACGTCCTTACATAGGAAACGCGATGCCTGCCACTGTCCATTTTGTCATGTGTGGGCTTGTTCTTCCCGTGTGTGTATAGTGTGGGTACGGGGATAACCCTTACACGATGTCACTAATTGCTATACAAAAAGTGTGGACACACATTATTCAATTAAAAAACGGTATATATCACTGTCGCAACTGGTACATATGGTTGGATTCTGTCTGTGTGCATTTCGGATGAGCTCATGGGTTGTAGGTTGGATTTGGTGTGCGACTTTAAATTTAGGCTATTCCTAAAATCGATCTGCTTTTCCCAGTTCTTCAATCTCAAAACTTACAAATGCCAGCGCGTATCCGTTGTGTCATCCATCATGTGAATGCAACAATTCAAGTAACAAAAAAAGGAGTCCGCTGTCCTCCCAAAAGTGGATGAACAATGTTGTTTAAAAATATACCGTAGTCACGTGCTTGCCAATCACTGTCCAAATGCAAATTATGTGGCATATATATACATAGTTTTTTTAAAAAAAGCTTGGGGTGCTGTGGCGTGATTGTGATGGTGAAATGAATAGTTAGTGGACCTCCGACTGTTATGGTGGCAAAACACAGTGCAACGTGGTCTGCATAGTGGGCCAGTCTTCTGTAGGGTTACGAATGACACTCCGAAACAGTACACGACGAACGACATACGGTGCGGGGGCCTCTTATGATAATGATACTACAGCATACATATTTTGCCGGGGCGCGTTGGGGTCTTCGTCAAAATACTACCTTGAAGAATTACAGACCATGGCTAGGACGGCCCCCTTGTTGATCGATAACTGGTGCCGGACCGCTGATAGTTTTGATCGCCCGTGCTGTGTTGAATTGGCTCCGGCGCAATGTATGCTGCTTCCAGAATTTGTTTGGTCCAGTCCTCCATGGACATATCTCTGCTTCCTTCGATTTCGGAAGAATGTCCAAGCGTCCTCTGCATGTACCGCCACCAGGGCGTTGGAATCCTGTGGCGACGATGTCAGCTCGATGTTCGCTGTCCGGGTGTCTGAAACCACGACCTGTTTCATCAAAAGTAGGCTGTATCGCTCTGCTGCAGTATGCGATACACAACACTGTTAAGCTTGCTTTCGGGCTCCTCTTGTCTCATATCAAGTCCATGTATCTCTTCCCCGGATGTGCTGGCGTTGTGTGCTGCTGTCCATCGTGTCTGGCGTCGTCCGGAGTAACGGTGATCCTTGTACTTGAGATCCAAATACGCTCCGTGGTTGGTGGACGTTGCGAATAATAAATTAGCTGTTTCGCTGTGGGTTCTGGGCGCCTTCCCGCACTCAGTGTGTGTGGCATTCGATATGTGCTCCGCCCATTCTTCGGAGGAAGTTCAATGCGACCATATTTTTATCGCACCCAGGTTCTCTCTGGGGTGCTGACACGGTTGATGTGTGTTCGTGGGCGGGGTCATATCAGCATTAGGTGGGGTGTGGAGTTGCCGAGGTCGTGGGACACATGTGAGGCACAAGGTATAGTGTGGGGACTACTGAGGCATACCCAGAATAGCCTGACATGAAGCGGAAATGATTAAAACAGTTAACACTGGAGGTGGTGGACGGGGAGTCACGCAGTTGCTGGACATATCACTGTTTTGGTTGCATTGAATGCACCCATATAGTCTATCAAGCATCTGGGGACCTCTAAAATCTGTAGAAATGGGAAGGAAGTTGCATGTACGGAACAGAGTTAATTTATGTTCTGCAGAGACACAGTACCACTCAAAGTTTTAGAACGATTTTTCACACACGGCCCATGGAAAGAACGTGACATCCCAACTTCTAGTTTCGAGCATGATCTTGCTATTCACTTACACAGTTCACACGTAAGCAACATATTTGGTCAACGTGGCGGGAATGTACGTGAATGGAAAAACCAAAAATTGATTTTTTTGCCGATTTCCTCAAGAAATAAACAATTATTCAATGCCTTTGGAACTGTAGAAGTTTTGGGACGACCCGACGTTTTTATTTCAGAAACTGACGGTGTGAAACTTCTTCCTACTTTTGAGCTTGTACCCGGCCTCTGCAGCACACTATCATTATACATAAGGTTATCAGCCATGTTTCCCCATCATTTTCCTTTTTTTTGTTACTCACTTTCAATAGTGTCCTTATGTAAGGGGAGTATCTCAAGGTGCATAGTCTCACGATCACTTTTACTGGTTTTTTGCCTTGCTTTTCATAAAGACTCATTAGATTCCTTTCGTATATACTTTCTTGCATTTTTCATGCATTCTAACACTTTTATTCTTCTACTAGAATTGTTTTCCTTTTTCTATTTTAATACCAGTTTTCACTATATATAATGTATATATATAAATATATATAGATTATATATAGATATAGGATATATATATACCTAATATGTATTATATATATTTGTATATAGATATATATATATATATTATTATCTATAGATATATATATATATCGACACACCAAATACAAACAACCACACACATATGTGTGTGTGTGTGTGTGTTGTGTGGGGGGTGTGTGTGTGTGTGTGTGTGTGTGGTGTGTGTGTTGTGCAGTGGTGTGTGTGTGTGTGGTGGTGTGTGTGTAGGTGTGTGTGTGCGTGTGGTGTGTGTATGTGTGGTACTATATATATATATGTATAACATATATGTATAGATAGTAAATATATACTATATATATATTGTATATCTATATATATTATAATATATATTATATATATATATATATACACACATACAAACACACACACACAGACACACACGCACATATATATGTGTGTGTGTGTGTGTGGGTGTGTGTGTGTGGTGTGTGTGTGTGGTGTGGTGTGTGTGTGTGTGTGTGTTGGTGTGTGGTGTATTGTGTACAATATATATACTATATATATATATATATATATATATATATATTATATATATGTTACTATTATAGTAGAGAGAGAGATACATAGAAATATCTATATCTTATATGTAATATTAAATGAAAATTATATATATATTATATATAATATATATATATATAATATATTATTTATATGTACAGCACATATATTTCTTCTTTTAACGGTAGGTTCATGTAATGAGCGCAGTGGTCCACAGCATGATACTTAATTGTAGTTTTTTTCATGTGTGATGCTCTTGGAGTGAGTACGTGGTAGGGTCCCCAGTTCTTTCCACGGAGATTTTCCGGTGGTAACCCTTTTATGTATATATATATATATATATATATATATATATATATTATATATTATATATAATATATATATATATATATATATTGTATGTATGGTATAGATATAATAGTATATATATAGCAATAATATATATATATATATATATATATTCACTATGTTTTATATGTATATGTATATATTCATAACACACACCCATCACCACACCGAAAAAAAAAAGAAAAAAATCAATATATATTATATCAATATATGTATGAATAATTATTATATATGTATTATGTACATATTGTATGTATGCATGTCTGTATGTATGTATTATCTGTGTGTGTATAATATATATCATATAATATATATATATATATATTATAATATATATATATATATATGTAATTATAGTTATTTTATATATTATGTTTGTGTGTGTTGTGTGTGTGTGTGTGTAATTATATACATATACTATATACCCCGGGGGAGAAGAGCACTTCCCAGTCCTCCTCCCCCCAGGAAACGATATTCTGGCAACGCTCCAAATAAATTGATATGCTCGGGAGGGTGCTGGTCCCTCCCACCCATCAAGAAAGGTGGGCCTGTGGTCCCGCTGGGATTATGTAGCTTTGGGGCAAAGCCCTTGGGAACCCCACAGGCGATGGACACACTCACGCCCACCGACCCCTCCCTTTTATTTGGGGCAAGCGTGTCGCGGCGCAGTAGGTGGCTTCGCACCCGTAGGTTTGACCGCACGAGGCTTAACCTAAGTGACATTTCTGGGTAGTGCTTGGACATCGGTCCCTTGGCATGATGAGCAGTTACCTCTGCTATCGCGTGAATATAGGCAGTGACTGGTGAGTTGAGGTGGATGCCCAATTGGGTACAACTTGTTTAACTGGTTGGGTGGCCCAGCAATGGTCACCACCTCCAAGTACAGTGTGAGCCCCGTAAGAGGAGAGTGGTCCAATAACATGTGTGGATGGTGGGCGTCGCTCATACCGCCCCAACACACATAGTCCTAGAGTGACACCGATTCTAGATTGAGCGCGGGTATTATACGGCACTTTGTATGTGACGAACATTCGTTGCTTTATGTCTCTTATTGCTAAGATATTAACGCTCCTACCCATGTGTATGTAACTTGATGTGAAAGAGGCATTCTTGCAAACCGCCTCTGTGTGGCAGACAATTGCCCTCCTACGTAAAGGCGGGCTATACAACATAGTATGCGGCCCCCATGGGGCCGAAGTGTGATCCCAGCAGCGAAATCTCCTCCCTTCCGGAGCTATTGCTATCCCAGATAAATAAGGATCTTTGGTTCCTTGGTCCAGCGCTTCACCCACTCGCTGGCCATGGTAGAGTGATACGGGGTACAGTGCCAAGGAGATTGATCAATTCTGTGAGAGACGACAAATGGAGATCCTCCAAAAACAACAAAAGCTGGTGAGGGTGTTTACCACAGTGCATGCCGAGTTCTGTGGCACTGACCATAGGCTGGTTGTAGCTACGGCTGTGGTTCAATTCAAACTCCCCGGTCCCTCCAGTGTCCACCCTAAGTTGTTTCACTTGGACTAGACTAGGAAGGAGGAGTGTTTCCCGTGGGTTCACCATGGAAAGTCTTTGACCACGGATCACAGAACTCAAACCGACGCCTATGAGCCCAGTTCTTCTGGGGACGACTCTTCAAAGTGGCTAAAACACTCCGACAGCCAAGGGAAACAACACATTGTTGTGCGCCGAGAGCAAGGCAGTTCACATTCTTACCTGAGACTTGAGCCCTGAAGCATGTCCTGCTCCACACCAACTGAAAGGTAGGATGTAAGTCCTTGCGTCCACTTCTCCATGGTCATTGGGCTTGGAACACTGCTGAAGGACCAATGTGTGCAATTCTCAGACTCTGTGCCTGAAGATGTTGAGGACTATCTTGATAAAACAGCCCTTCGCCCTGCCTACCAGCCCTGAGAAGCTAACTTAGCCCCTCAAAGATGACTGCAGGTCCGATCTAGCAGATGGACTGGATCATCTCAGTACACTTTGGCGTGGTTCGGTGTGGGATGTTGGGCTGATATTTTGAGAGTTTGTACCAGGTAGAACCGCACACAAACGGGGGGCAAGTTAGCTGGAATGCAGCGTGTCACAATACCAATAGCCGTACCCACCCATCACGAGAACCTCCTACCTATACGGAGTTTAGGATGGCGATTTCCAGCTGAAGAGTGGGAATAGTCTTGCAGGCTATGTAATCCCCTGCTAACTGCTAAAGGCCTGGGATTGAACACTAGGGCTCGGGGCCCTGCTCGTCCTGCCTGCCATCGGCAGGTCTGGTATCTTCCCCCTGAGCCTGCTGCGAGGAATGATCATTGGATTGTAGCAACTACGTGGTATTACATGGCTCACATACCAGCAAATTCTCGGCCCACATTCTTCTGATCAGATCTGCACCAGCCTACTGAGCATCAGAGACCGGAGCATCTGGATTTCCTCCTGGCCAAGTCCACAACAATAGACCCTCACACATTAGCTTCAAGAATTGGGAAGCCGTTCGTAGTGTGGTCGTGGTTCATACACACACAACATATCATCAACCTCAGGAGGCGTTTGCCTTTGTGCATCGGGAATTGCTATGTGAGATCCTGTACTCAGGGAATTGCCGCACAGTTATTGGCACCTAATAGCGCACCTTTATACGGGTACTGTGAAAGGGGCTGTAAACGGGGTGTAATGGGGGGTGTCTCGACGTCGTCGTGGACAATGACTCCAGGGGTTATCAAGCTGTGGTCCTTCCCCACACTTTTCAACCCTGTAATGGACTGGATATTGGGTCGGAGGGGGGAGGGACAGCTCTACCCAAGTCGGTATAAGCAACCTAGACCAAGGGCCAGCGGTCTCAACTCAACTTTCTGATATGTTTGCTATAAACAGCTATCAAGTCCGTGGAGGTCACTAGTGGCGGCTCGGGAGTATTTGCAATGAGCAGGCCCTTAGCCTAGGTCCCTGGACCAAGACTAAAATTCAGACGTTGGGGCCTTTTAGGAGAACCCATTTCAGTCGATCCATGCTGGCGTCTGTGAGGGCTTTTGAAGTTACGGAGAGTTTTTACCATATGTTGGTAGTGTGAGGGTTGGCCAGTATATCTGGGCTGTGACCACGAATCAATAGACGCTGCAATTACATCAGGCAATAGAGGGGTCCGATACACACAGTGATTGTGTTCTCAACAAGAGCATTTGGAGATTCAGTCCGATGCAAAGACAAGCCTGCGTGTCTTTAAGGCCTTGTACTGCCAGTTTCCACACACTCTATGGAAAACCTGTGTGCCAGGATCACGCGCCTCACACTAATAACAAACATTGGGTGGTTATCCAGGACCGATTCACACAAAGTTTGCTCAGTGGGGTCGTTAAATTACTTCTGTGAACCAACTGGAAATCAATACCGGTTGTTGCATATATTACAAATCAGGGGACACTACAGCAACCGTTACACGACAGATTGTAGACCTCGACCTGCACCTGTGGCAGGCACCCGAGTCATGCTTCTCACCGACCAACGGATAACCATGCGTCCTATCAAACCCACCGTAAACATCGATCGGTTGGAGATGAAATACAGTTACCATCGAGTACGCGATATCACCGTGAGTAGGGCGGGCCCCCATGATATATTTACTACATTTAATTATATATATATAATATATATTTAATATTCATAATTTTTTTTTTGATATTATTCTTATTTAATATTATAATATTTATATATAATTATTCATAAATCTATTATCCTATCTACTAACAATCAATATATATAATATATTTATACAATATAATATATATATATATAATATATTAATATCATACATATATATATATATACATCTCTATATCTCTATTAATTATATAATATTATCTATTATAATCTACTATACTCTCATATATTCTCTATTACCTCCCTCTATCTCTCTCTCTTCTCTCTCTCTCCTCTCTCTATCTCTTCTCTCTCTATATCTCTCTTCTCTCTTTCATCTCTCTCTCCTTCTCTATCTCCCTCTCTCTATCTCTCTCTCTCTCTCTCTCTTCTTCTCTTCTCTATCTCTCTCTCTCTCTCCCTAATTACCCCCCCCCCCCCACCCCCCCCCCCCCACCCACACCCAAACCCACACACCCCCGACCCCACCCACACACCACACACACACAACCACCACCACCCACCCCCCCCCACCCCCCCACCACCCCCCTCCAACCACACCCCCCCCCCCACACCCACACACACCCACCCCACCCCCACACACAACACACACACACACACACACACACACACACACACACACATATTAATCTATATAATATATATATATATATATATATGATATATATATATATATATATATATATCTATATTGTATATATATATAATATATAATCTATGTATATGAATAATATATATATAATATTATATCAAAATATATATATATATTTATTAAATACAATACGCGTAATATTATACATATATTGTGTCTGTATTACATATATACTATACACACACATGACATATGTATATGTAATATATGTTTATTAACACACACACCACACACACACACCACAATATATATAGATATATATATATATATATATATAATATTATATATATATACATATGTAAATAAGTCCAATGCCTGGGGGCGAAATATGTTAGGAAGCAAGATGTTGCTCATGTAGCAGGTCCTTTCTCCACGCAGTTGATGGATCCCAAAGGAACGGGCCTAGACCGATATGGTTTGGGCACCAGCGGCGTCACCGAGTAATTGCCTCCTGATTTTTTTTGTCAGATTGACCCCCGAAGCCCTTTCATTTTATAGATACCACAAGCATCGGGTTGTTTATGGATAGTGGTCAACTCCCATAGCATAGCCTTTGACCATAGGCCGGACTGAACCATAACAAGGCAGCCTTTTTTGATATAAGGTGAACTCCCATAGCCTTTAACCGAATACGCCATTAAGCATTGCTATCGTATCTAGGTAGACTAACCCAAAATTTGCAAATCCGTGCTAAGTGTGCATGTATATTTGTACATTCATACATACACATGCAGCAATCGCGCACAGGTCATATACAACGGATTAGTCTTATATATGACGGTGTTGCCCCAGTGCCTGCCTTGCACTCATAGTTAGTCCGGTATGGTCAAGAGGGTATGGGATTTACCCACTATGTGTATGTGTGTTTGTATTTATATATACACATAAGCCATATATGATATATATATGCACATATTTTTTTAATATACATATATATTTTATAATATACTCATATATGTATTTATATATACATATATGTTTATAGATGTATGAAATATACATATATATAATATATATATATATTATATATATATAATATATATACACATAAACGCAGCAACTCCACACACACACACACCACATACCACACACACCACACCCACACACACACACACACACACACACACCACCCACACACACACAACACCACATGTATAAATATATATGATACAAAAGTATTTATGTATGTATGTAATGGTAACCTACTACATATATATATATATATATATATATATATATAATATATATTATATATTATATAGATATATGGTATATATTAATATATCTATATATATATATATGATATATAGTATATATATATTACATACTCATCATTAAGGGCTATCGCCGCTGGACGCTTGCCCACCACGAGGGTCCCTTCATGGCGAGTCTCCAGGCTACCCCTCGGCCCATCTCTAAGTCCTCGCGGCAGTTCACGTCGACTGCCACAGGCCGTCCTCCACCCAGGGATTGTCCCCTCGCAAGAGACAACCTGACGGGCGGGTCAGCCACAGGAAGCGGGCTATTGTGCAGTATAGCCTGAGTTGATGATCCCGGATTATGCGATAACCCATAATCTCCATAACCCCATATCCAGCGATAGAGACTTGTTACAAACGGCATCAAGACGAGACTCCAAAGGCACTACATAACGTCCAGGTTTCGCTTTCAAGGAGCAAAACGACATATAATGTATATATATATGTATATATATATACATACACACACACACTACCCCACACACACACAACCCACATATATATATATATATATATATATATATTATATATATATATATATATAATAATATATATATACACTGGCAGTATATATATGTGTATATATATATATAATATATTATATATATATATTCTATATATAGATATATATATATATATATATTATAATATACACTGGCAGTATAGATATGTAATATATATATATATATATATATATATATTATATATATATATATATCTATATGTACAACCAGTATATATATATATATATATATATATATATATAATATATATATATAGATGTATGTATGGTAGTATGTATAAACACACACACACACCAGCACACACACACACACGCACACACACACACCACAAGCACTAACGACGCCACACACACACACAACCACACACAGCACACAACCACACCACACACACACCCACATATATATCTATATATATATATATATATATTATATATATATACTATATATATAAAGTTATATATTACAAATATATAATACAAATATACACATTTGTGCCATCACTGATTCGGTCTTAACGACCTAGTTTGGCGCCATGTTGACTCATTAATTACACCGGGTCTTTACTTACTGGGGTGGCTGACCCATGATCCTTTTTTCCCCAGGGAGTAGATGGCCTGGTAATCTTTGTTGGTGTTCTTAAACCTAGCTCATATCTTCGATAAACTTACCACTCTAAGTTGACAATTGTACATTATATGTATATATGTGTATGTATATATATATATATATAATATATCTATATATATATATATATCATATGGTTGTGTGTGTGTGTTTGTGTTGTGTGTGTGTGTGTGTGTGTGTGTGTGTGGTGTCATGTGTGTGTGTGTTATGTGGTGCGTGTGTTGGTGTGTGTGTGTGTGTTTGTTTGGGTGCTGTGTGTGTGGGTGTATTTATATAGCTATATATATATATATATATCATCTATTCATTCTATATATATATATGGTATGTATTATATATCAACACAAAACTCTATATATATGTAATAAAATAAAATAAATACATATGTAGATGTAGATGTACCATATTTTATAAACATACATATATATATTTATATATATATAAATATTATATCATTATATTATATAATATTATTATATATAAATATATATATATAAATATTTATATTATACAGACACACACATATATCTGTTTACTACATATAACATATGTTTTTTGTATGCTTTATTGCTATTGAATCTTATAATACATGAATCTGTAATTGCTTTTGCTACAAATTGTTTAGCATGAAACACTGTGACAGGTTATTTTGAGGACGCAAACAAGTCGTTATGGGGTCCTTTGGTGTCTAATACCAATTCCAGCTACGCAGTCATGATTTAAAAGTTCGTATCCAGTACTCTTTGCTGGAATCTGTTGCTAGCGGTGGTGTGCAGGGAAGCAAAGAGGCGTGTGTGAACGAAGCAACAGCTTTTGCCAGTGAGAGCACGGGAAATTCTGTCAAAAGTTGATATACACAAAAATTCCAAGTATAGAATGGATGTAAGTCAAACACTTTCCGATTTACTTTTTTCCTCGTGTATGTATTCCTACACACACACACACACACAGCACACACAGGGCCACCCACACACACACATATATATTATATATATATATATATATATATATTATATTATATATATATATATTATATATACAATATATACATGAATATAAATATGTGCATTTTATATATATATATATATTATATAATATAAATATATATATATATATATATATATATATATAATATCTTATACACATATATGAAATATAAATTGTGGCATCAATATATATAGTTATGAATGTCTCCGGGTTTACTACTTCCCCTTCAGTCCGAGACCACCTTGGCGTTCCGTTGAAAAATATGGATACTATCTTAAGAGTCCGATATGCGCAGCCGAAGCCTTGCCCGGTGCTAAATGTCCCCTGAGGGGAACCGGCCTGTTTCGCTAACGTGTGTCTGCTGGTGCTGACTCATTGAAGCTTAGCCGTTAGTCCGCCTGTGGTACCCAGTCACAGCGTTACTTTCCAGGCGGCATTGCAAACTTTTAACTTCTCGCGGCTGGGGCGTGCGAGAACCACCGACCCCTTCGGATGAGAGCCGACATAACAATACTTTTTGTGCGCTACAAAGAATACACTCAAAGCCCTCCGGACTAGACATAAGTAAATGTGTCGGCCTCTCCCATAGCATTCCATGACTTAAAAGTTTATTGGCAGAAAAAAAATCCATGACATTCTACATTAATCTGTGTTTGTAAACAATGGTTCATCGTCTGCCCAGGCGCAACACCTCTCGGGGCCGTAGCATTTTGTCTTACAAGGAGAAGAAGAGAGGGAGGGAGAGGAAAGAAAAAAAAGGGAAAAGTTAAGACAAAGAAGTAGGATAAAAGAAGAAGAACGGGGAAGACGGACAAGAAATGAGGAGAAAAAAAGAAAAAGGAGTTGAAGACAAGAGGAGTAAAGGCAAAAGAAGAAAAAGGAGTAGAAGGAAAATAAAGAGACCGAGGAGGAGGAAGAACAGAAGAAGAATGAGATAGGAGGAGGCAAATGAAGGGGAGAGAGAAGAAGATAGAGGAGGAGGGAGTAGAAGGAAAAAGGGAAAAGAGAATGAAGAAAAAGTAGAATGAATAGAAAAAGAGGGGGAAGAAAGGAATGAGATGAAGAAGATGGAAAGAAGAAGATATGTGAATGAAAGAGAAAAAGGGAAGAAGGAGAAGGAACGAAGAGGAGTGAAAAAGGGACAGGAACGATAAGAAAAGAAGACGAGAGGAAGAAGGAGAAGGAGGAAATAATAAGGAAAATAAGGGGAAAAAGAAGGGAAAAAGAAGAGGTGAGGGAAAAGAATGAGGCAGAAAAAGGAAAGGAAGATGAATGTAAGAAGGGGAAAAAACCTAGGAAGTAAAGATGAAGGAGAAGACGAAAGAGAACATAAAAAAAATAAAGAGACGAAAAAGAAGAGGAAGGAGAAATCATTGATAAGAAGAAGTGATGGATGAGAGGAAAAGTAGGGAGAAGATAAGAAGCATAAGAAAGTGAAGAAATTAGAAGGAAAAAGGAAGGATTGGAAGGAGAGGAAAGAGAAAAAAGAATGATTAAGAAGAGACAAAGAAATAGGAATGGAATAATAATAACGATAAAAAACGGAAGAAAATGGGAAGAAGAAAGGTGGGGTATTGATAAGTAAATAATTGGAAATAATAATGATACGATAATCATAATATCAATATCCAATATAATGATAATGATAATAATATATAAAAAAAAAATAATATTTAAACTAATTATACTAATAATAATGATATTAATGCGGCATTGCATTATTCCATCGTTCATCACACAGACACATGTATAACCCCAAAAAAAAAACACACAGACATACACACTCACACTCACACTCACATACAAACAACACACCACACCACACACACACACACACACACGACACAGCACACACACGCACAACGACA
>NC_051424.1:14695883-14730643 GCF_015228065.2 Penaeus monodon
GTTAAGGTGAGGGTGGCGGGCGCGCTGTAAATTTATCAGGAATATCCTGGTTGCCTAAGTGCTGCTTGGAAGATTGGCGTAGTCTGCTAATCATTCTGGGTGGGTGTTCAATATTGTTTTTGTTTATGTTGCTTGCTCCTGGTGTTTTGTGTTTTTTGGTGCGTTTGATTGTGTTTGTTATTTTCATCTGGAGAGTGATTGGTTGAGAGGGACTGTCCTCTGTTGAGAATGTTTAGAGTCTGATGTGGTTCTCTGGGGGAAATTATGTTCCTATGTTGTATGTAATGTACTTTGGTAACCTCGGTCTCTGTGGTGTGGTCGAATCGGGCATTTTCTCCAGTTTGGGCTATTTGGAAATTCTGTTGCCAAGAATTTCCTCTGTGGAGGAGTCTTCATCTCCTCCACAACCCCAGTCAACCTCTGGTTTTGTGCGTTTAATATGTATGTGAGTGTCTGAGTTGTTCGATCCCATAGCATTTTGAAGAACTTCTTACTCTCCTCCAAATCTCTTGGGTCTTTTTGTGTTCTGACATAGTCTTTGCGTGTTTTCCCAGTGTGTTTGTTCATTACTTTAATTTCGTAGTGTATTTTGTGTTTGAGTTTCTCCTGTATCGTGTGCGAGTTGTGTTTGTGTGTCCCAGCCCCGCCCCGTTTTAGTGCAATTTTCATGGAGAGTGGCTTGGAGTTGTATTTTAAGCAATTTCATCACAACGATGTGTTTCTCTGTTGAGGGATATAGTCTTGTATGTTTTTTTTGGGGATGTTGGCACTGCCGGCTGCCGGGCCGTCTGTATGTCTGTTTACCACTGTTCAAGGTGGGTGTTTTTGTGTGTGTGGTTCCTGCACTGTGTGTGGGGTTTGCCCTTCGAGATCAGTTACTTTTTGTGTCTTCAGGTGCTTGTCCTGAAGCCCTCCAGTTTGCATGTTTGAGGTTCCTCGGGGTTGTGTTGGGTCTGAGATATTTGGTTGGTCAGGGGCCGCATGAGCTGCAAGATGTCAGGTTCTGGTATGTATGGTCTTCTTGTGGGATGTATAATCGTAATTTGCTAGAATAAATGGGTCCATGGGGTGTGTTTTTTCGTCTGCCAGTAATCTAATGAAAGTTATTGTGATTTTGTGGGAGATGCCGTTTCTCGAATCGCATTTTGCTATGCCATCTGCTTTCTTTGATTGGTTTGTTTGGAGGAAGGTACGATGCTGTATCATGAGATTTTGAGTGGGTTGGTGTTATTGAGCTCTGGCCTGTTATGAGTATATGAATGTGTGGGGGTTGTGTCTTCTGTATGTGTTGCACAGTTCAGTTTTTCCGTGTTGTCCAGTAAAGTTACATTGTGTTGTAATGAGTTAATTGCATGGTGTGTGGATTTGCGTGTGTTTTATAACTCAATGAGTAGCCGGTAATTATAAATTTTCTTTATGTTGTTGTTGGGCGTGGTTCAATTATATGTCGTTTGTAACCGCTATGTTGCTCTCCTTCAGGTGTTTAGGTAGCCCTCTTGACTGTGAACCATATTGGTAGGTTGCTCTCTTTTTATAGTAACCCACTTTATTCTTCTAATGTAATTTTTTTTTCAGACTAATTTTGGTAACGATCAGAGTACTGTTACTTGGTCGGGTTTTCCGAGAAGAACCGGATCCATAGAAACTAGAACTTCAAGTTTTCACATAAGTCTGTCTGGGGTAGGAGGTTGGCTACAATATTCACTGGGGATATCCCATAGCGTCCATTACCGTGGGAAATTTTTAATGTCTATAAACCTACTGATGGACGAAAGGAGGAGGGAGGCTGTAGAAGGGAGTTACTAAAGGGGGGGGGGAGGGGGGGGGGGGGAGGGGGGGGGGGGGCTGACTGGGTCTGGGGGGCTCTTGGGGGGGTGGGGACGTGCTGTGGGGGACCTGGGGGGGGGGGTGCTGGGGCTTCCATGTCTGATCTCAGCAGGCTGGGTTGCCAGTGTTCTTTTCTTGGGGGGGGCATGGGCTCAGTGGACTTGAGCCTGCAGAAGGTTGGGGCTCTTCTTTCGGCGTTCGGTGCCGTGCTTTTGAGGTTGTTTAGGCTGGGGCCTGAACCGTCTGGCTTAGGTGGCTTGGTACCAGCTTTAGGAGCCCCGAGTCAGATTCTCCGAGTTCGAGGGCGAGGTAGACACACCACCACGCCCCACAACACTACCACCCAACAACACCATCATGCCACTGCAGACAACACACACACACCCACCCACATACATGCCATGCCCATCACAACCAACACACACACACACACCACATACAATACATGCCTGCATACGCAACCACAACACACCACACACAAACACCACACAACACACAACCCACACACCACACAACACACACACTACCATAGAAACCCACAAACACAACACACACACCCCCAAATAACATACATACATGCATACATACCCCCACACACACCCAATGCCGCCCACACACTCACACACACACACACACACACACACCCACACCCACACATACACAAACACACACACACACACACACATATTATATATATAATATAATAGCTATAATAATATATATAGTATATATAGTAATATATAATATTTCACCACACTCCCCTCCCACATACACAGTTAGATAAACAATACACACACACTATATATACATATATATGGGAATACATAAAAACGCTTGACACACATATTTTTACAAATTATCTTTGGTATTTATCTTAGAGACATTTTATATAGAAAGGATAAAGAAAAAACATACATTCCCATGCACACACTCACGATGCGTGCGTGGTATATGAATGTACTCACATACCCATACCCTGCAACCCAACCGGATTTGCCAAATATGGGTTTTCCACCCCTTTTTCTTGATATTGCTGCCTTGTAGTTTTTTTCTCCGTATATGGCCCCAATTGGCCAAAGGTCCTTGGTAGTTTCACCTAAAACAAAACATTCTGCTGTACGGACTCGCGATCCGCGTTACATGGTCCAAGTATGGGAGTTTCACCTTAATACAGAACTACTGTTTTTGGCCGTGCATGATCCCCCCATTAGGCTATGGAAGTTTACCTGTACACATCAATCTCATTGCCCCTGTGGCATATATAAATGTTAAAGGCTTCAGGAATCACAACCGAAGAAAAACCGGACCCGGATTATCATTGTCCCGCCTTGCGCCCTCCGTTCTATCACGTCTGCGGCGCCAGCTGTGTTAACTACCGTATCGGCCCTATGCCGTGCCTTTTGAATCCGCACTGCCGGGTGGGAAGAGAAGGACATGCTTGCATGGGCAAACAGCTTGTTCCCGCTGCACGTTCCTTCGCCCAGGCAAAACTTTGACCCTTGACCTATATGGGAAGTGGGTTAGAGGACTATAATGCCGTATTCGACTTCGACTGCTGGTTGCCCTTCGCATTTATAATATTATATATAATATATATCTAGTATATATAATGTAAAATATAATATATATTATTATATATATATTATATATATATTTTTTTTTTTTTTTTTTTTTTTTTTTTTTTTTTTTTTTTTTTTTTTTTTTCTTTTTTTTTTCCTTTATGTTTTTTTTCTTATACGTTATGTTCATGTTTGAACCGCCCCGTGGGTCCCACAGCATGTATTACTTGTAAGTTTTCCAATGTTTGTGATCTCTTGGGAGTGAGTACGTGGTAGGGTCCCCCCCGAGTTTTTCCTTTTCCACGGTAGAGTGGCCGGTGGGGTTTTACCATTTTTTTTAGGTAATCAGTCTCTCTATTTATCCGGGCTTGGGGGACCACACTGACTTGGTCCCTGGAATTGGCCACCCAGTGCCTCTGTTAGGCAAATCGAGGGTGAAGTTTCTTTTTGCCTAAGGGAACAACGCGGGCCGGCCGGTGAACTGTCGAACCCTCGAAACTCCGATTGGCCGTCCCGGAACCGTCTTTGAGTTCCGACCGCTTTCTAAACCGACTCGGCCACCACGGCCCTATTTTTGATACATACCTGGAGGCGCGGTTATTTTTGGCAGTGCCACCCTTGCTGGAAATTTGATTTTTTTTGCTTCACTCTTTTTTCTTTCATCTTATTTTCTTTTTCCTCTTTTTTTCCTTTGACTTGTTTTGCCTCACGACTGGTGTTCCTCTCTCGTGAGTACCACTCGCACAAACGCCGCAAAAGCGGGACTTGTTCGCCTCACTAACCCGTCCTCCTCCCTCGCCCTTCCCCACCCTGAAAGTTAATCCCTCCAGAGCCCGTTTCCCCTTCCACTCGAACACGAAAACGTTTTGCTCCCATGGAAACCATTTCCGAAACACATGTTCTCTGAATTCCTCATTTAAAGACACCGGTTGTGGCGTCACCCCGTCTTTCCTTTCCTTCCACTCCTCACGTCCTTAGCCAACACGCGGTAAATAAAAAATCTGCATCGGATTCACTCTACGATTCGTACGGATAGGTTTTCCTCCCAGCTGCCTCCGTCCTGTACTCCGAGTGGACGTTTCTTTCTCTTCCGTAATGGACAGTGAGTCCAAAAAAGACCGGTGGTTCAGCCCCCACGGTGGACCCGTAATTCATGCCGGATTGATTGAGGTGCTCATCATTAAAGTGTACCCTTTTTTACGGTGGCTTTGACTCGGATAATTTGGCCAAACCGTCCGGTTTTTTTTTTGACTGTCAAGGTTGAGATTCGCTGCGTGGTGCCCCAAAGGAAATCCCATTTCTATATGATATCATATATTACATACATATATATATACTATATATATATATATATGTATATATATAATAATATATTCTATTTAATATTCTACAAAATCTAATATACCAATTTAAGATCGATATATATACTATTATATATATCTATCTATATATATAGGATATATTATCCATATATATATAATCGACCGCATTTTCGCTTAAATATTTTGGTCCGCAAGAAGTTTCTCCAAACTTTTCCAGGTAGAATCTGCCTATCCTGTCCCCTATACGTTACAGCTATTTAAATCTTAGTCCCCCCCCTTGTTCTTTCTTAACCCTCCAATAAGGTTTTTTTTTTTGATGATGTTAAGAGAAATTTTTTAGATTCCATAGATCATCAGTACTACCCCCATAGGTAAATATTGTTTCAGTCAGTTTTTTCACGTTTTTGGTAGTGCTAAACTTAATCATTCTACGTTTGTTCCTTGCTATACGAGTAAGCATGAAGTGCTGCATTGTACATAAAATAGATACACTTGAGTTAATCATGAAATATCGAATATATAGTCCATGTGTTTACTAAAATATTCTCAGCTAAGTGCTTTTTGGTGTATAAATACATATGAAACTGATTATACCATTTTAGATTTTCAAATAATCTACTCCCCACATGTTAAACACAGAGGAAACAGAATTTTGATGAGTTTTTTGACATCATTGATCACTCGTGAACGGGGTAAGTGAAGTTTTTCATGAGTTCTATTAGCTTTCCTGTTGCAGGGCCTTCCGAAATGAACTAGCAGGTCTAAAAGCTAAAAAAGTAAAATATTCCCCACGTCCCTCATGTAAACGGTCTTTTGCCAGAGCAACTGACACTCCATTGGCTTTTGCAGCCGGGTAAGTCCCGGTAGATCCCTGTGGTTGGTTGGAAACGGTAAATGGACTGTACTTTTTATACGTAAAGTTTATTCATTTACGTCTACGCTCAGTAGCGGTCTACAATCATGAAAACCGTATCACTGTGAAAGAACGGGCTTGACGACGAGGAAGGGCGGAAAATGTGGCAGTAATCGTTTTTTCAAAATGTACCCTTTACTCCTCTCTCTCTCTCTTCGCTCCTCCCCTCCCCCCCTCCTCTCTCCTGTCTGTCCTGCCCCTCCACCCTGTCTCTCTCCCTCTCTCTCCCATCTCCACCCTCTCTCTCTCTCTCTGTTCTCTTTTCTCTATCTCCTCCTCTCTCTCTTCCACTCCTCTCTCCTCTCCTCTCTCTCTCCTCTGTTTCCCCTATCTCTTCCTTTCTCTCTCTCTCTTTCTCTATCTCTTCTCTCTCTTTCTCCCCTCTCTCTCTCTCTGTTTATTATATATTATTTATATAATAGATATATGATATATATTATCTTATATATTATGTATATATATATATATATATATCTGTGGTTGTGTGTACGCGCGTGCCCGGACTGCGTGCTGGGGCGTGGCGAATAATGTATATATTTTTATATGTTTTTGTTAGTATGAAATAACCTTTTACAATATACAGTTTTTTGAACAACTGAATCGAAAAACAGAAATTATAGTAAAACTGACAAGACCTCCTTGATAGAAAAAAATTGTCCCGTGCCGTTTTTTCCATGGCCAACAGCATTTGGCTACATGCCAAAAACCCCTTTGCACAACAAAAGAAATAAACCCCTGTCCAAACAAGCTTTTCCAGAAAGAGATACTGCACAGCTCATCTCTATAGAACTATTTCATCCATCATCGCTAATGACAAAATGAAGTTTGATTTTCGTTTTTGCCTTTTACATTGGCTTTTTTTTCTTTCCTATAAAATACTACTATTGCCTAGACACTTTAAAGAAAGCTACTATATTAAATATAATAACAATGACATATTATTGAAATGAACAATGAATCCATTGTACTACTAGTACAAAACTCCCTCTCCCCCGGCAATTACTTGACTGTGGGATAAATATGTACTGCTTGCTGCACCCTTGGTACAAGTGATAAGAATAGTGATTAATATTAACTAATAATAGTAATGAAAGAAATTAACCGATTTAGTGGGATAATGAATAATGAAATAAGCAGCTTGATGAATTAATAGGTTTGATAATATCTGTGATTAACAATGACATACTAGTAATATGGATTAACATTATGATTTTAATAATAATGATAATCTGATTTAATGGATATGTTTATAAATAAAAAAATGGTTAAAACAACTACCTCCTACTTTTCTGCCGGCGATTGGTCCCCAGTGGGATTGACATGGACTCCGAACCCCCTTGTGGTTCGGCGAGTTTCAGTTTTTTTCCCCGCCGCTACGGCAATTTGTAAAAAAAAAAATACTGCGCTTCGACTCTTGTGCTTCCAATGCTGATGTCACGGCCGAGAAAACGACATATCCGTCTTGGGACAATTTCACGCAGTGGTCGAAAAGGTGCAGTCACCGCGTGCCGGCAAAACAAAAGTGTTCAGCGCAAAACGAAACTGGCGGGTTTTGATTTAGAAATCGGCAAATCCATCACGTAAGGGGTGTAGCTGCCAAATACCTCTCCAATAATTAATTTAGGGAGAGGGCCTTAGATTCCTGCAGCGAAATTTCACTGGCTTGTTTTTGAAACCAGCAAACACATAAAAAATGTGTATAGGCATATATTTAATATTATATATAGTGATTATATAGATATATATATATATCTATAATTCATCTATATCTATATATATATATATCTATATATAGTGTTTGTGTGTGTGTGGTGTGGTGGGTGGTGGTGTGTTGTTGGTGTGTGTGGTGTGTGGTGTGGTGTTGTTGTGTTTGTGTGTTGTGCGGGCGTGCTAATGTGAGTAAATATAATTGTGTATATCTATTTTATTATCTAAGTATTTATTCATACTCTATACCATATATATATTCAATATATATTTTATATATAACACAACATTTGAAAAAAATATATATAGTCCATAGTACTTTCCAAATAATAGCAGCACACAACACACAACACACCACACACACACACACCACAAACACGACACACATAGACACACTAGATAACATATTATATATCATATATATAATCAGAATAATAATATCTATATATATATATATATTATATATTTCATCTACATATACATCTATAATACATATATATCAGTATAAGTTGGTGTGTGGTGGTGGGTGTTTTGTTTGGTGGTGTGTGTGGGGGTGGTGGTGGGGTTGTGGTGGGGTTGGTGTTGTGGGTGGTGTTTGGTGTGGTGTTTGTGTGTTGTGGTGGTGCAATATTTGAAATACGTGACAGTATGCATTTTTTTTTGGGGTGTGGTTGTATAGTAAATACTGCAACACACACACACACACACACCATACAACACACACACACACCCGCACGCAAACAAACCCACACCACACACACACACACACAAAACAACACACATACACAACACATCAACACATATAATATTATATCTATTTGTGTGTGGTGTGGGTGTGTTGTTGTGTGTTGTTGGTGTGTGTGTTTTTGTGTGTGTGTTGTGGTGTATTTTACAGTTTATAAATATTTATATATATATCCATTTTTATGTATGCCCACGACTATGCCACACACATCACACCCACACCCCACACACAAACAACACACAACCCACACACACCACATATAAATTTTAATATAAATATGTATTTATATATATATATATTATAATATATATCTATATACATTATATATCTAAAATATATATAGAATCTCTCTATTCTCTCGATATATATATATAATGTTTATATATTACCCTTATCTCTATTCTATCTATTCTACGATCTTCATTATTCGTATCTTCCTATATCTATGTAGCTTATATCTCCCTCACATATAATATATATCTACTCGTCTCTCTATCTCTCTATTATATCTCTATATATTCTATTACTATCTTATCTATATTCTATATATTCTTATTCATATTGTATGTCCTGTCACCTGTATCCTCCTTACCCTAATTATAGATTCTGCTATATCGGACTATCTATACTATGATATATATCTATCTGCGTATCTATCTATCTATCTTTGCTAATATAATCATATATCTGTTGGTGTGTGTTTGTGTGTGTGGTGGGTGTGGTGTGCCTCATTGAACTCATCCCACCAAAAAAAAAAATTATAATAATATATGTTATATGATTGGAATAGATAATAGATAGATAGATTAGTGTCGGTGTCGCTTTTAAGGAAATTCAGAGCGGTCCCATCAACTGTAAGATACCGAGGAACATACAGAAGGTTTACTGCTAAGCACTAATACACGATGAAATATATACAAACAGAATGAGCGGATCCAGCGGAAACAGGCGAAGTTCCACATGTCGGACGGAAAGCACACAGGTCCATAGTCAAAGGGACCACTGGCCTGAAGATTAAGAAAATAAGACTAAATACTGGAGTAAAGGGGGGAAGAAATCGAAGTGGGGGGGGGGGAGGTAAGTTGGTGAGAATTTTAGAATTTCGCGGGGGGGGATACATTATTATGGTTCTGTGTGGTTCTGTTTGTATACCTTGCGAAACACTGTGGACATTGGAGTTTTTAGTTTAATTAAGTTAACACTTTCCTTATTTTATAAATTAAGATTTTTATTTAGTTATTATTTTTCGTTTTTTTGCTTTTATTAAATTTTTTATTTTTTTATTATTTTTAAAAACGTTTTTTTTTTATGATTTTTATTGCTTTTTGTATTGTGTTTTTCCACCATAATAACTAGCTTATAAAATCGATAGGTGTAAAATGATAATTTTTTAAGAATTTACTCTTATGATTTGTATTTTTTATTTTATTTTTGTTTTTTTGTTTTTCAGCAAGTTAAACGAGGAGCGATAAATTTAACTAAACTAACTTATTAACCTAGAAATGAAGGCAACTAATTTTTTACGTCTTTGTTTATTTGTTTTGTTATTTTCCATTTTAACCATTGTTTACTTTTTTGTAAATTTATTTAGTTCCCTAATTTTGTTGTCATTGCTTTATGAAAACAATGAAAAAATAAGAGCAAAAAAAAAAAAAGGTGGGGGGCTACAGTTGGCAGTAAAGAAATATAAGTTTTGTTAACATAAAAAAGTATTTAATACGATGAATGAAAAAGGGAAATTAAATCTAGATAGGTACGGAAAGGGGGAAAGGGTGAATTGATTTGTGGATGAATGGTTATGTGAGTTGATGTTTTTGTTGGGATAAAATAATAAAGTGTAAAATAATTTAAAAACTTCGGTGGGGAGAGTTGAGTTTTCCTTGACAACTGGCTTCCTGACTAATTTGCAAAGGGAGGGACGATAAATGTAGCATGGTTTTTTTTTACATAAATGATTAAAAAAGGAATAGGTGGATATTGGTTGGTAACATCAAAAATAAAAAAAGTAACAGAGACAACAAAAATCATGGTCAAAGAATTATGGTGATTGTAAATAATAAGGAACAAGGAACAAACAGAACAAACAAGCAACAAAAGGGTAAAAGTTTTTTATGGAGTGCAAATTGTTATAAAGGAATCATAAAACACAAGAACCAGCAAACAGAACGATTGGGAAGGCTGATATTTTTTTTTTTAGTAGGATTTTTTTTCTCTTTTTTTTCCGTAGAATATCTCATCCTGCTCGCCGTGTCACTGCCTTATGCATTTGCAAAAACACGGAGTTCATCCCATAATCACAGGCATCAGTAGAGTCCCGTTGCAAGTTTTGTAAGATGTGTTTTTCCTTCCTTTGAAAATCCTTCTCCGTTATATTCATCGGGCCCTGAATTTCCCATGAACCACTGGGCGGCCCGAGCAGCAAATAGTGGACGAAAACCCTTGATAAGGATAAGTTCCGATTATGCCGAACCTTAGCTTCGCCCGGGGCTAAATGCCCATGGTGGGTAGCCCGGCCTGCGTCTACCTAATGCCGACTGCTCACGTAAACATTCCCAGCTGTTTGCTGACTCGCTGAACCTTGTTTCCCTTACCCCGCCGTGTGCCCAGCCCCCCCAAAGCGTAGACCTCCATGCGACAGTGCACCTTCTCGCTCCTAGGCGGGGCACGGAAACTGCCGAACCCCATGATGAGAGACCCGGAACATATTACCACCTGTAAACTATCCCCGGAGGCTGAAACCTTGAAACGAAGCGGCCGCCGAATTTTTATACGTTTGCGAGAACGTCCACGTGGCCGCCTTTTCCCACCTCCCCCGTGATTTGCTTTCATCGCGGGCCGCACGAGGTCAGCTAGCAGAGCTGAATGTCTCCCTCCTCTTTGCCATTATTTTTTTCTAGTATGTGCGGCGTGGTCAGCCATTCTGAGGGTGACTTCTGGGTTTTTTGTATTTTTATTCTTTATTTATTTATTATTATTTTTTTTAAATAGCCCTTTAAAAAACTTAAAAATTTAACTTGGTCAAATGGTTCACAATTTCCAGGTCGGTTGGCGTTGGGTGTGTGGCGTAATACGGTGTGGGGGTTTTCGTGTTTTTTCCCTGTTGATGTAGTGTTTCTTGGGGCCACCAAGCGTATTTTGCCGGGATTGTTTTTTATTGGTTTTTGGTTATGTTCATATATTCATCTTCCTTGTTTTACGGTGTTCTGTGACTCCAGGTGTTTTTGTCCTCGTCTGCGCATGCGTGTGTTTTTAGTGGTTCCAAGGCTGTATGTTTCTTGTGTAGTGTTTTTCTCCTGGAAATTCCCCGGGTCTCGAAATGTTGGCACCGGTGTAAACCCCGTTAAATCTTTTTTTGTTTTCTGTTACTATTGCGATCGTGTTTTTGGTAATTTTTTTTATTTTTAAACCAGCTTTTGGGATAGTAGTGTAGTCTAGAATGGTCCCTGACCCAGTTTTTTTTTGTAAAGTCTTAGTGTTCGTTTTTGATGATGTTCGCACGAAAAAGCGTTTTTAGTTTGGTTAAGTGTGTTTTTGTGCTTGTGTTTTTATTCCTTTGTTTTTTACAATGCTTGGAACCTGTAGTCCCAAGAAAATTGTTGTTCCTGTGGTGGAAGTATATGGACGTTTTTGTTTTTGTTTTTTTTAATTGTGATTGGTTTGGGTATTGATTTTTGAATTGTTTTTATGTTTTTTTTCCCCTGTTTATTTTTTCTGTAATAGCACCTTTCCTGTTGTGTCTTTTTAATTGAGTATTGTGATTTAGAGGGTGTGTGATAAGTCCTTTGTGGGTGATAATCCGTCTTGCATAGGAAATATAGTTTCTGTAACTGGTTGGGTTGGTGTTCTTGCAAATTTGGTTTTCATACAGGAATATAAAGGTTGACAATAAAACCTTCCCTGTGATAACTCATCCCACTTATTCAGGTGCGTTGTTGGGTCAGTCCCCCCTGTCGTTCCCCCCGGAGCTTACAGAGAAGGCGTAGTTAGTGGTTGTGGGGGCCGGTGTAAGTTTGGATGTTATCTTTGTTGTATTTTGAGAACCTCTCATACCATACCTTTATTCAAAATGCCTTTGGCTGAGCGACTCTGTAATTGTGGTCCCTCTGGTGCTTGTTTTCAAAACCGAAAGCAATTTTTCTTAGTAACGAGGCGATGGCGCCTCTCGGTCCCCCCTTTGGGGCGAAAGCCATATTGCCTTAAGTGGTCCGTGTGGTTTTTTTGGTTTTGTTTCCAGGGTGTGGGATTGGTCTTTTGTGTTTATTACCCCTCTCCTATCAAGGTTTCACTGGACTTCCCTTAGGAGTGAGATTGCAACGGTAAATTCCCCCCACCTCAAAGTGCGGAATTTCCCTGGTTTTTGGGTGTTAGTTTTGAGGTGGGCGCGCCCTTAAATTTAATCATGAAAATATCCTGTTTGTTGCCTTTTGCCCTTGCAAATTGAAGAATTGCGTAAGTATGCGATCATCTCTGGGTGGGTGGGTTCAATGATTTGTTTTTTGTTTATGGTTTTTGCTTGCCTTCCCTGGGTTGGTTGTGTGGTTTTTTTTTGGTGCGTTTTTTTGATTGTGTTTTTGTTTATTTTCTCTGATATGATTGTGTGGGAGGGGGACATGTTTCCCCGCTGTGAGAATGTGTTTATTCTGAATGGTGTTTGTTCTTCTGGGAAGTTATGTTTTGCCTATGTTTTTGTGGTATTTTACTTTGTTAACCTCGGCCTCCCTGTGGTGTGGTCCGATCGGGCCATTCTCACTTTTGGAGAAGTTTGGAATTCTTTTGCAGAATTCCCTGTGGAGGGGCCTTTCATCTCTCCCCCAGTCCAACCTTCTGGTTTTGTTGCCGTTTAATAATGGTATGTGATTGTTCCCTGATTGTTTTTTTTTTTCGATTCCCTGAGCATTTTTTGAAGGAACTCCAAATCTCTTGGGATCTTTTTGTGGGTTCTGCATAGTCCTTTGCGTGTTCCCAAGTGGTGGTTTTTTTGTTCCCCATTTACTTTAATTTTCGTGTGGTGTTTTTTTGTTTTGAGTTTCTCTGTATCGTTGTGCTTAGTTTTTTTTGTGTCCCCCAGCCCAGGTTTTAAGTGCAAGTTTTTTCCCATGTCTTGGCTTGGAGTGTATTTTTCAGGCAAATTTTCACACGATGTTTTTCCCTCTGGTGTGAAAGGGGATTAGTTCCCCTTGTATGTTGTTTTTGGGATGTTTTGTTTTGGCCCCTTCCGGGTGCCGCTGTTAATTGAGCCTGTGTACCACTGTGTTCCAAGGTGGGTGTTTTTTTAATTTGGTTGTGGTTGGTTGCCCTCGATATTCAGTTACGGTGTGTGTCCTTCGATGTGCTTTTTTGTCCTGAAGCCCCCTCCCGTTTTTTCATGTTTTAGAGGATTCTCGGGGTTGTGTTGGATCATGTTAATATATTGGGTTGGTCTCCCTCAGGAGCTGCAAGATGTTCCGGTCTGGTATGTAATGGGTCTTTTCTTGTGGTGTATAATGTTGCTAGAATTAATGGTTCCCATGTGGTGTGTTTTTTATTTTCGTCCCCGCCAGTAGAATTCGAGAAAGTTTATTTGATGGATTTTTTGTGGGAGAATGTTCGTTTTTTCCGAAGCGCATTTTTTATGCTTATTGCCATCGCTTACTTGTGATTGTTTGGAGGAGTACATGGTTGGTAACAAGTAGATTTTTAGTGGGTTTTTTTTTTGGTGTTATTGGAGCGTCAATTTGGCTTGTTTAAATGAGTTATTGATGTGTGTGTTTGTGTCCCTTCTGTATGTTTGGGTTTTCACAGTTTTCCAGTTGTTTTCGTGTTGTTCCAGATACAAAGTACCCATTGTGTTTGTATGAGTAATTGCATGGTGGTGGTTGGATGTTGTTGTTGTTTTTTTTTTCCTCAGGAAGGTATCCGTTTATTTATTTATTTTCTGTTTGGCAAGTGGTTTTAAATTTATGTTCCCCGTTCTGTAAACCGCAATTTTTTGCCTCTCCTTCGGTTTTTTTTTTTTTGTTGCCTCTTGGACCTGTGACCGCATGATGGTTTATGCTTCTCCTTTTTTGATAGTAACCCACTTTATTTTCTATTTTAATTTTTTTTACAGAAGCTACATTTTTGTAACGACAGATTACTGGTAACTTGGTCCCAGGTGTTTTTGTTTTTTCCGAGAAGAACCGGATGCCCCGTGAGAACTCAGTTTTTTCAAACTTAAGTCCCTGGGGTAGAAGGTGGGTCTAAGATATCAACTGGGGGAAAAAAATCCCATAGCCTCCCATTAACGTTGGAAATTTTTTATGGTCTAAAAACCCTGACCTGGATGGACGAAAGCGTAGGCCTGTAGAAAGTAGTTTTAATAAGGGGGGGGGGGGGGGGCTGACCTTGGGGCTCCCATGGGGTCTTGGATATCAGCATTCCCTTGCGTTTCCCAGTGTCCTGGGGCAGGGCTCAAGTGGACGTGTTAGCCTGGCAAAGGTTTGGGGGCTCATTCTCGGTTGCCTTGGGGCTGAGGGTTTGTTTAGGACTGGGCCCCCTGAACCGTCTGGCCAGGGGGCTGTACCAGCCTTTAAAGTAATGCCCCAAGAGGCGAGTTCTCCCGAGGGTTCGAGGGCAGGTAGGTTTTATTTTTTGGCCGCTAGTGCTCAACCTTGGCATGAATTCCTGACCCCTTTTTTCAGGGGGTATATACTTTTTTTGCATGTGGTGGCATGCCACGAGTCCCCCACAAGAAATCCTCCTTAGAAGAGTCCATTTAGGATGGCCCAAGGTGGATGGGCCTGGCTCTGTTTTTTTTGTGCCCCCTTGAATATCCTGGTGAAACCTGGTTTTTTTACAATAGCTTCCAGGCCCAGTTTGTGGTGCTTGCAACAGTTTTTCTTGTGGTGGGCCTATTGGGGCCCCACGGCCCTTTTAATGTCCCTTTGTTTGTTTCCTTCTTTTTCCTTTTCTCACTAAGTTTTTCTTCCTGGAAGAACTTTCATGGCCCTCTGCTTGTAGGGCCCAAGCTGTTGCAAATGTCTATGGGCACCATTGCAGTTAGGCACTTTTTTGTTAACGGAACTCCTACAGTCCCTAAGGGTGGGTGTTGAAAACTTTTTCAACTCTGGGCATCCTTGGTTTCTCTTCTCGCCCTTTTCAGTGGTTTTCAGGTGCTCATAGCCCCCAAAGTATTCATCCATTTGCTTTGAGGGGTTATAAACCATCTCAATTTCGATTTGTCAGTAATATATTACCTTTTGAAAAAGTATACATCCCCCTTCCCTTTGATCTGCTTGGCCCACGGCCAAACATGATTTCAGAAACCTGACCTTGTACGATGTTGTTGGCCTTTCATGACCCTAAAATTGTCTTTGAGAAGGAAGTGGTGATTTTGCTTTCCTCCAATGTTCCCTATTTCCGACTCCGGATGACTGGTCCCCCCATCACAGTGTTTTCTTGAAGACAGTCCCCAGCTTGCAATTCCCCATATCAACAGGAAAAAGAATCGGGGAGAACCCAAGGTTCTTCCATGCTTCTGGAACCGAACATCCTTCGAGCACGTTAACCATTCATGTTTGGTGAAGTACCGAAAGTTACTCTTATCTCTCACTGAATCAGTGGCATTGGGACCACCACAGATTTGATATAATGTTCCGCCATTTCCCAAGGTGGCATTAGGTCAGGTGATAATTACCGGAGTGAATGATGTAAGCCTGTTTGAGCGTGAGGGGTTCAATGAATGGAGAGAGAGGTGAGGAACAGAGCCTAAACTCGACCCCCCCCCCCCATAGTAGCAAACTGTTTGGCCGTTTCCTCCAGTGCACTAGAGGATCGGAGCTTATTGTGTTTTGGGCTACTCCCTTTATTGCCAATCCTTGCTGCAAATGGGGCAACCACCACTGCTAATTTTTTTGGGGCCTAGTGCTCCTTTTTATGTTTGTCCCTCGTCGATGTAAATTTGTGATTACCGTCGTTCCCCCAGCGAGGCTCTGAGCCAGTCCGGGGAAAGGTTCTGAAGCCCTCCGCCTGGAAGTGAGGTACACATCGTCCCCGAAGGTCCTGATAATCCACGCATTTTTTTGTGCATCTCCTCCATTCTCGTGGTCCCTTCCCACTGGAACCTCTTTCTTTGAGGTGGCAAGGACTCGAGCTCCCCTCCCCTCTAGGGTGACTTCCCCTGCCTTTGGTGTGCTTTGGTTTTTTTTGGCTTTTGGAGAGGGAGGAAAAAGGGTTCCAACACAAATGAGGCCTACTTGGGGAGTAGAAAACTCCCCTTTTGGTCCTTTCCCAGGGTTTTTTCCACATGCTACCCACGGTTTTTTTTTTTTGCCCGTGTGTGGCCATTCCCCCTTTTTGCGCTGTGGAGACAGAGTCCCAACCTTGGGAGGTTGAAAGTGATGCCGTGCCATGATTATGGCCCTGCACTTTAAGCAACATCCTCTTTGGTTTGTTTTTTTCCTTATTATCAGCAAGGTGTGTGGTCCTGAATCCTCGGCCCGGTCCAATCAATCGCTGTCCCTCCTTTGGAGGCTAGGGTCAAGCAGTCAAATGGTCCCGCGCCTTGTTTGCAACTCACAACTGGTTTCCCCCGTTAGTGGCCTGTAAACAAACGCCCTTGTGCTTGCGTAATTCCTCTCAAAACTCCCTTAGCCTGTTAGAACATTATTTTTTTCTAACATACAGCTTCCCCTTTTTTTGGATGTTTGGTGGGTTTGGGGGCGTGAGAGGATGACTATAACTGCTTTATTTTTGGAAAATATTTCAAAACCCTACAAGAAAGAGCATATGGCCTTCCTAGTGCAGCAAAAATCCAAAGCACAGTTTGGCCTCCGTTAGACCTTGCTGCTAAAAGGATCACAACATTCAAGCCCAAGAAAATTTCTATCCACAAAGATTTTTTTCAGCAGATTTGACTCCTCGGCTGGGCCCCTCTCTAGGCCACCGGCCTCAGGAAGAAGCTCTTGGGTAAACCCTTAGACGTCCCTCCTGACCGAGATTGAAGCACAGCCTGAAACCACAGCCGAAGCAGCTGCTGCCCTCCGCACGCTTTGCCCCGCCCCACTAATTTAATCCAAAGCCCGAAACGACCGAGGCCACGGAGACAGCCCCTCTGAGGGTTGGGAGTCTGGGAACCCCCTAGGCCGTTTTTTTTTCCCACAGTTTTTTTTTAAGGTATCCCTCTAACCCTGAAGGATTCGATTCTGCCTACACAGTAGAGCCAAATTGGTAGAGCAGCAAAAGTCTTGAAAATTTTCCTGCCATGAAACCAGGGGCTTACTGCTGGGAAGGGAAATTGATTTTGATTGATTATTTTTTTTTAAATTTCTGCCGCCTCAACAGCTTAAGGTTTTTCATTAACCTTTGTTAAATAGAAATATTTAAATGTTTTTAAAACTTTAAAAATCTAATCAATAGATATTCTTTAATAAAATAACAATAACAAAATTAAAAATCCAAAAGCATAAAGATTATACTCCCCCTAATTGTAAAATCAAATTATTGCAATAAACTTATGCATAATTAAGTTTATTAAAATATTACTTCCCTCCCTAATTAAAAACTAATTAAGACCCCCTCTATGTCACAATCCTCCCCCCAATCAACATTTCTTCAGTGTAATATGGGGAGAAAATAACTACGTCTTTTGTCTGGAGATTGTTTTGCACATCCTTTTTTCCCTACATGGGCGATCGTTTTTTTTAAAGGGCTTCTTTGGCATCCTCACAATGTCTTTTGACGTTTTAGCACATCGGCCCATTGATATAGTTCCCTTGTGGGCCCAATTCTTAGTCCCTTGTTTATGCAACTTTCTACTGTTTTTTTCGGTTTTTATGGGGATGCCTAGTCCACCCAAACTGCCCAAGGGTCACTCTAATCTCTCGCAGTTATTTTTTCTGGAGATAGCTCCATTGTTTCCTTCCATGTTTTTATCGCGAAGACCCAAACTTCCCCTGATGGTGGGTTTTAGGTCGGTTGTATGGGAGAAGAAAAAAACGAGCATCAAACAGGCCCTGAGCGGCAGCTGCACCTTGGCCCCTTCCCTGAATCCCCTCGCTCCAATTCCCATCTGACAGCACAAACCCATAGCGCTTGCATCCACACAGAGTTTTTAATTTTTTTTAACATGTCGAAACATCAGTTTTAGCCAAGCCACGCTTGAACCTCCACTCCCACTATTTGGGATGTGAGGAAGTTTTTTTTTATCTCCTGTGAATTGCTTGCAAGGCCCTAGACGAGAGTCCATATATCAAATAGAATCGTTTCAACTGCAGAGGTCCATCTCTAATCTCTCCGTCATTTTTTATTTCCTGGAGATATCCTCCCATTTGGTTTTTTCTTCCATTTTATTGCTAAGACAACTCCTGAATGCCCTGGTTTTAAGGTCGTTGTTTGGAGAGGAACACGAGCCATCACCGGCCTTGAGCGGCAGCCTGCTTAGTCCCCTTCCTGATCATCCTCGCTCATTCCCACTGAACCCACCCAACTGCGCTGGGCCATCCAAGCCAGCGCCAATGTTTTGGTGGTCTTGGAACCGTCCCCCTCACTATTTGGGATGTGATGAAGTGTTTTTTTAATCTCTTTGAAATTGCTTGCAAGCACTACAAGAGTCCCCCAACACTATAAATCCACAATTCGGAATGGTTTTTTTTTTTTTTCACGCCTAGAGTCATCTCTATTCCTCCTTAAGTTTTATTTTCTGGAGATATGCCCTCCATTGTTTCCTTCCATTTTATCCGGCGAAGACCCTCCCTGATGCTGGGTTTTTTTTAGGTCGGTGGTGTGGGAAGAGGAGAACTAAGTCCATCACAAGGCTGAGCGGCAGCTGCCCCTTTGGCCTTCCTGATTCATCTTTCGCTTTCATTTCCACTGACACCCAACATGCGCTGGCACCAACAACAGAGTTTATTTTTTTACGTGGTCGCAATCAGTGCGCCAATCCTGCCCTCCCCCCTCACTATTGGATATGTGATGATTTAATCTCCTGTTATTTTGCTTGCAATTCACTACCGAAAGTCCCAAATATATCAAACATAAGATGGTTTCCTAGATATCTTAGTCCATCTTTAACTGCTGCAGGATTGTGCATTGTAAACGCCTGCATGTTAATAATCGCGGCCTGGCTAGAGAACGAACTTGCCAGAATGTAATCTTTCCTTTCTGCCCTCACTGCTTCAAGCCACCACCATTTTTTAGATGATGGGAGGGAAAGTTGTGCCTCTCGCCACTCAATGCCAACGATACGGAGAGTCCCCCAGAAATTGTGCTACTTTGGCTTCTCACTATCATAATTGTTGGATCGGGTATTAACATTCACACCCCCACAGGTCCTGGAAGGGAAAGAGCCCACCAGGTAAAGTTCCCCGTTTACCCCTTGAAAGCCCCAAAACCACTACCCCATGATCTGGTGACTGGGTCTTCTAATCAACCCTAAAACATACGTACCTGAGCCACTTCAGTTTGTGCTACCAGTGCCAAAGTTACGATCCAGCACCAACCCCCCAGGCTAGCCTGTAGAAGGCAACCGAAATTGTGGTTGTCCCCCCTGTTAAGCAAACACCACACACACCGAGGTGGGGTGCCTCAAGGGCCCACAAATGAAGGCAAAGTGAAACAACAAATCCCAAATTCCTTCCCCAAAACTGTGCCGAGGGACATCCATGCTAGAGCCTGGGCTTTTGTTTTCTTCCAGGATGAGGCCGGCCCTCAGGCCACAAGAGGTTGCCTTAAACAGTGGGACCAGACTTTGTTCTTGCTTCCCCCAGGGCACCTATGTCCCCCCCCCCCCCCTGGCGAACAGAACAAAAAGAAAGGAAAAAGAAACCTTCCCCTCTTCCTAAAAGAAGGAAGCCCCCTCCACACCAACCCTGATATTTCCATAAAAGGTAGTTTTCCCAACCCTTACCAAATGCAGAAGACCCCCAGGATCGGTTTCAAAGACACTCCCAAAGCCTCCCTAAAAGACGATATACTCCCTCCCTTGACGAGAAAAGATTATTCTTCCTGTTTTTTTTGCACTGCGGTGTCACTGCCAATTAGCAACATCTTTTCGGGAGGTTTCAGTGAAAGATGTCCACCTCATCATTGAACCTACCCAACGGCAGGTCCCACTTATCGCCATGACTCAATGAATCCAGACCTGTCCCGCCGTCCCCCTAAAAGGAATGAGCGCGAACAGAGCCACAAGCGCCCCCACCCTCATAAGGCCAGAGCCAGAACAGGCCTGGAAATTGTGCAAAGCCCATGTGCCAGAACCAACCCTGAACCTTACTTCCAGTTAGAAGGGTCGAAAAGAAAAAACTCACAAAAGTCAGAGCTACCAAGGCTCTCCACCTCCCATGGGACCCACGTTTTTAAATTAGACAACAGATGAAGATCCCCTCAAACCATCGAGTACCCCTCCACCAATGGAGTTTTTCAGACCTACCGACCTTTTTTTGAAGCCGAATTCTATATTTCCTCTTCCCTTATTTACTATCACCCAAGTGAACATCATGGCACACAATCTCAGCATTCTACAGTGGAACTCTAAATGGCTTCAATACAAAGACATTCCATCCTCCCCATGCAACGGTGGTGGTATCAAGAAACCTTGGATGTTTTTGTCCCCATGCTCCCGAGACATTAATGAGGGAACTGTTGTCACACGTCTCAGGCCTTATTATGGTTCCCCTTCATGCTTACCAATCATAAACGGCAAATGAATGCCCTTTGATCCCGTCTGGTCAAAAGCAACATCCCTTGCTTTTCCCCGACAATAGCCATGCACCGCCTGGTTGGAAGGATGTTTTTTGTCTTCTTGCCTTGTTGAGATTCACCTGGCTGAGGCCCCCCTCCACTGTTAAATTTGTAAACAGCAAAGGGCCCGGGTGTAAGAATTCTTTAGAACATCAGCCAGTCTGTGGGCCTACTTGCAGCACAAGACCACCGAGTGTCCTAGGGGGGAGACGTCAATGCAACAAACCCCCCATTCCCTGGGCTCCTTGCCCAGGGCACCGATTGGCGGGCCCTGGCCCAAAACATAGCCAATTGGCCTTGAGAATTTTCCCCAAGAATCTCCTCTTCTTCAACAACCCCCCCTAACGGATGCCCGCCTTTTTGCCCTGGCGTATGGGGGGGGTTTTTGAGGTCCCAATGGATCTTGGTGAGCCGACAAAATTGCTTAACCCCATACCTGGAGGGGTTCACCATGAGGGAGTGAGACCAAAATGGAATTTTCCTGGTACACCAATGCCTCTAGAGAGGGGATGGTGCACCCATCCCTTGGTGTTCATTCCCATCTTTGGAACAGGGGGAAGAACTCTCCCCACGTGTGTTTTTGCCGTGCGTGGCAATCCTGTATTAACCAGGAAGTTTGAGCAGTGCTTTTCACGCTGCCACTGCCTGTAAGCTAAGCACAACACCTCCTTTTGGTGCCTTTATTCCTGGTTAAGGGTGGCTTTTGATTTTCAAAGGCCTGAACTCAGCCAATTGGCCTTGGTCCCAAATTGATAGGGTCCCCAACAGACACTATCATGTGTCGGGTAGGGCATAGGTCCCCGCAACTGCCATCCAAGTCTGTAATAGTGGCCGGGCCATATAATTTCTTTCATTATCCCTGGTGATCTGTTGGTAGATTTTTTGTGAGCCCCCACCTAATAGCTTGCCCCGGGGTGGACGCCATGGTGGGTTTGGGGTGTTTGAGGAAAGGGAAGATTCTAATTTGGTGATGAGTACTACAACATTTACAAGATCTAGCTCTCCCCACTGAACGCCCTTA
Source organism: Penaeus monodon (assembly GCF_015228065.2). Classification (NCBI taxonomy): domain Eukaryota; kingdom Metazoa; phylum Arthropoda; class Malacostraca; order Decapoda; family Penaeidae; genus Penaeus; species Penaeus monodon. Next base: position 14,717,674 of record NC_051424.1, read on the forward strand.
ACGCAATTTCCCTCCGACCATTTTCCCTCTATAACATCACATGTTCACGTTTGAAACCTTTTTCCAGCTTTCCAGGGAAAAAGGGGAATCGTATGGTTTTTTTTCCCAGGCTCCCCACAACCAGGTACGAAAGGGAAAATCTTACCTTGGTAAATTTGAAAAGCATTTTTCCATATAGTAAGTACCTAGTATTGAGACCTGTGGTGTATCATAATGGAGTCTTGGTAATTTTTTGAAGTGCATCGAAAATTGTTTTTGAAGTATGTCCATGTGAATCCTCCCGCAATCCCCCCAACAGGAGTTTTTGGTAGCCTGATAGTTGAGGTTTTTTCGTCCACCAGAAAAGAGATGGCCCCGTCTGATGCATAAATGCGCCATTCCCCTGGCCTCGAAGTTTTTTCCCATGTTCCTCCTCACCAACCCTCAATCAGTGTAAGGGAAATTGTTTTTTTTTCTTTCTCCCCCGAGAACCTATGAGGTAGTCTGAGGAGGAACCTGTTTTATAGGACTAAGAAAAGAAGTTTTAATGTAAGTGTCCGTAAAAAACCACCTCAAGGTAAAAACCCATATAGGCAACCCCTATGCGGGGGTGGCCAATCCCCTACCAAGGGGTATGGGCATGGAGTTCAACTCATTGCCCGTTTTTAAAGAAAATGGGCAACCAAGAGGTTAATGGTGTAAAATTGTGGTACACAGTTCTCTTGAGATGACCAACCTGTCACCATGTTCCCAATAGGCTGTTACACACTGCAAAAAGAAGCTCTGAAAGCCTTCGCCTTCAAACAACAAGTTAAAAGGTACAAAAATTTTTAAAAGTAAGTATTGGTAAGTAAGAGCAGGAAAAGTTAGTTTTTTTTTTTTTCAGAGGCCGAAATGCATGGTTGCACCCGTGTGGTGCTGTTTTTCACAGCCAGGCGGGCCCCCCCCCCCTTTGCTTCCATCTAGCCCACCTCCCTCCCTGTCCCCCAACCCCTTGCACTCAATCTTCATACAAACACACACGTCTGTCCCTTCCTTTTAACCCTCGTCCCCAAATTGCTGCCACTGCCTCTGGGTATTGTGTCCACCAGAAAACGAGTAGGCTGAAGGGGTCCCTTAATCGAGGATACTCCTCCTCCCAAAATGGGTCTTTTTGGAGCCTTCATTTAAGCTCCAGAGGCCCCTAGTGGTGCCAATCCATCTGCAACCACATCCACATGGTCCTTCTCCTGCTTAGCCAAATGCCCCTGACGTAAGGGCTTCAGGCACGCCCCTTTACCCAGGCAAGAAGGAAATTCCCTGACCTTGTGCCAAAAAGACTCAGCCTGCCACAAACAATCCACCAGGGGCCCCTCCTCTGCTAGAGAACGAAATTCCCCTGAAACAAAGCTCCAGGGGTTTTCCGTTTTTTCCTTTTTGCCCAGGCAACGAAATCCCCTGAAACACCTTTTCCTAGGGAAACTGTGGAAAAATAGTTTTCGCACATGTAAAAGCAACCCCATTAAAAACGGTTTACTCCCTCAAGGATCGCTGAAAAAAGGGACAGCCTTTAAAGGGTGTTTGGCAAAACCTTTGACCACCGGTGGCGTGGCCAAACACCTTATGAAGAAATAATATTAACGAACTGGAAAATTTCCTTTAATTCCAATGAACTGTTAGGATTCCCTGGCAAAAATTGGAAGAATTTGCAACCATCTGAAAATTAGCTTCTATAATCCAGTTTTGTGTATATCTAACAAGAATTTTTATGCCAGGAAAATTGTCCGATTCCCCTGAATATAAAATTTCCAGTTTCCAAGGGCCGGATTACGGAACTCTTTGCAATGGACCTCTGGAGTAAATATTCCCCTATCCCTGCCCTCCACCTGCAAACAACACTGCAGATGAGGCTGTGAGATATGCCTTTTGACACGACCTTTACACTGTTTTCCATCCATCTTTATCTTCCTCACCTTAAAAAATTTCTGACATTTAATGATTTGGAAATATACTTGAGCAGTATACCACATCCCTTTCTACTCTTGGGAATAATTTCAAATGTTGGGCATCACCTCTGGGGATACACTTTTTTGTGCACCCTCCGAGTAAGGGCCCTTGGAGTCCCTTTTTTTCCCCTTAAATAGATGCATTTTTTACTTACTGAACAATGCACTCCCACTTTCCAGGTTTGTCAAAACTGGGAACGTTCCTCCAAGTAAATAGACCATTTCAATGGGCCTTCCCTTAGGGGTTCCAAGTTTGAACTTCCACTTTTTGGCAGGGAGGTCGTGGAGACTTTGCATGGGGGCGACCAACTGTTTCCAATAAATTTTTGGGGGTATGTTAGTGGGTGTTTCCCAGTCAGTGGATGCAGGGGTGGGCTACTTGGGCCATGTGGACTTGAAAAAAAAAAAAAAAAAAATCTTTTTAGCTTCAGACTGCAGTAAATTGGCGAGTCCTGTGTATGATTTTTTTCCCAGTTTGTGTTTCAGATGCTGTTTGGTCACGTTCAACGTTGGTTTTGCGAATTCAACACTTGTAGTGGAAGCATCCACTCCTAAAGTACCGTGCAATTGGGCCGTCGACCTCCCGGGTGCCCGTGGTGGGCCCCTGAAATTGAGTGCCAGGGTTGGGTCCTTTCCCCAAGAGCAAGAAAAGCTGCAAATTTAGGGGCCAAGTTTTGAAAACGGAACCCCCAAGCCGTGTTGTAAACCGGTGATCCGTTACTTCCAGGTTGACATGGCCCGCTGACAAAGAAAATCCGTTTGACCCCATATTCATATGGCTTTTTAGAAATTGAGATCGAACCACAGATGCACTTTGTGGAGATTGACAAACTTGGCTTATACAGAATTCCCTTCACACAGCACTCACAGAATATCAATCTTCTTTTTGCCCTTGAAAGCCTCCAATACTACTTGGAGCATGGCATACGCACATTAACGCCCTGTATGAACTTGGTTTTTTTTTTTTAAGAAGCCTTACCTAACCTTTAGGAGATCGGGTTAGGGAAACAATGTTCCTATACCCCTGGAAATCATGCTTGGAAGGGGTTCCCACAAGGTACGTTTGCCCCCCCTAAGTGGTGACCCTGTTTCTGCATTGCTATTAAATGACTGTAAGTTGTTTTCACAGTGCGGTTCCCATTGAATCTGTATGTGGATGACTTTACACTGTAAACCTTGCCTCAGGAGCAGCCTTTATAGGAATGAGTGCAGAAGGACACAGTCTGCAATAAATTAGTTGTACAAGTTTACAACATAATTATGTGTCAAATTTTTTCTCCGCAGACAATGGGCTTATAATATTTTGTTCCCCAAGACGAGGGAAGTTTTCCCTACTTTTCCCTCTATTTTAGGAGTAAACTCATGCAATTTGTCCCAAGAAGGTTAATTAACTTGGGTCCCCTACTTTGTTTGACCTCAAGAACCTTACAGGGTGCCCTCCATAAACAGTTAAAATTGGAGGCTTACAAAGCGCTTAAGTTTTTTTCTCGGGTGTTTTCTTTCACGATTTATCTTTGGGGTGCAGACCGCACAAGCTTTCTACGCTTTTTACCGCTCGCTTAAATTCCGTAGTAAAGCTTGTTAATGGATGTGAAAGCTTTTCCTCTGCAATCTCCCAGTGGTTTTCCTCCTTAATTTGTTTGGGGACTCAGTTTTTTGTCATAATGACGCTCTCAAAATCTGTCTGGGGCCCCCTTTCAGTCTTTCAACCTGTGTTAGTGCCCCTTGTAATGCTGAGAGTGCAATAACCACCCTCTTTCATTTTACACCTGGGACAACATGAACCTTAGTTTTTACTACACGAGACCTACCACAGGAATTTCCGGTACATCTCCCTAGACCCAATTTTGGGTTTTTTTTCACCTCCTTGAGGATATCCCCCCGCTCCTAATGTACAGAAGATGAGGAAATCTTTGGTTGGAAAGAGTTTTAATTTTTCGTCTCCACCTGAAAGGGTTCGGCTGTTTGGAATTTCCCCAATCCCCCCCACTTGGTCCTGCAAGTTCGAAGCCTGGATTTTGTCCGATTTGGGAAAGGGGAGAGAATTCCTAACAGAAAGTCAAGAGAGATTTTTCTTCGCCATTCTAAGTCCCAAGGATTTCAATGCAATATTATACAGATGGGTGGTTTCTAAATCTGAAAATGGTGTGGGCCCTTTGCAGCAGTGGGAGGCAGAGGAAAGCTGCATCTGTCAAGTCTTTCCTCCTAGAAGCCTTGATACTCCACTGCCGAGTTTACGAATGCCCATCCCCTATGCAGCATTTTTTAAGATGAACTAGAGAATCTTACAAACCAATTTTGTTTTTTGTTATATATTTGTGAACCCCTTGTAGTGGCCTTGCAAGCATCAAGAAGTTTTTTAAAACTCAATCAACATCCTGTAGGAGTTTTTTCAGATTGGCTTGCAATTTGAATGTTCACCAACGTAAAAAGATAACTTTGTGGTTGGGTTGCCCCGCACAATGTTTGGTATCAGTGGGAATGAGCAAGGCTGATCAGAAGGGCCAAGGCAAGCTTGCCATTCGCCTTGTGATTGCGGCTTTTTTTTTCCTCCTCCCCACACACCGACCTGAAAACCCACATAAAGGATTGTCCTTACTGAATAAAATGAGGACAATGGAAAGGATAACCTCACGGACAACAAACCTATGTAACTTGTCCTCCCCATATACACGTGAAAAATGTATTGGGGGAGTTAAATTGGTGCCCATAGAATGTCCTTATTTATTTTTTTCCTTAGGCAGGCCCTAATGAGTTTTCACTAATTTAATTATTTTACCATAATTTTTATGCTATACGTTTATAGCGACAATTTGAAATAATCATACCATCCCCTTCCTTACCTGGTTTGGAGCCCAGGAACCATTTACGAATTTTCCCCAGTTTCTTGCCCTTTTGTAAGCTGGTTAGGGTTTTTTCCCAAGTTGACAACATGTGATGGGTTTCCAGAGGGAAATTGGGGCCCCTGGAAATTTGTTGGTAGGGTTTCGTTCCAGGGAAGAGAGCTTAGATTCTTTTAATTTTTTGTTATATCTACAATTAGAAGTCTTCCAATTTCTTCACCCCCCCTCCCCACCATGGAGTCCCCCACCGGGGGGAACTATAGTTTGGGGCTCAATCTTCCAACAGCTACAAGGGTAATGGAGGGAAATATACGCCAGCCCTCTACCAGTACTGAATGGCAGTCGCGTTGTTTTTCGCCGGCCTTATTATATGCAACGTCCCCAGGCCTCAAATTAGTAAATGTGTAAGAGTCACTGCACCACCCGTTTGGTACGTTCAGAACGAGTGTATAGTAAGGGGTGGATGCAAGGTCCGAAGATTGTAGAAAGGAACGACCAGTAAGTGTTGGCGTATGTGTGGTGTGTGAACTTATTTTTTGCCAACATGAGTCCCAAAGTGATTTAAAGTCCGTGGTTTAAGTCCCGTCGAAGGCGTGGGTTGTAAACAGATGTTTTTTCCATCTAATACTTTTAGGGTTTTTGTTTATGGTTTTGCCTTTTTTAAAACTTTAGAAAACTAAGTGTCCCCATATAGCCGGTTTATTTCATCCTTCCTTCTTACAGCAGATCGGGGGCTTTTTTATCGAAGAGATTATAACATTTCTATTTTATTTGAATTATAAAAATTAATCGATTTATTTTTTTGTCAACCCAAAAGATAAGAGGAACATAAAACACACGACACGTTAAACAGCCTAAAAACACAAGACACAGATAAAAAAAAAACAAAAAGCCCAACTAAAACGAGAGCCACCTTTTTTCCTCACGTAAAATATTCTTGAGCACTTCTGTATTGGCCCAGACCAACCTATTCTGTGTAACCACAACCACATAGTCCCTCCTTGGCGCTGCAACCTGGAACCTCGAACGGAACTTCCCTTTTGTTAGGACCGGGGACTTTCCATTTTTCCCCCTCCCGCCCCGCCAAAAAACCGAGTTTTTTGGTTTTGTTCATTATTTTGTAACTAACAATTCCCTTAATTATCCACTAAGAAATATTCTCATGAAAAAATTTTAAACGTAGTTCCTGACATGTAATAAAGGTTTCTGTGAAATAAAATAGGTAAAACAATAAAAAAAAAGAACCACTCCGTAAACACAAATGTAATACAATCGTAAATAGGTTTATAAAATGTTTCATTTAACAATTTGTATAGTTAGATTCAACTATTATAACATATTGCAATAATAAAAATGATAAAAATGACAAGTAAAATTAATAAAGTTTTTTTTCTTTTCACTTTTTCATTTTTCTATTTTTGTGGTAAAAAGATTTTCAGTACGCCAAAGGTTTGGTCCTAACCCACCCTTTTTAACCCTAATGTAACGATGTTTTTATAGTGTACATATAGAACTATATTAAAACAATAAAACAATCACAAAGGAAACGAAGCCGCGCAGGTGAGATGCCTCCCCCCCCAGGTGGCGCTTCCCGTTTTCCTTTTCAGGGGGTCGCACTTCCTCACCCGCGACGGGCATCCACACCCCGGGGATAAATTTAGGGGTTTTTTTGGGGCGGACTCGGAGCGTAACCAGGCCTGTAACCCTCCTCCGTGGAGCGAGGTGGATCCTGTCCTTCATTTCGTAAGTGGTAAGACGGAAGACCCTATGTAAGGGTACCGTGGGGGAAGTGTACAACGGTCCAACTTACAAGGCCGGGACCTATGCGCTAACCGACCGAACACATGCCGCTTTGACCCTAGCCATATTTTTTTTTGACCTCCAAACTGACTTGACCGGGCCCCTTGATCAAGCCCAACGGCCGTTCCCTAACCAGAAATACGAGGACCACAGAGTTGTGTTGCTTTACTCAGGGGGGTGCAGCATACGCGATCGCTCAACCGCCAGGAACTCCTGTTCTCCTGGTAATACCATGATGGCCACGCAACAGCAACACACATGTGGGAGAGTTTTTTCTCCCTGGTTCCCAAAGTGGAATGGAAACCAGGGGTGTGGGTGGCAACCAATCCCCCTCTCAGAGGCCCCCCTTGGTGCAACCAGGAGCCTTTTTGTCTCTCACACATCAGAAGCACTGGGTGGACCCCCTCCATGTATGGGTTAAAAATCCCCCCCTCTTGGTCCTGGTGGTTGAAAACGAGTGTCCCCCTTTTTGTGTGAGCAGAAGGCTCTCTGGGTTAGTGTTTTTGTCCACCCTCCAGCGTTTTGTGGCGTGTAAAAAAATTCCCAGGGATGTATAAATTGTCCCTTCGAAGATCTCCTTCTGGGACAACCCAATGAATGGGGAAGCGTTTCCTTTTAATAACATGGTTAAGGGGGACGACGTTGCGAAATTTTCCCTTTTGCGTTTATATGTACAAAAGCAATGAGAAGCTACGTGGTAAGATGGCTGGTGTATTTTTTTTAGGTTTGGTGTTTTAGGTGTGAGTGTGTTTTTTGGAAATTGGAGGGGTGGGAGGCAGAAGTTTTATCCTGGAGATAGGGCCCTTTGTGTGTGGCGTAAATGAGGGGATCCATTGTTGTTTTTTGTTTTCCCTAAGCTGATTAATGTTGTTTTTTTGCTTCACTATTTTTTTTTTCCCTTTTGGCCCAGTAATCCCCTACTGGCAATCGTTTGCGACCCCTTTCCCGTTGCAGCATTTGAATCTCTCCTTGCATTGGCGAAGAAGTGACCTTCGCTGCCGCAACGAGAGCATCTCTGTGTGTGTGTGCAGTGTGTTTATGTTCGTATCGGTTACAGTTAAGGCATTGTTCAATGTGAATAAAACACTCTGGTTCAATATTGTAGGTTGGGACCGATGTATTAAACATCATGATCCCATGCATCAGAAGTTTCTGGGCTTCCTCTGGGGCAGGGACACGAATCTTAATGATTCGTGACTCGGAGACTTGTAAAGGTCAAGGACAGTGACATCTGTTCTTGGCGGATATTTCTGGCTGATGGACTCACACGATCGTGGGAGAATCGTCTTGTCGAACTTTTTTAGCCACAACCGTGTATTTTGCCTTAGTGTTCGGGAGAGGGGACAGGAGTAAAACCTTGATCTTTTAACTTCCTTTGGCCTTCGGTCGAAAGGAATGGGGTCAATTGTTCAGGTTTGGCTACTGTCACCTTGAAGCCATTGTGTATCTTAAAGAGGTGTGTGACTGCCACCTCACTGATTGTGTATATCTTCTGGTGTGTCACCTCACAATGATGGCTCTCCAGCATATGACATTTTTTGACATGGCCCATGGTGTGGGTGATATGAAGGGTCAAAGTTCAGTCTAGCAGGTGCTAATAGACAGTACGGGGTAAGGTGGCTGAAGGCATAAAAAAGGAGGGCTCCTACCAGCCTATTCGTTTTCTATATGAAGTTTTCTAAAGTGGCAGTCATGAGATGGTTTGCCATACCAGTCCCTAGCAATAGAATGACAACTCGCAGGCACCGTAAGGCCCCCAGACACACACTCCCCTGCGGGAGGTAAAAGTCTGCCCATGTCTGAGCACGAGCTCGATGATGGGGTCCAGTTCACCGGAGGATGCGAAGCAGGTTATCCTAATGCCGAAAAAATACGTATAGTAAAAAGTAGATACAAGGCACGAAGCTAATTGCAAGCAATAAGGGTCCGGCAACAACGAAAGGTGTGCGCAAAACAAGCAGGTTAACGCGCAAGAGCCAAGGTCGAGCTTGCCATGGAAGAGTCAATCGCTCTCTTTACCACCCACAGCAAAAACATTGGGAACAAGAGGTCCTGTAAGCCCTAAGCCGTGGTAACAGCTCTCCCTTTGAGAAACACCAAGGTGGCCAGCCCTCTCTCCCCCGTGATTGGCTAATCCGCGTCGTGTGCAGGTGGGCTCGCCGGTGAGCTGGAAGAGCTAATGGTCGCTCTCTTTGCCGTTGATGTTTATGCTGTTGTTGGTTGTGGATTAGCCATTCCTTTGGGGATTCTGAGGGTGACTTCTAATTTCATTTTATTTATTATTTTTTTTTTATCTTATTTATTATTTATTTTAAACAGCCCCTTATGGTTAATCCTTAAATTGTATGGTCATAAGTGGCAAAATGGGGGGGGTGTTAGGGTTTTTCTTGGGTGTTAATTTTTCGGGGGCCCCCAAGTTTTTGTAGGTTTTTGTTGTTTCAATGATTTGAATTTTGGGCGTGTAGTTGGGCCCAGGTTTTTTTAGTCGTCTGTGTAGGGGGGTTTTTTAGGGGCGTGCGTAGTTCTGTATGGGTTTCGCAGGAATTGGGTCATCTTTTGATTGTTTTTTGTTTTTTTTATTTTTTTGTGTTTTGATATTGAAACCCATGGGAAGCTGTGTATTCAAGAATTGGCCTACAGTGTTTTGAAAAAATCTAAGTTTTTTTTGGGTGTGTGCAGAAAAGCGTCTGAGTTTGTGATGTTTTTTCGTTTGTTGTTTCTTTTTTTGAGGGTTGTGATGCTCCGGTTTTTTGAAGGGGAACCCGAGAATGTTGTGTAGGGGAGTTATTTTATGACTGTGATGTTTCTGGTGCAATGTGGAGATTTAAATTTTTATTTTTGTCTGTTTTTTCCAATGGTGCTCAAATGTTTTGTTTTGAATGTTTCTTTCTGTTGGGAGTTTCATGAAGTGTTGGATTTAGAAGGGTTAAGATTTCTGTGGATATCGTCTGCATAGGAAATATTGCTGTAAGGTTAGGGTTTGGAGAGGCTGTATAAAGGTTACGGTGGCGATAAAACCTTCTTTTTGGACTCCCTTCTCAGGTGGAGGGGGTCGTAGGGAGGGGTTCCAGGTGATTTTGGGATCCTGTGGTCCCCGGAAGTGCAGAGGAGGGTGTGAATGTTCGGAGTTGTAATGTATTAATTTTTATTTTTTGGGCCCCATGCCAGACCTTTTCAAAAACCTTTTCTGAGTCTCGTAGAAGCGTTGGGCTGGGGCGTTCGAGACCCAAGCAATCTCCTCGAAGCAAGGGCGATAGCACTTTCGGTCCCCCCGTGTGGGGAAAGTCATATTGCCCACTTTGTGTATGTTGTTTTTTCGAGGTGTGTAGTGAGTCTGCATGTTATTTCCCCCCCCTAGCAGTTTTTCCCCGGGGAAATTCCCAAGAGATGGGGCGGAATTTCCTTCATGTGGACTTTCCCGAATTTGGGGATGAGGGTGATGGTAGCATGTCTAAATTTGTCGGGGAATTCCCCCGTAGCCAGTGCTGCATTTAAGATATAGTGCCTGAGGTCATGTGGTGGGAGATTTCTATAATGTTTTGTTTTATTTCTTGCCCCGGGGTTGTGTTTTTTATGGGTTTTAAGGTGTTATCAATTTCTTCTGGGGGGATAGGTGGAAGGGGACTGTCTTCTGTGGATTTTTTAGAGTAAAAATTTTTTTGGGAGTTGGTTTCGTGTTGCTGAGAAAGTGTTGGGCCCTTGTCTCTGTGGGGGTGGTCGAATCGGGCGTTCTGGGGGGGGGGATCTGGAAATCTTTGCCAAATTCCCTGTGAAGAAAACCCATCTTTCCACCGAGTCGACCTTTTGCGGTGGCATTTTTAAATGTATATGATGTCTGGCCCCCTGATTTTTTTGAAGGAACTCCAGAACATTTTGAGGTCTTTTATGTTCTGACATAGTTTTTGTGCAAGGGTTTCCAGTGTAGTTTGTTCATTACTGTAACCTCTTGTGTTAGTTTTGAGTTCTCTGTATGTAGTTGTGCGTCCCAGCCCCGTGTTGTTGTTAGTAGGTGTAAGTGTCTGTATTGTATTTTGAGCAATTTCAGACGGTATGTTTCTCTGTAGTGGGGGATGGTTTTGTGTGTTGGTCTGGTTATGTCAAGGTAGTTGTTTATCATGTGTGTGGGTTTGCCGTCGAGATCGATTATTTGCGTGTTTTCAAGTGTTTGTTTAATACCCTCCCAGTTTGCATGTTTGTAGGATTCTCGGGATTGTGTTGGGTTTTTGATAGGGATTGTTGATAGTGTTAATATTACAGGGAGGTGACTGGAGGTGACATCGTCTGTTGATATATGATAGTGTAGGTGGGGCTCTGTGGTTAGCAAGTACTATATCAGGTTTTCTTGTTGTGTTATATGCAATATATGTAGGTGTGTGTGGACCGAGGTGTGTGAGTCTTCCTTGTTGTATGTAGGAGGCCAGGCTTCTGCCTACTGCGTTAGTGTGGTTGTATCCAAAGAGTGCTTAGTTTGCATTAAAGTCTCCCATGATGTATATTGTTTTGTTGTGCCTCAGGAGCTACAAGATGTCAAGTTCTGGGATGTGGTCTTCATGGTGGGATGTAGAGTGCTACCAGTATGAAGGGTCCTTGTGGTGTGTTTATTTCGAGATGTCGTTTCTGATCGCAATTGCTGTGCCATCGCTTCTTCCTTGTGATTTGTTGGAGGAGTAGATGGTGTACAAGTGGGTTGGTGTTATTGAGCCCATGGCTGTTTATGAAGATGATATGTTGGTCAAGTTTTCTGTATGTGTTGCAGAGCTCAGTTTTTCGTGTTGTCCATTGTAGTATGCTGTGTTGGATGACATGTAAGGCGTGAGTTAGTGATATATCATTTATCATGTCTGCGTGCTGGATTCGTGATTGTTACGGCAAGATGGGCCATTATATATTTTGGTGATGCCAGAGTGTCTTCCAATCATCCTGTTGGTTACAGTATATTTCCATGTATAAAGTGTTTGTGGAGTTTACCAGCTATGACCATGTTTAAATTGCTCTTCCTTAGAGAAAAATTCACCTGATTTTTTTTTTTTTTTTTTTTTTTTTTTTTTTTTAGAGTCTTATTCCACAAAATTAAGGTCTTTTACTGTGCTATCCATAAGCCTCTCCAGGCCATCATCGTCCACAAAAGAGTTGTCATGGTTCTTGGGATCATAAGGATCAACTGAGATTGGGGTTGCCAGCTCTGCTGGGGGGGGGGGGGGGTTCTTTAGGCAGTGCCTGTAGTGGTGCTGGTAAGGCATCCTTTTTTGGGGGTTGATGGCCTTTGAGGGGCAGCTTGGTGCTTCTTTGGCCTGATGAGGTGTCTGGGAGATGGGGTTGCAGGGTTTGTAGGGGTAGTTGGAGAGATCTGTTCAAACTGTGTTTCTAAGGTTTGAATATGTGAAGCCGTTTCTGAGGGTTCTGACTTGGGTGGGAGGGGGAGGTTGAATCACCCTAAGGATCCCCCAGGATTCAGCTTCCCCTAGGTCGAGGTCAGGGAGGTTACTCCTTTTCAAAGGCCTCCCTGGTGTTCTCCTAAAGGGCTCGTTCAGGATTTAGATGTTTGGAGTGTGCATGCAGCAAAATACCATGATTTCCTTTGACAGGTTTGTTGGGGAGGGCTAGATGCACCGTGGCCTCTGTTTTTTCTCTGTTTTCCCTGATGTCTTGTAGACCTGGTTTATGGATTGTAGTCACTTGCACCGTAGCTTGTGCTGCCTTCTGTGCTACAGTTTTTTAGAGGTCTAACCTGCTTTTCTTTCACCCTCTCCTTCTCCTTCTCTTGAGAGGTTTTGATAGCTTCCTTTCGGTTGGGGCAGCTGTTTGCAAATGTACGGTGTTCCTTCCATAGTACAGGTATTTTTTAAAGATGCTGGTGCAGCTACGGTATGAGTGCCAGGACCCGCATTCAGAGCGTCAGGTTTTTCTCTTCTTTTCAGTTGGACTTTATATGTCCATATGCATAACAATTCATGCATAGTCTCACCGGGTGGGCGTTCGAATTCAATTTGCCACGGTGCGACATACAGTTTGAAGAGCTAGATGCCTTTTTTAATCTTGTTTGCCGAGGCATGGTCGGCAAATCTTGCTTCATCATGTAGAGAGATTCCATTACATGGATATTCTCCACTTTAGTGGTGGTGGAGCCAGAGAAGAGATTCTCTGCCTGTTGCTGTCCTCAATGAGGGCAACATACCCCATCATGGGTTGGGTAGTACCGGAGTACTCTAATGTTTGGCCTCGAAGAGTGCCTGGGCGAGGGAGTTACGGCGGCTCGGGGTGGGGCCGCCGTTGACATTGATCTTTACTTTAATCATGGTGATTGGAGTGCATAGGGTCGTCAAGTATGGAGTAACAAACTTTACCTGATTTCCCTCAGTGACC
>NC_051424.1:14730743-14756672 GCF_015228065.2 Penaeus monodon
TTTTTAAAAAAAGGAGTTTTTTTGGAAAAAAAGGGCGATAAAAAAAATCCCCCGAAAATTCTTGATTCCCGGGCTGGCAGGGGGTTTTTTTTTCCCCCAGAAAAAAACCCTTGTAGAAATGGCATCTGATACCCTTTATGATTTTAAAGGTGAGATTTGCGCGAAACAGAGATGGCAGCATTTTTTTGGGCGGGTAAAAGGGGTTCTGGTGCAGTTTTTTGGGCCCAAGCCCTATTTTCATTAGTTACCAGGAGAGGCACTGTAGTGGGGTGCCACTCTGTCATCGATTCCTAGGAGAAAGCAGTGATATCGAATAAATAAATAGTGGTAGGTGGTGGGATGGTAATCCCCGCTTCTACCACGGTAAGAAGAAATGGGGGCCGTCGGTGATTTCATGGCGGAGAAATTCCACTGTGGGTGCAGTGAAGATTTATTTGAGTACAGACATCCGGGACCATTTCAAAGAGCGGCAGCATCCCGAGATGTATGATATTGCCGTCACATTTCTGAAGATTAACATACCATTCATGTAAAGGCTGCCATGGAAGCCTCCCAATAGACTTTGAAAAATCGAGCTGAATTCCGAAGTCTTGAGGTAGAATTTAAGAGGTGTGGTAAAAGATTATTAATGTCTTGAGCATGTCCTCATTAGGTACAGGAGTGGGGAGTGGAGTCTGCCATTTTGAGTAGATGGTAGTGGTCTGGCTATATGATAAGGTTCAAGTGTCAGCAGTCATTGCAAGGTCAGTGTTTTCTTTTTCTTTTTTTTTGGATAAGGTAAGGCAACAACCCTAGACTTGCTTCTTTCTGGCAGAGGCCCAGCCATTCCAACCTGGCGAAGATTTTTTCCTACGAGCAGGATGAATGAAGTAGCCTACTTGCGGCACGGGAAGCGTGATATAGAATCCTGCTCCAGGGTTGTGGAAAGCTTGTATGTCTAGGACCACTGATGTACCGCGGTTGCCGTGAGATCCTATTTTTCATCAGCATAAAAATAAGCACCTGTGGGACCTGTTCCTATTTTGGTGGGGGTAGAGCAAACCCGAAGGCCGTCGCGGCCCAAAGACGGGTTCGGAGACTGCGTATCAACAGACATCAGAGTGAGGGTACTTTTCAAAACAGTTTTGATCCTCCACGAGTGGACATCGAGCGCTGAAGAAGAAGGACCTCCTCCCTCCCTTCTCCTGCGGTGAATCGGCCCTTATTTGGACGATTCAGAGAGAAGGAGGACGGTTCCGGAAAGGGCGGAGGGGCGGGGGGAGCCGGCGGCAACCCCAAGAAAGTCACCAGCCCTTCGGTGTTGGGCTTTGCAGGGGCGGTTTAAAGAGATGTCCCGCCCGGCCCCCAGCAATTTGGCCTCGGCTTTTACGCGTTACGGGGGGTGAGGGCCCCCCCCCCTTGTTTGTTGCCACGATATTGGTTTGCATGTAGCTTCGGCCCCCAGCTCCCTTTTTCCTATACAAATTTTTCGGCTTTAGGAAAACTCTGTGCACCCTTTGGTGAAGGACCCATCTTCAGGCTGTGTGGGACGTGGGCAAACTTACCTCCCGCGGGGGAGGGGTATCGGGGGGCCTTAGAAGGCCTGCGTACGGGTGCATAGAGTTGCCATTTTTTTGGGGGGAGGGTTGGCAACCATCTGATGACTGCCCCCTTTTTTCTTTCGAATGGGCGATAGGCAGGCAGGAGCCCCTTTGTCGGGCCCTTTACCCGGGTTCTGTTAAAGCTCCCGCAGACAGAACACAAATTCCGTCCTGTGATGGGAAGTACTGGATAAAATTTGTTTCTTCCCTCACGTGATGAAATAGTCTGGGTTGGCTATTTCAGAGGGATGAAGGAACTTACGGAACAGGTACAGGTCCTCTTTCTCTCAGAGGTAAAACCCTTTGGGGTTTTTCGAGAGAAGAGGGATTCATTTTAAACCCCCCTGCCATAAGAAGCCTGGAAAAAAATTAGCTTCTTCCCCCCACTGTATGAAAACATCTGGGGTTGGCTTTTTTCAGGGGGAGAAGGAGTTTACGGGAACAGGTAAGGCCCCCCCTTCTCTCACTGAGTAAAACACCTTTTGGGTGTTTAGAGAGAAGAGGGATTCCCCTTTAAAAACCCGTCCTGCCATAGGAACCCCCTGGAAAAATGTTAGTTTCCCCCTCCTGTGATGAAAAAATCGTGACGGTTTTTCAGGGGGATAAAGGAACTGATGGAACAGGGCAGGACCCCTCCTTTTCACGAGGTGAAACAACCTTTTGGGGCTTTCAGAGAAAAGAGGGATTCATTTTAAAAAAGGGTCAGGCCTCCGAAATGGAGAAGAACTCCCGGGAAAAAAAGTGAAAGAGCCCCCTTCCCTTTACTGGGGGAGGAGCAAAAGTTTTTCCCACAATGTGTCTTAGGTAAAGGGGGCATCCCCTTGGGATACTCCCAGAGGTTGACACCTCCCATGTGTTTCCCGGGGTGGACCCTTGTACTGGGAGAAAGGAGTCGGGAGGTTGGGGATCCCGTGCACGAGACGCCCTGCGGTAGCAACACCCCTTTTTGGTCCTCTATTTGGCAAGACAGGGGCCTGACCGGCCCCGGTCAGGTCAATCGGGGGTTTCCCCGGGAGGTAGGGTAAAGCAGTCAGCTGCCGTTGGTACCCACACCGTCCGTGGTACCACTGAAAACGGCAAATTGGCGGTATATCCACCTCACCCCTGTTGCTGTTAGACAGGTTTAACATTCAGTTTCCCCCTTTTTGGGACTCTGTGGGGGGGGGGGCGTAGTGGATAAGCACTCCCCAAGTTATGAAAAACAAAAAAAAAATCCCCCAAGGAGACAATGTGACGACCCGTGCAAGGCCCAGACACGACAGCCACCCTGAAGCCATACGTGCCTCCGGGTGGCAAAAGAAAACCCCGAGACAGGGAAAACTGTATCCCTGCTGCCAAATGGGGACAAGACAAAAAAAAACCGTAAGAACATGTCTGTCCCCCAGATTGCAACAGATGGACTCTGGAGGCCCTCCGGGCCAGCCCCCAGACCAGGAGGCCTCTGAGCCCCCCCTCGACGGCCCCACTGAAAATAGGAGCCCCGGTGAACCAGCCAAAAAGCTGGTGCCCCATGAGCAACCCCAAACCCGAAAGGGCGGACAAAAAACGTCCGAGGCCGGAGACCGACTCTATGGAGAGCTGGACCCTAAAGGGTTCCCGCTTTTAAGGTCCCCGTCAAACCCGAGGGTTTGACAATCCCTCCCAAAGGTCGGGATTGGAGAAACAGCGAAAAATCCGGCTGGATCCGGGTTGCGGAATAGGGCATGTCACAGCCCAAAGATCGGGCCCACCCTTTGTTTCCTGCAGGAAAAAAAAGGAGCAAAAGAGGGGGGAAAAGTGAGCCTTCGCCATGAACCGAGGAAAAGAGGATCAAGATGGTGTATTGGTTTCTCAGTCTCATAGGTGGGGGTGATCGCATCACCCCACAGGTCGGGGGGCTTCCCGATTGTCGAAGGGGGAAAGACCCCAACCAGGAAGTCCTGGTAACCTAAAAGGACCCCAAGCCTACCCTTGTTTGGGTAACGGGACCTATTACGTAATTTGTGCCGAACACGGGTGTTTCAAGTGCCAGAAGTACGGACACCCCCGGGTAAGCACACCCAAGCCAAAATGTGAGTCTGTAGCAAGGCACACAACCCCGGGTGTGTATAAAGGGGAAAAAAGAAAAAAAGAAGGATACAAACCCAAAGTCCTAACTGTCCCAAGGGGCCCAACGCCGGAGCCTGGTTTGCTCTTCGGGAAAAGGGGCTGCCTCAAACGGCAAGGGGTCTAAGAACGCCCAAAATTTTTTGTCCCCCCCCAGGCCCTACTCGGGGGAGGAACAAAAGCAAAAAGGCTTCCCGACATCCAAGAGGAAGGAAGCTGCCCTCACCCAAAACCCGGGAAAGTTTCCCCACAAAGGGGATTTCCCCCAAGTAAAACAAGTGCACAGGAAAAAAGGTTCCAAAGCACCAAAGGGCCCCCCCAGATCCAGAACCAGCTTTTTCGAGAGGGGGACATGTCGATCTAAATACTGCTGTAGTCAAGCAGGGGCACCCCCTTGCCCAGGAAAAAGGAAGGGCGGAGAAGGCAGTCGAGATCCCCATGACGACTTGAAAAGACTGCGGGCATAAAGGGAAGGAAGAGGAGGGGGCCCAAAAACCAGCCCAATTCCCCTCACCCAGGCGAGATCCCCTCCCCATTAAACCCCGGGCCCATGCCTCCAGGCAGAGCCCTACCCGGGCTGATCAGTGCTAGAAACTGAATCAGAAAAGGACCCTCCCCAGGAAGGGCCAGCCAAGCAGAAACCCCTGGCAGAGAAAAAGCCAAAACACTTAAAGTCAGAGCTCCCAAAGGGTCCCCACCCCCAGTGGCCCCGGATACCCTGACACCCAAAAGGGGAACCCCAAGCAGTGAGGATCTCACAGTGGAGTTGTCAGACTCCGACTGCAACCCGAATATGAAAATGTTCTGATGAACTATCAATTGTAAATCAGGGCCGCAATCAAGTATCTGCATTTGGAACATTGGGTTCCCCTAAAGGAGTCCCCCTCCACGAATAGGCGACAGGAGCTTTTGCACATCCAGGAGACTTACAGTGAACCTTTTCGTTTCCCCGGGATCAGTTAGCGCGCCACTTCGATGGCAAAAGAGGCTTCCCCTTTGGTAAAGCAACAATTCCTGCTCCGCAATAGCCGAGCCCCGCACTGTGGAGAAGATGTTAAAAATCTTTGCCGCGAGATTCAGCTGGCCGGGGGCCTTGAAATTGTAGTGGTACAGCCGGCCAAACTGTAGTAGCTAGACATCACCCAGGTATGTGTTTCCGCAGCACATGACCGAGTGATCATGGGGGGGACTTCAATGACACCCCCCCACCCGGCTCCTGCAGGGCCCGGATGCGGCGGGCCCACACATAGCCAACTGTTTGAAAATTTCCCCGAGCACTCTCTTCAACAGCCAGGAGCCAACGCATGGAGGGAGGGGTCCTGCCCTCACCCTGGCCATGCGACCTGGTGGAGAGGATTGGCGGCGTGTCGATGAGACCGCATAGTGACATTAGGCACTATAATCCCCTCAGGGATAGTCCCCCCACCCGAAATACCACGACCGAATCCAAATGGAAAACAGAAAGGGCCCAACTGGCAGGCTTTCCAGACCCCCTGGCCCACGTTGAGAAGCAAGAACCCACAAAAAGGGAAAAATGTGGAAGTGTAAAAAGCCAGATTTGTAAATGCCATGATGAGGAGTCATGCCCAAACCCCAAAACCGGGCCTAGGTCTAGGAGACAAAGGGAGCCTTGATTTCAAGACGAGATGGGAGGTAACCCAGGGTAAATAGTGCCAAAAACTTTTCTGAAGGAAAAGAACCCCGAAAAACCTACCCCTCCAAAGGGGAGGCTGTCAGGGATGCAAGGGAAATGCTAGCAGAGTGAGGCAGGAAAAGTGACGGGAATGGTTTGAGTCCTTTCGATCACCGTAACCTCTCAGAGCTTGGCAACCACCAGCCCACCCCCAAGATGCACGCACTACGCCCCCTAGTCAGGGGCCCAAACAGATGGGCCGATTTCTGCGAGAACGAGTAGCCGAACTGAGGGCAAGACCATCAACAAGTCCGGGAAATTCCCACTCACCCCAGAGCTGGAAGAGGGTACCTAGTCCCACCCCAAAAACCAAAGGAGCGGGGAAGTACCCCCCCATTTTTTCCCCAGCTTTTGGCCAAACTCCCCGAGAGGAGGTACGAACCGGCCCAATGGAAAAGGGCCCCCACAAAACACCCCCAGGGGTCACCGGGGGCAGAGCACAGCGCACAGATAGCCACGCTTTGAGCAAATAAACAGGGAACATCGGGTGGAGTTTTCTTGACCTGGAGAAGGTTTTGAATTGGAAGCCCTCTTGCCATTCAGGAGAGCCTGATCCAAAAAGGAACAGAGGAAGCTTTTGGTTTGGAAGGGATATTTACGAATAAACACCCAGAGTAAAATTTCCAAAGGTCCCCTATCACAGCACGCCACAGAGAAGGAACGCCACGGGTGGGGTTCCAGTCCAGCCCTTTTTAAAAATTTATGTCCGTACCCTCAACTAAACCTCCAAGTGGGGTGCAAGATCATCTCCTAGAGATGATCTCGCTATCATCCAGGGACCACACTTCAAAAACAAAGCCGGTTTTGTCTGCCCCTGGACCCGAGGGTGTTGGGACGGACTAAAGATCTCGCACCCAAACCCAAAGCCATGGCTCTGAGACGAGAGTTCAAGGCAAAGTTAAAAAACCCGGGGAAGGGACTTGGAGGGGTAGGAACCTCTCCCTTGGGGGTAAGGATAGCCCGGGGACCCTCTCCTTCCCGCAAGGAGGTCCAGCCCCTGGATGACCGAACAAAATCAAGCTGTCTGCAGAGAGCAATGAGTGGAAGAGCATGGGGGCCAAACACGAGTACTAGATCTTTCTATGTACATGCTGTCGGGCCCATTGTAGACTATGCCTCCCGCTCTGATTGGCATTAAGAAAAAATACAAAGACCAATGGAGACAGCCCAAACGAAGCCGCCGGGGATTTGGGTCCCCAAAAGGTGGGCGAAGGGCCCCCTAAACCCTCCTAGGGAGAAAAACCTTCCCCCCTTGGGCCCCGAATTGATCTAAGGGCAGCACAATTCTTATCAAAGGTCACCAGGCTCCCAGGAACAAAGCCTAAGACATAAAATAGTCAACCCTAGAACAAGAAAAAAAAAGAGGTTTGAACCCAACCCCTGGTTTCCACAAAACCAGGGTGTTAATACACCATCAGCCAAAAAAACCCTACTCGCAAGGCAGGGACTCCCTCACCTGACTTTGCGAAGCTCCGCCGTGGGCCAAACCTCGATAGAGTTCTCGGTCATGAGATGGAAAGAAAAAAAGAATGAATTTTGTACCCCCTAGCCAAAGGCAAAAAACCCAGGGGGTCATTAAAACCATCACCCTCGGGGAGCAGAACATATTAATGGAGGGATCGGTTGACCCCTTGACCCACAGAGGCCCCAGCTTGCAGCAAGGGATGCCACAAAACCCATGAGGGTAAAGACAACCCTCCTCGCTACAGGCAGAGGCATTGCATCAGGGGAGCACTAGCACGGCCCTGGGGGAAGGACAGTGGTCATACACACAGATCCAAAGGAGCGTGACGTCTTCAGAGCGCTCACCCACTGACAATATTATTTTTGACTCCCCCCCCCAAATGGCACAGAGGATTTTTGCACAGGGTAGAAGAACATCATAAATTTGGGGTTCCCAGCACATAGGGAAGAGGCAATGAGCTTTCTGACAGATAGCCCAAGTTTGGGAGGGGTAGCCCCTAATCCAGATAAACATAGAGCCCAAAATTTCTTAGGAGGAAATGTACGGTGACGGCCACCCCCCTTTCCCCCTGCGTTCAAGAGAGGAAACGAGATCCTCCCCCCCCCGGCCCGCTCAGATGCCAAGGCTAGAAAAACCCCGGCCTCTCGAAAAAAAAAACAGGGTACCGATCATTCTGCACAGAATGCGCCTAGGTTACCACGTGCATGGCAGATCATACAAACAATAGAACGTGAAGAGAGGTGTTCAGCTGGGCGAGCCCCAACACCCCACTTTATACATTACTTTGGAATTGCGTGCAACGCATTCTAAGACAAACCCCACGAACACAGCGTCGTGCTGGTAAAAGGGTTATCGAGATGCTTTCACCCCGGGTACAGGAGCGCCCGCGGCAATCCCCCCGCCGGGAAGCACCCTGTCAGAAAACAAAAGAGACAGCCTTTAAAAAAAATGACACAGGCCCGGGCCCTAAGGAAAGGCCCCGGTGAAACCAGAACTTCGCAAATTCCCCAAACAAGCAACAGCAAGCCCCCCCTCATCTCATTATCCTCCAAGCACCAGCGCCCCCCTCCAAATCCTTACCTCCATCCATGGTTCGGATTTTTCCCACACTGGCATTGCCCCCCTGCACCCTACCCTGACCGTGGGGTCCTTTGCGTAAAGGGGTCAAAACGCAAGTGGGGGGGGAGATGTCAGCGTGGTGAGATCGCCAGAGCCAAAACCCCTGAAGTCCTGCCCCCAAAAGGGAGAAAACTCTGCTGACGCGGGCAAAGGGAGGTAGCCCCTGATCAGCGATCCCCTGACTTAACGCAGCCTCAGGTTAGCCGGGGCACCACCGTTTTCCAGGGGGAGAAGTCCCTGCACGGGGGCGCCACGATGGCGCCGGACAGGGACCTTTACCGCTCCCAACTCCCGTTAGCCCAGTGGTTTGCAGCCGGGGGCGGGGGCCTCGCCGACCGTGAGTTGGGCCCCAAGCAAGAGAGTACCGCTTTAAGGCATGTGAACACCGATGGCCGAGGTCCCTTTGACTTGTCCTCCCTTTTCCCCGTCCTGTCAGCTATGCCCCCCAAATTTTTTCCCCCCATGTTTGGGGTTTAAACCCCGATCTTTTCTCTCCACTAAATCATTCTCGATCTCCCCCCCCCTTTCCTTCCCTTCCCCTCTTCTTTCCCCCCGGCAAGGGTCTTTTCTTAAATTTACCTTTCCTTAAAAAAGATCGATTTTCCCCCACCTCCCGCGAACAACAACAGCAGCAGCACCCCAAGGATGCCAGTCCTTAGCCCCAGGGAGCGCCGTTTCCCCCCTTTATCTCCCAAACCCCCCTCAAATCCAGCCAACCTGGGGCACTCACACCACAACAAAACTCCCCAAAGAATAAGACACCAGTCTTTAAAAAAGAGATCACCTACCCTCTCTTACCTATTATACAACCCCCACATATATAAAAATTATTGTTTGTGTGTGTATGAGTATGTTTAAAAGGATATATATGTGTAGCTAGATAAAATTTATATATTATATAATTAGGGTTCGACTTAAAAAGATATAAAAATCAAACGGTCAAAGGTCAACGGAAAAACACCAGAGGAAACATACAGAAAGGTTTCTAACCGGCACTATACATACACAACATAGCAAAATAGTAAAAAAGGAGGTGGGGGGAGAGAGGATCCACGGAGCAGGGAGGCACATGGCGGAAGGGGGCACACAAGTCAGAAGTACGGGAAAACTACGAATTTTTTATGGTGCTCCCTTTTTTGGGCCCCGCCGAGTTTACAAGGGAAACCTCGCCCCCCAAAGGGGAGAAGGCCAAAAGGGTGACCTGGGGCCCCCACTTTTACCGAGTAAAATCGCGAAGGTCCGGTGTTTTTTCGGGAAGGGGACCAATCAAGGCAAGCTATGCCGCCCGCGAGCCCAGAGAACCTTAAAGGACAGCAGGCCCAAGAGAATTTACCTGCCCCATCTTTTTTAAAAAATCATCCGGAGTGGATATTTTTCCCAAGCACTTTGGGGAGGGTTCTTTATTCCTTCTAACCGGGCCGCTGTCGGTTTCCCCTGGGGAAGTAGCTCCCGGGCCTCCCCCCCGTCACCGCACCTCCCGGCGATCACGGGTTTCCCTTTTGTCGGGCTTGGGCCGTCGCTCCTCCACCCGCCCTTATCCCGGAGCTTCTCCGGGGGGTTCCCCGAGGGAGCTCCCCCGGGGGGTTCCGGCGGCAGCTCTCCCGGGGGGTCCTGGCAGGCAGCTCCCGGGGGGTCTCGGCAGGCAGCTCCCCCGGGAAGTCCTCGGCGGCACCCGGGAGGTCCTGGCAGCAGTCCTCCGATTCCCCGGCAGGCAGCTCCCCGCAAGCCTCGGCAGGGAGTCCCCGGAAAAATCCTCGGCAGGCAGCTCCCGGCATCCTCGGCAGGAGTCCCCGGCATATTCGGAGGAAATCCTCCGGCAATCCCCGGAGGCAGCCCTCCCATATCCTCGGAGGCGCTCCTCCGGGAAGTCCTCGGCGGCAGCCCCCCGGCAAGTCTTCGGGGCGCTCCTCCCGGCAAGTCCTCGGCAGCAGCTTCCGGAAGTCCTCGGCAGGCAGCTCCTCCGGCATATCCTCGGAGGCAGTCCTCCGGGAAAACCTCGGAGGCATCCCGGGATATCCTCGGCAGGCGCTCCTCCCCGGGGAAGTCCGGCAGGCAGTCCTCCGGAAGTCTTCGGCAGGAAATCCCCGGGAAGTCCTCGGCGGCAGCTCCCCCGGCAAGTCCCCGGCAGGGAGCTCCTCCCGGGATATCCTCGGCAGGGAGTCCTCCGGATATCCTCGGCGGGGCTCCTCCGGTATACTGGAGGCAGTCCCCCGGGTATCCCCCGGCAGGCAGTCCTCCGGCATATCCCGGCAGGCAGTCCCCCGGGGATATCCTCGGGAGCAGCCCTCCGGCATGTCTCGAGCAGCTCCTCCGGATGTCCCGGCAGAGCTCCTCGGCGTCGTTCCCCCCAGCCCCTTGGGGGCACCCCCGCGAAGGTCGTTCGGTGCATGCATCACCCACAGTTGCTTCCGCGCGTCCCGGCAGGAGTTCTTTTTGCGCGTCCCCCGGGGGCAGTTTCCTGTGGCCCGGCGGGGAGTTTTTCCCCGGCGTCCCGGGGGAGGCGTTCCCCCGGGGGAAGGGGACGATCACCCGGGGCGTTGGGCAGGCGAGACTCATCCGGGCGTCCTGGGGGGCAGGCGAGATCATCCGGGGTCCTGGGCAGGCGACACCATCCGGTGGTCCCGGGCAGGCGACGACTCACCGGGCGTCCCGGGGAGGCGAGAATCATCCCGGGGCTCCTGGGCAGGCGACGATCATCGGTGCGTCCCGGGCAGGCGACGACTCACGGCGCGTCCCGGGCAGGCGACGACTCATCCCGGGGCGTCCCGGGCAGGGACGACTCACCGGCGCGTCCGGGGAGGCGACGATCATCCGGCGCCCGGGCAGGGGGACGGGCTCACCGGTGCGTCCTGGGCAGGCGAGACCACCGGCGCGTCCCCGGCAAGCACGACTCATCCCGGGGCGCCGGGGAAGCGACGATCATCCCCGGGGGTCCGGGGAGGTAGCCCCTTCGACAGCCCGATGCTCACCATCTCCTGGGCATGCATCCCCGCCAATGGTCGTTCGGGTGCACATCTCGCACCCACCCGTTTTCCAAACGGACATAACGGGGCAACTCCCCGATTACGTGCAGCGCTTGCGTGGTGTTCATGTCGGCTGAGCTTCCCCCACCGCGCGCTTCTTCCCACGGCCCTTCCCCGGGGGTCTCTTACGTTCTGTCCGTCTTTCCGACAGGTTCCCCCGCGACGGGTTTGGGCAGACGGAACGCTCCCGGTGCGACTCTGTGGACAGGTCCTTGGCCAGCGTTTCTCCGGGGCTTGAGTTTCCCGGACGACGTGCCCCTCGCGTAGGGAGGGGGCCCGAAAAGGCCAAAAGGGGGACCCACGTTTCCATAGCGCTTTCTCTGCCCTTCCGACGCCTGTCCTCTTCTCGGTTCCCGCGACGTGCTCTTTCCGAAGCGCCCGTATCTCCCCTTTCCGGGAGTACGGGCCAGGCTCGCGTTGATCCCCTTTCCGCTCCTGTAGTAGGGTAAAAGGCCATGCTTCAAGGGGTAACAGATCACCTTCCCTTCACGGCCTCATGGGCCGTTTTTCCGACCCTTGACCTGGGAAGGGCCCAATGTCAGGTTTGACTTAAAAAGATATAAAAAAAAGAACGGTCAAGGCAACGGAAAAAACCAGGGAAACATACAGAAAGTTACATTCCCGGGTATAAACACATAATAGCAAAAAATGTACAAACAGGAGCGTGGGGGGAGAGAGGACAGCGGGGCAGGGAGGGCACATGGCGGAAGGGAGACACAAGTCAGAAGTCACGGGGAAAATACTGAAATTTTTATGGTTCTTTTATGGGCCGCGCCCAGTTTTCAAGGGGAAATTGTCCCCCACCGGGAGAAGGCCAATCACGGGTACCTGGGACCGCCCCACTTTGACCCAGTAAACATCGCGGAAAGGGCGGGTATGTTTGGGAAGGCGACAATCACAGGAAGCTACTGCGCCCCCCAGCTCCCGAGAAAATCGTCAGAAGGACAGCAGTGCCCAAGATGAACTTTACATAATTATTATAAATATAATATATATTAATAATTTAATATAATATATAATATAAATTAATAATATTTTACATACACCACACACAAAAACACACCAAACCACACACACACCACCACAACACCCCACCAACACACACCACACCACACACACACACCACAAACCCCATATAAATATATAGATAGATAGATGTGATAGAAAAAACATACATAATACCCAAAAAAATCAACCCTAAACATATATAGTTTAAGATATATAGATATATATGCACACACGTATAAAACGCACACAGTTTTAATTATATATATATATAATATTTATATATAATATATAAATATATTTATTATTATATACATATATATAAATTTTTGGTGGTGTTGATGTATATATATGTAAAATATATGTGTATGAATGTATATTATTATATATTATAATAATTATATTATATAAATTATTAATATTATATATAATACATTATATATTGGTATTATGGGGGGTGTATATATATAATATTATATATAAAATTAATATTATATATATAATTAGATTTTAATACAATATACATACACCACACACACACGCACCCCCACACACAAAACCACACCACACACACACACACACCACACCCACACACACAAACCCCCCACACACAAAACCACACACACACACACACCAACAAATAATATATATAATAAATATTTAATAATAAAATATATATATTATAATATATTATATATAATATTATATATATTATATATATATAAAATTATATAATATATATATATATATAATATTATAAATATTATTATATATATTATATTATTATATATAATATAATTATATTTTAATAATTATATATATAAAAAAATATGTGTGTGTGGTGTTGTGTGTGTGTGTGTGTGTGTGGGTGTGTGTGTGGGGGTGGTGTGGTGTGGTGGGGTGTGGGGTGGTGTGGGTGTTGTGGTGTGGGGTAGTGTATTTTTGAATTTTAATAAATATAATATATATTAATATTATATATATATAAATATTATTATAATTTTAACACAAAAAATATATAACACATATATAATGTATAATATATTAATTATAAATATATATATATATTAAAAAATTATATATATATTATATATTTACATAAAATACAATATATATAATACTTTAATATAATACTAACAACACTTTTATATTTATATAATGATTATTATATATATATATATATATATAATAATTATATTATTATAATATATATATAATATACACTGGGCGGTTTTATGGTGTGCATAATATTATAATCTATTCTAAAGTATTATTTTTAATTTATGTATGTAGAGTATTATGTTTTATCTATCATCTTTTATCTATCTTTATAATATATAGGGTGTGTGTGTGTTGGGTGTGTGTGTGTTTGTGTGTGGTGTGTGTGTTGTGTGTGTGTGGGGGTGTGTGTGTGGTGTGTGTGTTTGTGGTGTGGGGGTGTGTATATTTTTAAAATATATATATATAAAATATTATATATATATATATATAATTATATAAATATATAATTATATATAGTAAAGTTCATCTTGGGCAGCGTCCTTCGACGGGGTTCTCGGGAGCTCGGGGGCGGGCAGTAGTTTGCGTGAGGGGTCCCCTTCCGAACATCCCACCGGCCCTTTTCCGCGATTTTTACTCGGTAAAAAGTGGGCGGCCCCAGGCACCGTGATTGGCCTTCTGCCCGTGTGGGGGGACGGGTTTCCCCTTGAAACATCGGCGCGGCCCATAAAGAGCACAGTAAAAAAAATTCAGTAGTTGTCCGTGATTTTTGATTTGTGTGCCCCCTTTTCCGCCAGTGACCTCACCTGCCCCGCGGATCCTTTCCCCCACGCTCCTTTTTGTACATTTTTTGTATGTATGTGTGTATGTGCCGGTAATAGTAAACCTTTTGTATTTTTCCCTCTGGTTTTTTTCCTTTGCCCTTGACCGTTCTGATTCTATTTTTTTTAAAAGTCGAACCTGCATTGGCGACCTTCCCAGGATCAGACGGCTAAAAAACGGCACCATGGGGGACTCGGGAAGGAAGGTGTTTGTTAGGCCTGAAGGCGGGCCCTTTTTATCACTACAAAGGAGCAGGAGAGGATCAGACGCGAGCAGCGGGCCCCTGTACTCCGGAAAGGGAGAACAGAGGCAGCGTCGGAAGAGCAGCGTCGCAGGAACCGGAAGAGGACAGGCGCGGAAGGCAGAGCAAGCGCTATGGAGGAACGTGGGCCCCCCGTTTTGGCCTTGCTTGGCCCTCCCTACGGAGGGAGCACGTCCCCGGGAAAAAACTCAAGCCCCGGGAGTAGAACGTGGCCAGAGGAGAACTGTCCAAGAGTCGACCTGGCGCGTTCCGTTGCCCAAGGACCCGTCCCAGGGGGAACCTGGGCAAGACGGACAAAAGGTAAGAACCCCCGGGGAAGGCCCCCGTGGGAAAAGAAGCAGGCGGGTCGGGGAAGCTCAGCCGACAGGAAAACCACGCAAGCGAGCACGTAAGTCGGAGAGTTACCCGCCTTTTGCATGTCGCTTGGTAAACTGGGGGTGCAGATGTGCCCCCGAAGACCATTTGGCGTGGGATGCAGCCCAAGGAGAGGGAGCACGGGCGTCGGAAGGGCAAATGCCCGGGGGACGCCGGATGGTCGGCTTGCCCGGACGCCCCGGAGAGTCGTCGTGCCGGGACGCCCCGGATGAGCGTCGCCGCCCGGGGAGCCCCGGTGATCGTGCTCCCGGAGGGCCCCGGATGAGTCGTCCCCTCCCCCAGGACGCGCCGGATGAGCCGTCCCCTGCCCGGGACGCGCCGGTGAGTGTCGCCTCCCCAGGACGCGCCGGATGAGCGTCGCCTCCCAGGACCGCCGGATGAGTCGTCGCCTCCCCAGGACCGCCGGATGAGTCGTCGCCTGCCCAGGACGCCCCGGATGGGGGTCGTGCCGCCCGGACGCCCCGGGAGAGTCGCCCCTGCCCAGGACGCACCGGATAGTCGTCCCCTGCCCAGGACGCCCCGGAGATCGTCGCCTCCCCCGGACGCACGGAGAGTCGTCGCCTCCCCCAGGAGCCCCGGGATGGTCGTCCCCGCCCAGGACGCACGGATGATCGTCGCCTGCCCAGGACGCCCGGATGAGTGTGCTTCCCAGGAGGAAGCCTCCCCAGGACGCGCAGGAGAAAACTCCCCGCCGGGGACGCACAGGAGAAATGCCGCCGGGGACGCGCGGGAAAAACTCCCTCCGAGGCGCGCCGGAGAAGAACTGGGGGGTGGGTAGACATGCACCGAACGGGCCGGTTGCGTGGGGTGCCCCCCCAAGGGGTGGTGGGCAACGGAGCCCGGGGAGCTGCCTGCCGGGGGCATGCCGGAGGAGTGCCCTTTTCCGAGGACATGCCGGAGGAGCGCCCGCCGAGGATATGGGGGGGGGGGGGGGGAGCTGCCCCCCCGAGGATATGCCGGAGGAGCTGCCCCGCCGGGATTGCCGGGGGAGCTGCCGCCCAGGATTTTTCCGGGGAGTGCCCGCCCGGGGTATGCCGGAGGAGTGCCTTCGAGGATATGCCCGGGGGAGTGCCTGCCGGGGACTTGCCGGAGGGCTGCCTGCCCAGGACTTGCCGGAGGAGCGCCCGCGAAGATGCCGGGGAGCTGCTGCGAGGACTTGCCCGGGGGGGGAGCGCTGCCCCAGGATATGCCGGAGGAGCTGCTGCCCGGGGTTTTCGGAGGAGCGCCGCCGAGGAATGCCGGAGGAGCTGCCCGCCCAGGATATGCCGGGGGACTCCCCGGGGATATGCGGAGGAGTGCCTGCCCAGGACTT
This sequence comes from Penaeus monodon, assembly GCF_015228065.2. Lineage (NCBI taxonomy): Eukaryota > Metazoa > Arthropoda > Malacostraca > Decapoda > Penaeidae > Penaeus > Penaeus monodon. Next base: position 14,746,484 of record NC_051424.1, read on the forward strand.
GGGAGGAGTGCCTGCGAGGATAACCCGGAGGAGGCCTGCCGAGGAAGGCGGGGGAGCGCCTGCCAGGGTATGCCCCAGGGTGCCCGCCCAGGATAACCCGGGGGAGCTGCCGCCGAGGGGTATGCCCGGGGGAGCTGCCCGCCGAGGGCTTTCCGGGGGAGGCCTGCGAGGACTTGCCGGGGGAGCTGCCTGCCCAAAACTGCCGGAGGAGCTCCTGCCGAGGGACTTTCCGGAGGAGCTGCTGCCGAGGGTATGCCGGAGGAGTCCTGCCCAGGATAGCCGGAGGGGCTGCTGCCGAGGAATGCCAGGAGCGCTGCCGAGGATATGCCCGGGGGAGTGCCTGCCGAGGATATGCCGGAGGAGTGTGCCGGGACTTTTCCCGGGGGAGCTGCCGCCGAGGACCCTACCGGAGGGCTGCCGCCCGGGGCCTGCGGAGGAACTGCTGCCCAGGACTTGCCGGAGGGTCCCGCCGAGGACACCCCGAGGGGTGCCCGCCCAGGACACCCCCGGGGGAGCGCCGCCCAGGAACCCCCGGGGGAGCTGCCCGTGAGGACCCCCGGGAAGCTACGGGGGGTAGAGGGACTGGTGGAGGAGCGACGGTGCACCCAACCGAAGAAGGGACCGTGATCGCCGGGAGAGTGCGGGGAGGGGGGGAAGGGCCCCGGAGTACATTCCCAGAGGAAACCCACAGCGGCCCCGGTTAGAAGGAATCAAAAACTCAATGCCCAAAATGCTTTTGGGGATAATAATCCACCCGGAGATTATTTAAAAAAATGGGGGGAGATGTCGTTCATCTTGGGGGATGCTGTCTTTGACGAGGTTCTTGGAGCTCGCGGGGCGGGGGTAGCTTGCTTTATTGGTCGCCTTCCCCAACATACACGGGCCTTTCCCATGTTTCTCGGTAAAGTGGGGGGTCCCCGGTCACCCGTGATTTGGCCCTTGCCCGTGTGGGGGGACGAGGATTCCCTTTTAAACATCGGGGCGGCCCCTAAAAGGAGCACCCGTCAAAAATTTAGTAGTTGTCCCCTGACTTCGATTGGTGCTCCCTTCCCCCATTGACCTCCCCTGCCCGCGGATCCCTCTCACTCCCACGCTCCGTTTGTACATTTTTTGCTAGTAGTGATGTATAGTCCCCGGTAATAGAAACCTTTTTGTTTTTTCCCTCTGGTTTTTTTCCTTTGCCCTTGCCCGTTCTGATTTTTAATTTTTTTATAGTCAAACCCCTGACAATAAAAATTTATTTATTAATTAACATATGCATAAAAATAAATATAATATACATACATAAAAAACACACACAAATATATTATTTATAAGTGGTGGTTATATAGGAAGAAGATTTAGGTGATCATCCATTAAAGTATGGTGTCTTATCCTTGGGGTTTTTGTTGGGGGTGTGGGGCCCCAAGGTATGGCTGGATGTTGATGGTGAAGTTGGGATAACGGGGGAGACGGCAGGCCCCCAGTGGTAAGGAGGGGCGTCCTTGTGGTGCTGCTGTTTTGTCGGGTTCTGCTGGAGGATGGGGAATGTGATCTCTTTTTAAAGGGAAGGGTAAAGTTAGAGAAAAGCCCCGTTGCCGGGGGGGAAAAAAGAGGGAGGGGGGAAGGATAAGGGGGGGGAGACGAAAGAGATGATTATGAGAGAAAAAAGAGTCGGGTTAAAACCCAAAACATGGGGGGTAAAAATTTGGGGGGGGCAACTGACGGGGACGGGGAAAAGGGAGGAAAAAAGGGTCAGTAAGGGGGGCCCTCGCGCCTCGGTGTTCACATGCCTTGGCACCCCCCCCGGTGATTCTTTCGCGGGCCAACTCACGGGTCGGCGAGGCCCCCGCCCCGGGGGTGCAGAACCACTCGGTAAGGGGGGGTTTTGGGAGCGGTAAAGGTGGCCTGCCCGGCCCATGGGTGGCGCCACCGTGCACGGACTTCTCGCCCATGGAAAAGGGGGTTTGCCCTCGGCAAAACCCCGGGGCTGCAGGTTGAAGTCGAGTGAGATCGCTGATAGAGGTACCCCCCTTTCCCCGCTTTGAGCAGAGATTTTCCCTTGGCGGCAGGACTTTAGGGGAGTGCTTGGCATCTCACCACGTAAGACTCCTCCCCACTTGCGTGTTGGCACTCCTTACGCCAAAGGAGCCAGGGTCAGGAGGGGCGGGCGGCAGATGCCACGCGCGGAAACCAAAACCCAGTGGATGGAGGAAAAGGTTTTGGGGGGGGCGTGGTGCAGGGAAGGATAAGAGATGAGGGGGGCTTGCTGCTTGTTTGCTGAGATTTGCGAAGTTGGCTTCACCTGGGCCTTTACATGGCCCGGCCTGTGCAGTTTTTTTTTAAGGCTTTTCCATTTTTTTTGTCGACACTCGGTGCTTAGTGGCGGTGGGATGAGCAGGCGCTCGGGACCCGTGGTGAAGCATCTCGCATAATCTCTTTACCAGCACGACGGCTGTTTGGGGGTTGTTTTGGGGAATTGCGTGTGACGAATTCTTAAGTAATGATAAGTGTGGTGTTCGGCTCGCCGCAAGCTGCAACACCTCTTTCAGTTCTATTTGATGATCTGCCGGAAGTGGAACCCTGGCGCTTTTCTGTGCAGAATGACTTCGGTACCTTGTTGTTTATTTCAAAGTGCCAGTGGTTCATCCCTGGGGCATCTGAGTGGCCGAGGGGGAGGATCTCTTTTCCTCTCTGTAAAAGTGCAGGAGGAAGGGGGGGGCCGTCACCGTACACTTCCCCCTAAGAATTTTTCGGTTTGAGTATTAGGGATGGGGGATCCCCCTCCCAATTCGGTAATCTGTCAGAAAAGCTATTGCTCGTCCCTATGGGCGGGGGAACCCAATTTATTGATTTTTCTACCCTGTGCAAGAACCCTTGGCCAGTTGAGGGGGTAGTCAAAAGGTAGATATTGTCAGTGGGTGACGTGCTGAAGACAGTCGACAGCTCCTTTGGAGTCTGGGGTGACCGTGCCCTTTCCCCTCACGGAACGTGCTCATTTGCTCCCTGATGCAACTGCCTTGCCGGGAGCGAGGGGGCTTTGTCGTTCCCCCTCATGGATTTGTGGCACCCCTTGCTGGAAGCGGTGCCTGCAGGTGGGTAAGGGATCAACCGACCCCATGTAATATGTTCGCTCCCGGGGGGGTGAGGGTTTTGCAAGACCGGGGTTTTTGCCTTTAGGTAGGCGTACAATATTTTTTTTTTGCTCCCTTATGACCGAGAACTCTACGAGGTTTTGCCACGGGGAGCTTCGAAAAAGTCAGGGTGAGGGGATCATGCCCTTGGCAGTAGCGGTTCTTTGAGTGATGGTGTATTAACACCCTGGCTGTGTGAGACAGCCAGGGGGTGGTTGAAAACAGTCGTTATTTTGTTTAGGCGTTGACTTTTTAGTTTTAGGCTTGGTTCCGGGGAGCCTGGAGCCCTTTTGATAAGAATGTGTGCCGTTAGATAATTTCGTGGGGCCCAAGGGGAGGGGGTTTATCCCACAGGAGTTGAGGACCTTCCCCCCATTTTGGGGCCCCAAAAATGCCCCTGGGGGGTTTCGTTTTGGACTGCTCCAAGTTGGCTTTGTATTTTCTCTTAATGCCAATCAGAGGAGGGAGGCTAGTCTACAATGGGCCTGACAGAGTACATGAAGATCTTTTTTACTCTGTGTCGGGCCCCCTATGCGTCTTCCAAATCTTTGCTCTCATGACAGACAGTTTTGTTTTTGTTCGGTCATCAGTGCTGGACCCCCTTGGGGAAGGAGGGGTCCGGTCTACCTTACCCAAGGTAGAGGTAGTCCGAACCCACTCCAAGCCCATTCCGGATTTCAGACTTTGCCTTGAACTTCTGTTAAAGGGCCGGGCTTTGGATTTGGCGCAGAGATTTTAGTCGTCCTGCAACATCCTCGGATACCAGGTGCAGACAAGCTGGGCTTTTTTTAGACAGTGTGGCAGGGAGATGATAGGAGATCATCGCATGGAGAGATCGCCCCCCTGGAGGTTTATTTTGGGGAACAGGACTTTAATGTTTTAAAAAGGGCTGGACTAGAACCCCACCCTGTGGCGTTCCTTTCTCTAGTGGTGGGGGTTTTATAGGTGACCTGGAATTGATTTGGGCTGTTCATTGTAAAGAGTCCCCTACCCAAAAGCCAAGAGTACCTTGATTCTTTTGGATGGCTCTCCTGAATGGCAAGAGGACTTGCCAAATTTCGAAAACCTTCCCCAGGTAAAGGAATATACCAGATGTGCCCGTGTTTATTGTGCTCAAGAGCGTGGTATGCTGTGCGCTGTGCTCATCCCCCCTGGTGAACCGGGAGGTGTTTGTGGGGGGCCCCCTTTTTCCATTGGAGGGGGTTCATTTACCATCCTCTCGGCAGTTTTGGCAGACAGCTGGGAGAGAATGGGGCGGTATTTCCCCGGCCCCTTTTGGTTTAGGGGGGAACTATGGTAGCCCTTTCCAGCTTTTGGGGTAGAGTGGAAGTTTCCAGGACTTTTTGATGAGTTTCCTCAGTTGGTAATCGTTCCGCAGAGACTCGGCGCAGTTGTTGGCCCTATATTTTTTTAGAGTGGTGCATCTGGGGGAGCGGCGGGGGTGCCATAGCCGAGAGGGTGGTACGGTGACGAAGGACTACACCATTCCAGTCACTTTCCTGCCCACTCTGCTAGCTTTTCCTTGGCATCCTGACAGCCTCCCTAGGAGGCTAGGTTGTCGGGGGTTTTTTTCCCTTTGAAATTTTTTTGGCAATTTTTTACCCCTGGGGTTTTGCCCCCCCCCAATTGTCATTGAAGTACAAGGCGTCCTTGCCCCTGACCTAGGCGATTTTTGGGTAGGTCAGGAGGCTGCCTCATCAAGGGCTTTACAAGTCGGCTTGTAGCACTTCCACTTTTTCGCTTTTTTTGGGGTTCATTGCTTTTCAGACAGTGGGGCCAAGGCGCTCTGGAACGCCTGCCAGTTGGCCTTTTTGTTTTTCCCTCTTTGGGTTTCGGCGGGTATTTCGGCTGGGGGGATATCCATGAGGGTAGATAGGCCAAAAAGGTCATGGAGGTTCATCGACACGCCAGCCCAAACCTCCACCAGAGTCGCATGGCCAGGGGGAGGGCTAGGACCCCTCCTCCAATGCGTTGGCTCCCGGCTGTGAGAGAGTGTTCGGGGAAGTCTCAAGCAAATTGGCTATGTGATGGCCAGCCCCATCCGGGCCCGCAGGGGGCCAGGTGGGGTGTGTGCATTTTAAATCTCCCCCCCTGATCACCGGTAGGCTGCGGAAGACATAGGTGATGTTAAGCTACACGTTTTGGCGGCTGACACACTACAATTTTAAGGGCCCGGCCATGAATCCGACGGCAAGAGATCAACATTTTCCACAGGCGGGCATCGGCTATTGCGGGAGGGAATTGTGCTTGACCAAGGTGATCAGGGCCCCTTTTTTCCAGGAAAATTGGGAGCGCGGACGTGATACCCGGAGAAAAGGGAAAGGTTCCCCTGAAAATTCCGGATATTCAAGCTCTTTATCGCACTATTGGTGGAGGAGGCACCCTTGAGGAGAAGCCCCCAGATGTTCCACTGCAGAAAACTTAGATTTCGGCCCTGATGTATAATTGATAGTTACATCAGGCTTTTATATTTGGATTTACAGTCGGAGTCTGAAAAATCCACTGTGAATCCCACGTTGGGGGTTCCCTTCGGCTTGTAGGTATCCGGGTCCATGGGGGGTGGGGGAAAACCTTTGGTAGATTGACTTGAATGTTTGGGTTTTTCTCGGCAGGGTTTCTGATTTGGGGGCCTGCCGGGCAGGGTCAGTTGTTTGATTTAGTTTTAGCACGGTCGCCCGGGTAGGTCTGCCTGGAGGGGTGGCCCGGGGTTTAAGTGGGGGGGGAGCTGACCTGGGGTGGGGAGAGGGTTGGGCTTTTTTGGGCCCCCTCCCTTTCCTTCCTTTTTGCCTGCGAAAAGTCTGTTCAATGTCGTCATGGCCCATCCGACTGCCTTCTCCCCCTCTTTCCTTTGGGCCTGGACAAAGGGGGCTGCCCGCTGTGACTACAGCGTGATAGGGGTCACATGTCCCCCCCCACGAAGAGCATGTGTTCTGGGTTGGGGGGGACCCTTTTGGTGCTGTGGAACCTTCTCCTGTGATTTTTTTACTTGGGGGGGGAAATCCCGTTTTTCGGAGATTCCGGGTTTTGGCTGAGGGGGGCTTTCCTTCCCCTTTTGGTGCGGGAAGCCTTTTGCTTTTGTTCCTCCCCCCGACGTAGGTGCCCGGGGGGGGCACGAAAAAGTTGGGCGCTTCTTAGAACCCCTTGCCGTTGAGGGCAGCCCCTTTCCGAAGAGAAAACCCGGCTCCCGGGTGATGCCCCTGGAAAAGTTTGGAATTTTGGGTGTGATCCTTTTTTTCTTTTTTATAGCCTTTAACACACCCCGGTGTTGGTGCCTTGTCGACATCACATTTGGCTTTTGGGTGTCAGTTTGCTGGTGGTGTCCGTACTTTTGGACTTGAAAAACCCAGTGGTTTTAGGGGACATATGAGTAATGATTTGGGACCCCAGTTCCCCCGATCAAAGGGGAGAGCTGGGTACCTTTTAGGTTACAGGGGCTTGCCTGGTTGGAGTCTTCCCTTTGACAATCGGGGAAGCCTCCCCGACCCGGGGGTATGCGATCACCCTCCCCTCTATGAGAAAGAGAAACAAGTAGCACCATTTATCCTCTTTTCCTCGGGATTCAGGGCAGAGGTACTTTCCTCCCCTTTTGCTCCTTTGTTTCCTGCAGGAAAAAGGGGGCCTGATCTTTGGGCATGTATCGCCCTGATCTGCGCAACCCGGATCGACAGGGATTTTGCGGGTCTCCAATGCCCCGACCCTTTGTAGGCATTTCGAAGCCCTCGGTTGCGGGGGCCTTAAATGCGGGAAACGCCTTGAGGGGCCCGACTTCATCAGAGCGGTCTCCGCCTCGGACGTTTCGGTCCCCCCTTTTGGCTTTGGGGTTTTCATGGGGGCACCCGCTGTTTTGGTGGTTCAGCCGGGTCCCTGATTCAGTCAGTGGGGGGTCGGGGGTGCTCAAGGGCCTTTTGGTCTGGGGGGCTGGCCTGGAGGGGCCCGCCCCCGAGGCCATCGTTGGGGCAATTTGGGGACAGACAGTTTACATGGTTTTTTGTCTTTTCCACCATCTTGGCGAGGCATGACAGTGTCATCCCGGGTAGGGTTTTTTTTTGCCCCGGAGGCAGTATGCTTCGGGTGGCGTCGTGACTGGGCCTTCAGGGGCCAACATTGTGTCTGTCTGTGGGGGATTTTTTAGTTTTTTTTTCCAATATTGCAGTGCTTCATCCCCTCACGCCCCCCCCCACCCCGAGCCAACAAGGGGGGCGAAGTTGAACCAAGTCTAACAGAACAGGGGTGGAGTGGATATACGCAGCCCAAATTTGCGTTTGCGTGGTGCCCGGACGGTGGGGTACCAAAAGGGAGCATGACTGCTTGACCCTAGCCTCCCCCAGGGAAAAACCCGCCGATGACCCCGACCGGCCCGGATCAGGCACTGTTTGCCCGAAAAGGGACCAAAGAGGCGGTTTCTAGCGCAGGGGACTCGTGACGGCACGCTCAACCCCCAGGACTCCTGTCCCCAGCTCACAAGGATGCCACGCACGGCAAACACGGGAGTGTAACCCCGGGGATCCCAGAGGGGATGCCCTTCCCTAAGGCATCATTGATGGGAACACTTTTGCTTCCCCCTCAGTAAGGAAGGGAGCTTTCACTTTTTTCCCGCAGTTCTCCATTAGAGGGACCGTACCTTTTTTAAAGGAATCCCTCTTTTTTTGAAACCCCAAAGGTGTTTCACCCCAGGAGAAAGAGGGGGTCCTGCACCGTTCCCGTCAGTTCCTTCATCCTCGGAAAAACCGGTACAGATTGTTTTATCACGTGAGGGAGAGAAGCTAACATTTTTTAGGTGGTTCCATGGCAGGGCGGTTTTTTTAAAGGGAAACCCCTTTCTCTAAAACACCCCAAAGGGGGTTCACCCCAGTGAGAGAAGGGGGGGTCCGTACCGTTCCAGAAGTCCTTACCCTTGAAAACAGCCAACCACAGACTGTTTTCATACAGTGAGGGAAGAAGCTAACTTTTTTCCCGGCGTTCTTTTGGCAGGGTGGGTTTTTTTAAATGAATCCCTCTTCTCTCTGAAACCCCCAAAGGGTGTTACCTCAGGAGAGAAAAAGAGGGCCTGTACCTGTTCCAGTAAGTTTTTTCATCCCTCTGAATACCAACCACAGACTATTTCACACGTAGGGAGAGAAACTAACTTTTTTTCCCGGGACTTCCTACACAGGACGGGAACTTAGGGTTTTGTCACGGCAGCTATAGACAGAACTGGTGAGGCCTGACAAAGGGGGTCCTGCCGCCCATCGCCCTATCGAAAAAAAGAGAGTGGCAGTCATCAGATGGTCTGCCAGACCAGCCCTAGCAAAAGAATGGCAATCTATGACACCGTACGGAGGGTTCTAAGGCCCCCAGATACACCCTCCCCGCGGGGGTAAAAAGGTTTTCCCCCCGTCCGAGCACAAGCCTGAAGAGGGGTCCAGTTCACCAGAAAAGGGGTGCACAGAGTTTTCCTAATGCCGAAAAAATTTGTATGGGGAAAAAGAGGTAGGGGGCACGAAGTACATGCAAACACAAGTATCGTGGCAAAAAAAACAAGGGGGGGCGGTCCCGTCCGGTTTAAAGCGAAGAGCCCAGGCCCAAATTGCATGGACCCGGGGGGTACATTTTTAATCCGCCCCTGCAAAAGCCACCGACCGAAGGTCATGGGACTTTCTTGGGGTTGCTCGGGTCGGCCCCCCCGCTGCGCCCCGTCCGCCACCCTTTTCCGGAAAGTCCCCCCTTTTCTTGAATCGTCCAAATAAAGGACCGATTCACCCCAGGGGAGAGGAGAGGGGAGGAGAGGCCTTCTTTCACTGCTCGATGCCACCTGGGGGGAGAAAACTGGTTGTAAAGATCCCCCCCTCTCTGAGTCATGTTTATAGCAGGCATCCGAAGCCCGTCGGTTGGCCGACGACGGCCTTCTGGATTATGCCTCTACCACACCAGCATAGGAACAGGTCCCACAGGTGCTTATTTTTATGCTGATGAAAAATAGCACTCGGCAACCGCGGACATCAGTGGTCCCAGAAAAACAAGTTTTCCCAAAAAACCCTGGAGCAGGTTTAATCACGTTTCCCCGTGCCGCAAGTAGGTATTTCTTTCTCCCTTGGGGAAAAATCTTGCGGGTTTGGGAAGGCGGGCCCTCTGCCAGAAAGAAGCAAGTCTATGGTTGTTGCCATTACACCTTATCCAAAAAAAAAGAAAAAGAAAACACTGACCTTGCAATGACTGCTGACACTTGAACCTTATCATATAGCCAGACCACTACCATCTACTCAAAATGGCAGACTCACTCCCCACTCCTGTACCTAATGAGGACATGCCCAAGACATTAATAATCTTTCCAACCTCTTAAATTCACCTCAAACTTTGGAATCAGCCCATTTTTTTAAAGTCTTTGGGGGGTTCCATGGGGAGCCTTTACATAAGGTAGTAATCTTAGAAATGTACGGCAAAAAATCAATAACTGCGGTTGTGCAGCTCTTTGAGAATGGTTGGAGCTGTACGTCAATAACTTCATGCCCCCAGGGAATTCTCCGCCAAAGAAAACACCGACGGCCCATTCTTCTTACCGTGGTAGAAGCGGGGATTACCATCCCACCACCTACCACTATTTATTTATTCGATATCACTGCTTTCTCCTAGGAATCGATGACAGAGTGGCACCCCACTACAGTGCCTCCTTTGGGAACTAAAAAATGGGACTGGGGAAAAGCCCCCCAGAACACCCTTTACCCGCCAAATTTAAAGCGCCGTCCATGTTTTAGCGCAACCCCACCTTTTAAATAAAGGCTATCAGGTTGATTTTACAAGGTTTCTTCTGAAAGAAACTCTGCCAAGCGGAAGTCAAGAATTCTATCATCGCTACCCATCTCTCTCAGTTCGCCACTCGATATTCCTTCTGAAAAAAGGGCCCTTCTTTTTAAAGAAAGAAGGCATGCTGGTTCGGAGAGAGATATCTTCAGTTGTTATATCTGTTCCCATTGTGTGTGTGTGTACCAAAAAGTAAGCTGTCCTTTTAATAAAAAGTTCTGCAGAAAATTACTCAGTCGTTAAAAGAGGGCGTTTTGGACCCAGTTTGTCAGGGATTTATGCAGTAATCCAATTTTTTT
>NC_051424.1:14756772-14781249 GCF_015228065.2 Penaeus monodon
TTTTTTTCCAGTTTCAAAAAACCCCCCATGGGTGAATAGGGGTGAAAAGGCCTGGGTTTCAGGGAGGATAGCATAAAAATTTTTATTTTTATATATAAAATATTATATATAATATATATTTTAAAAAAATTTTTATAATTTTTATATATAATATATTTTTTCTATATATTATTTTTTTTTGTTTTAAAATATATATTATATATTTTATAATTTATAATATATATATATATTGTATATAATATATTATTTTATAATATATATATGTATATATATATATATATGTATATTTAATTTTATATATTATAATATATATATATTATTATTATATTATATAAATTTTAAAATAAAAAGATATATATAGTATAATATTAATAAATTTTTATATGTTTTTTACTTTGTAACATATTGTAACGTATATGTTACATAATGTAACGTATAGTTACAATAGTATACAATAGTATACAATATATGTTGTTAATATAAAAATATTATATAATATATATATAATATTACAATATATTGAAAATAATTTTGAAAATATATATTTTATATAAATAATAATTTTTTTTTTTTTTTTTTTAATATATATATATTAAAAATATAATTTTTTTTTAATTATAATTATAAAACTGTTAATACTTTAATATTTTGTTGTAAATAATATATATAAATATATTATATATTAATATATATAATAATATATATAAAATTTATATAATATATATTTTTCTTTTCTTTAACAGTAGGTTTCATGTCTGGCCCCGTGGTCACAGATGATATTTAATTGTTTTTTTCATGTTTTTTTTTGGAGTGAGTAGTGGTGGGCCCCCATTCCTTTTCCACGGAGAGTGCCGGGGTTTTATTTTTTAGTAATCATTCTATTTTGTATAAAATAATATATAATATAATATAATATAATATAATATAAATAATATTATAAATATTTTTTAAAATATATATATATAAAATAAAATATATAATATTTTAATATAAATAAATATATATTTTAATTATAATAATAAAAATTAATATATTTATATAATATATATAATTTTATAATTTTATATTAATATATTTAATACATTTTATATATATTTAAATTATTTATATATAATTTTGTTATAATTACAACATATATTTGTGTGGGGTTATAATAACATTATATATAAAAAATTTATAAAAAATTATATATAAAATAATATATATTATATGTAATATATAGAAGATAGTAATAGATAAGATTTTGGTGTGTGCTGCAGGGCTGTCGTGTGTACAAAATTAACTTTTATTTATTTGATGATTATATATATATATATAATATTTTTTATATATATATATATATTATATATTTTTATAATTAATTATAAAAATTTTTTTATATATAAAGAGTGTGTGTACATATCAAAAATTTTTTATAATTTTTACAATAATATATAAATTATAATTAAATTGCATAAATACATATTTTTAAAATATATTATAAATATATTAAATATATAATATAAATAAATTATAATATACTTTTTTTTTTTATATAATAAATATAATATATATACATATATATATATATATTTTATATATTTTAAAAATATTTATATATTTATATTAGAGAGAAGAAGGGAGGAGAGAGGAGAGAGAAAAAAAAAAAAATATATATATATATTTTTATTCTATTTTTTATTTTTAATATTATTATATTATAAATTATATTATTTTTATATCATATAATAATATATATTATATTTAAAATTATTATATATATAAATTTATACAATACAATATTTTTGTTAGGAAATAGAAAATATAGTTATGTGTGTGTGTGTGTGGGGTGTGTGTGGAGTGGGAGGTGTGTGTGGGGTGTGGTGTGTGGTTGGTGTGGGTGTGTGGTGGTTGTGTGTGTGGTGTGGTGTGTGTGTGGGGGTTGTGTATGAAACCCTCCGGGCTAGTCCCGGGTAAACGTGTGGGCCCTCTCATCCCAGGCGCAAGAAGTTCAATTTTGTCGCCCGGGGTTATGCGTGGCGGGTAAGGATGGCAGGGGTCAGCACCAGGCCCTGGCGATGGCATTAGTCGCACAGGCGGCCCTTAATAGCCCGGGCGGGCTAAGCTAAGCTTAGTGTGTGTGTGGTGGTGTGTGTGTGGTGTGTGTGTGTGGTGTGTGTGTGTGTGGTGGGTGGTGTGGTGTGGGGGTTTTAAGAAAAAAAAAAAAAAAAAAAAAAAAAAAAAAAAAATATATATATATATAATTATTATAAAATTATATATATATATAAATATATATATATATATGTATATGTATTTCCATATGTATATATATATATACATATATATATACATATATATATATACATATATATATATATATATATTATATATTATATATTTTATATATATATTATATATTTCTTCTTTTAACGGTGGGTTTCCCATTCTTGAGCCGCCGTGGTCACAGCATGATACTTAATTTGTAGTTTTCATGTTGTGATGCTCTTGGAGTGAGTACTGTAGGGTCCCCATTTCCCTTTTCCCGGAGAGTGCCGGTGGTACCTTTTTAGGTAATCATTCTCTCTATTTCCGGCTTGGGACCAGCATTTTGACTGGGCTGGCTTGGCCACCCAGTGGCTAGGTAGGCAATCAAGGTGAAGCTCCCTGCCCAAGGGAACAACGCGGCGGTCGGCGACCGAACCCCAAACTCAGATCGCCGTCGTGACAGTCTTGGTCCGACGCTCTAACCCTTCGGCCACCGCGCCTTGACGATCATGGTGACGATCATGGGCTTCCATGTTTTTTTCTTAGCAATTTAGAGCGGTGGTTTGCCTTTGCCTTCCGCCCGGTGTTTTATCGAGTCACCATCTCTATTTACCCGAAACGGGACTTGGGCTGGCTTGGCCACCCAGTGGCTAGGCAGGCAACGAGGTAAATTTCCCTTTCCCCCAAAGGGAAACAACGCGCCGGCCGGGTGACTCGAACCCTCAAACTCAGATTGCCGTCGTGACAGGCTGAGTCCGACGCTCTAACCATTCGGCCACCGCGGCCCCCATATATATATATAATTATGTATATATAATATATGTATTATATATGTATATATATATACATATATATATATACATATATATAAAATATATATATATTATATATATACAAACACACCCCACACACACACACACACACCACACACAAAACACACACACACACACACACACACATATATTATATATATATATATATGGGGTTTAATTTTCCACAATAATTTTGCAATACCAAATCATGACAATTTTGGTATAAATGGATTTCTTTTCCCCTCTAATACAAATACATGTAGGAATTGAGCCACGGTATCTCCCAAAACCCCCCTCATGGAAGGCAACAGTGAAAATTTCAGGGTAATATACCAAAAATATACATGAATCAGTCACTATTTGGGGGGGGGGACGCTCCCCAACCCCCAATCAGGAAAACAGAGAAACCTCAAAGTATTCATGGCAGGATAGAGCATTTGGGCAGACTTGGTATTGGGTGCTCCCACATATGGGCATACACTCTACCTGCTGTGAATATGTGGAAGATTCTTGCAGGGTTTGGGAGGGCAGCAGCCCCTGCTGGGAAAATAGACTGATTCTGTGTAATTATGTAATTTTTCCCCACAAATATCCCTGGTAAATGTCATGCCCTCCCTATCGGGGACAATATTGACGCAAATGGGGGGGGGGGTATTCCTCAGCATAACTTTGACATTTGGAGAGTAGAGTGAGAGGAATCCTCCGTAACAAAATCAAGTTTTAGTTATGCAAGGTATTCTAAAAAATTAAACAGCAAGGTATCATCAATGCCAATACTGTAGTATTTGATGAGGGGGTTTGTATTATATGAAATTTGCCTGCATTCTGCATTCGTATTTTATGTTCTTGCCTGTATAGGGGCATTCATATTTCTGTTCTTGCCTTTGAAAACATTGCTGTTGAAATTATGCTCTTGCTATTTCTTGAAAGTGGGGTCTATGTTCTTTACAATGAGACTTTTTTTTAATTTAATAAGAAACATAATAATAACTGATGTCTAAAATGAAAGAAACTTCATCTATTTCAAAAAATTATTTTCCTGGTTCACAGTTGCACCACCCTTTCCGCTAAGTTTCTTTTGTCCCTATATTTTTCCTTACTTGTGGTTAAATTTATTTGCCATGATGTTTTGCCTTCTTTCACTACTCTTCTCTTTAGCGGGATGGTATCTCTCCGTATCAATGTGAATTTTGTCAAATAACGCCCGATGCAGAATACAATGTCGTGTTTTTCTTCAGTCCAAACGAGACTGTTTCTTCCTTTCCTGTTCCAAACAGGAATGAATCACGGCACTTGCTATCGTACAGTATTAACAATTAATGTACTACAGTAATCGCTTACTACAAATAAAGAAAGAAAATCAGGCTGAAATAGTTATTTCCTAGAATTCTCGTTATGTTGTTTTCCATATATATAAATTTCATATGTAAATTAATATTGGCCAAGGGTACTAACAGATACAAAAGAATAAAGATATTCTTTTTCTTACTTCTTTAGACATCTCTATTTTTTTTTTTTTTTTTCATGAATATTTTGGTGTGTCTAAAAAGGTAGTACTTCCTTATTGGTGGGAGATCAGCACCTGTGAGTAATAAATCTATACTGGGATTGTTTATTGTTATTCTTTTCAGGGCTTCCATCAACTCTATTCTGTGAGAATGGAATCTAGGACATTGTAATTTTATGTGCTTTATGTTTTCTTTTTGGTTGTTACACGATCTACATGGTCATTTATTATTTTTACTTAGTGTAGATACTGAGTCAGTCTTGTGTGTGTTGTTTTAATTCTGGTTATACAAACATCTTTTTTTTTTTTTTCAGAAGGTAGTTGTTTTGTGTTTAGGATTATATTTAAGTGTATTTTCCATTTTCATAGATTTTTTATTATTTGTTTTATCTTTTTTTCTGTGTGTATCCTCATGTATGGTTGTGGGATTAGTTATGTTATGTGCTTTTACCGCTTGATCAGCTATTTCATTGAATGCAGATATTGCGTTGCGTAAGAAACCTGTAGTAACGAGGTATCTATCCCTTATCAGTCTGGAATACTGACATAGTGCATACTCTGGGGACTGGACACGGCAATATTCCTGTTTACATTCTCAGAATATTAACAGGATAAATATTGCCTCTGCGCTTGCTCCCATCTTCACACTGTCACTTCTCGCATCTTTCCTGGCAAGTTTAGTTGTTGTTTTTTTCGAAAAAAAAATCAAGGTCATTTAACACTGACCCCTCACATCATATCCCAAAAATATAGAACACGCTACTCACAATGACACAATGAGGCAGATATATAAACACACAACACTAATATTGACTAAAAAGATCACCTGAATTGTAATTCCTTGTTGAAATCTCTCACGCCATAGCTCGACAAAGTTAGCCGGAGGTGCCATCAAAAAGGATACTGCTGCCCATTTTCATGTTGTCAACGTCCTACAAACAAACCGGAAGCTCTATTACAAAATTACGAAATCACCAGACAGCCGTTTATTGGATTACTGCATAAATCCCTGACAAACTGGGTCCAAAACGCCCTCTTTTAACGACTGAGTAATTTTCTGCAGAACTTTTTATTAAAAGGACAGCTTACTTTTTGGTACACACACACACAATGGGAACAGATATAACAACTGAAGATATCTCTCTCCGAACCAGCATGTCCTGTCTGTTCATATAAAGAAGGGACCATTTTCAGAAGGAATATCGAGTGGCGAACTGAGAGAGATGGGTAGCGATGATAGAATTCTTGACTTCCGCTGGCAGAGCTCAGAAGAAACTTGTAGAAAAAATGGAAACCCTGAAGCTTTGATTTTAAAAGGTGAGAGTGCGCTGAAAATGAATGGCAGCAAAAATTGGGCTGGTAAAAGGGGTTTTCGGGGTGCAGTTTTGGCCAAGCCCCTAGTTATAGTACCAGGGAGGCACTGTTGGGGGCCTCTGTATCGTTCCAGGAGAAAGCGTGATACGAAAAAAAATAGTGGTAGGGGGGGAGGGTAATCCCCGTTCTACCCGGAAAAAAAAGGGGGCCCGGGGTGATTTCTGGCGGAAAAATTCCACGGGGTGGCAGTAAAGAGTTACTGACACAGACCCCCGCCCATTTTTAAAGAGCATCACATACCGCAATGTATGATTTTTGCGTACATTTCGAAGATTAACTACCTTTTGAAAGGCTGCCAGGGAAGCCTCCCAATAACTTTAAAAAACGGCTAAATTTCCCGATCTGGGGTAGAATTTAAGAGGTGTGGTAAAAGATTATTAATGTCTTGAGCATGTCCTCATTAGGTACAGGAGTGGGGAGTGGAGTCTGCCATTTTGAGTAGATGGTAGTGGTCTGGCTATATGATAAGGTTCAAGTGTCAGCAGTCATTGCAAGGTCAGTGTTTTCTTTTTCTTTTTTTTTGGATAAGGTGTAATGGCAACAACCATAGACTTGCTTCTTTCTGGCAGAGGCCCCAGCCATTCCAACCTGGCGAAGATTTTTTCCTACGAGCAGGATGAATGAAGTAGCCTACTTGCGGCACGGGAAGCTGATTAAAACCGCCCCGGGGTTTGGGAAAGTTGTATGTCTGGGGGCCCAGATGTACCGGGTTTCCGTGAGATGCTATTTTCATCACATAAAAAAACACCTGTGGGACCTGTCCTATGCGGTTGGGAAAAATAAACCAAAGGCCGTTCGCCAACCCACGGGGTTTGGTGCACGCGTATCAACATGAATAGAGATGAGGGAATTTTCAAAACCGTTTTGACTCTCCCCCGAGTGGACATCGACAGCTAAGGAAAAAACCCCCTTCCTCCCCTCTCCCGCGGGGAACGGGCCTTATTGGGCGATTCAGAGAGAAGGGGGGAGCGGTTCCGGCAAAGGTGGGGGACGGGGCGCAGGGGGGGGAGCCGAGCCGAGCAAAGCCAAGAAAGTCACCATGACCTTCGGTGGGGCTTTTTCTGGGCGGTTAAAGAGATTACCCCCCGGTCCCCTGCAATTTTGGGCCCCGGCTCTTTCGCGTTTTCCCACGGGGACGCGCCCCCCCTTGTTTTTTGCCACATACTTTGTTTTTCATGTGCTTCGTGCCCCCCTAGCTACTCTTTTCCCATACGAATTTTGGCTTAGGGTAACTTGGCACACCTTCTGGTGAAACTGGACCCCCTCTTTAGGGTGTGCTCGGACGTGGGCAAAATTTACCTCCCGCAGGGGAGGTGTATCGGGGGGCCTTTGAAAGGCCGCCCTAGGTGGCATAGAGTTGCCTTTTTTTGCTAGGGATGGTTGGCAGACCCTCTGAGATGCCACTCTCTTTTCGAATAGGGCGATAGGCAGGCAGGAGCCCCTTTTCAGGCCCCCAGCCCGGGTTTGTCTAAAGCTGCCGCTAACGAACATAAATTCCCCCTGTGATAGGGAAGTACTGGATAAAAGTAGTTCTCTCCCCACTGTGATGAAATAGTTGGGTTGGCATCAGAGGGATAAAGGAAAACTACGGAACGGGTAAGGCCTTTTTCTCTCATGGGGGAAAACCCTTTTTGGTGTTAGAGAGAAGAGGGTTTCCTTTAAACCCCCCCGCCATAAGAAGCCTGGAAAAAAAGTTAGCTTCTCTCCCTCACGGGATGAAAACATCTGGGTTGGCTTTTTTTCAGAGGGATGAAGGGTTTACGGAAAGGTACAGGACCCCCTTCTCTACTGGGGGAAACACCTTTTGGGTGTTTTGAGAGAAGAGGGTTTCCCAAAAAACCGCCCCAAAGGAAACCCCCGGGAAAAAAGTTAGCTTCTCTCCCCACGTGATGAAACAATCGTGCCCGGCTGTTTAAAGGGTGAAGGAACTGGGGAACAGGTGCCGGCCCCCTCCTTTCCACGGGGTAAAAAACCCTTTGGGCGTTCAGAAAAAAGGGGGTTTCCTTTAAAAAAGGGTCGGGTCCTCTTGAAAAGGAGAAAACTGCCTGGAAAAAGTGAAAAGCCCCCTTTTTTACTGGGGAGGGCAGAAGGTTCCCATCAAGAGGGCCTGTAGGGGAAGGGCATCCCCTTGGGATACCCCCAGAGGGGACACCTCCCCAGTGTTTGCCGTGCGTGGCATCCTTTGGAGCGGGGAGACGGACCCCCGGAGGTTGAGCGATGCCGTGCCGAGTACGCCCTGGGGTAGCAACACCCTCTTTGGTCCTTTCGGGCAAGACAGGGGGCCCCGACCCGGGCCGGTCGGGTCAATCGGCGGGTTCCCTCGGGAGGCTAGGGTCAAGCAGTATGCGCCTTGGTCCCCAAAACCGTCCGGCGTACCACTGCAAACGGAAATGGCTGGATACCCCCATCCCCCTGGCTTTTAGTTGGTTAACTTTTCAGCTTCCTTTGGCTCGTGGGGGTGGGGCGTGATGGATAAAGCACTCCCAAGTATAGGAAAAAAAAACAAAAAAAAATCCCCCAGACAGAGACAATTTTGAGACCCGGAAGGCCCGATCACGACAGCCACCCTGAAGCCATACTCCCTCGGGTGGAAAAAGAAAACCCGAGCACGGATGACCTGTCATGCCTGCTGCCAAGATGGTGGAAAGAAAAAAAAACCATGTAAGAACTGTCTGCCACCAGTTTGTAAAACGAGGACTCCGTGCAGGCCCTCCACCCCCGCCCCCGACGGGAAGGTTAGCACCCCTCAGACGGCCCCACTGACGATCAGGAGCACGGCGAACCACCAAAACAGCGGGTCCCCCCAAAGGCAAGCCCCAAACCCAAAAGGGCGGACCGAAAGTCCGAGGCCGGAGACCGACTCTGATGGAGAGCGGACCCTCAGGCTTTTTCCCCGCGTTAAGGTCCCGTCAAACCCGAGGGCTTCGACAAGCTCCCAAAGGCGGGCTTGGAGAACCACGCAAAATCGGCTGTCGACCCGTTTGCGCGAGATCGGGCATGATCATCATCCCCAAAAAGCCCCCCTTTTTTCTGCAGGAAAAAAAGGAGCTAAAAGTGGGAGGAAAGTGAGCCTCTCGCCACGAATCCGAGGAAAAAGGATCAAAAAATGGTGCAATTGGCTTCTCAGTCTCATATGATTGGGGTGATGCTCCCCACAGGTCGTGGAGGCTTCCGATCAAAGGGGGAAGACCAACCCAGGCAAGCCCCTGGAACCATAAAAGGACCCCAAGTTTACCCTTGTTGGGAACGGGGGACCTACTTACGTACTATGTCCAAAAACCACGCGGTTTTAAAGGCCCAAAGTACGGACCCACCGGCTAACTCACACCCAAAGCCAAAATGGATTCTGTAGCAAGGCCACCCCGGGGTGTGTAAAAGGCTTTAAAAGAAGAAAAGAAGGATAAACAGCCAATGTCCTAACTGTGCCAAGAGGCACACCCCTGGAGCCTGGTTTGCTCTGCAGGAAAGGGGCGCCCTCAACGGAAGAGGTTGCTAAGAAGGGACCAGACTTTTTTTTTCGTGCCCCCCCAGGCACTCGTCTGGGGAGGAAAAAAGCGAAAAGGCTTCCCCGACACCCAAAGGGGAAGGAAGTGCCCTCAGCCAAAGGGGAGATCTCCGAAAAAGGGATTTCCCCCAAAGAAAAAACAAGTGCAGGAAAAAAGGTTTCCCAAACAGCACCACAAGGCCCCCAGATCCAAAAACCACTTCCCTTCGAGGGGGGGGACATGTCGCCCTAACTGCGTTCACGCAGGGGCCTCCTTGTCCAGGACCAAGGGAAAAGGGGCGGAGGGCAGCGAGATCGCCCAGACACATTAAAACAGCTGCGCGGGCAAAAAGGGAAAGGAAGAGGGAGGGGCCAAAACAGCCCAACCTCCCCCTCCCCCAGGTCGAGACCCCCCTCCCACTTCACCCAGGCCTCCCCTCCCGGCGAGCCTGCCGGCGACTCGTGCAAAACTGAACAAACAAGCTGCCCTGCCCAGGCAAGGCCAGAAAAGCAAAAAAACCCCGGGAGGAAAAACCCAAACACTTCAATCAGACTCCAAAAGGGCTCTCCCCCCCCCAGGGACCCAGGGATAGCCTGACGCCAAAGGAGCCCCTCAAGCAGGAGATCTCACAGTGGAGTTGTCAGACCCGACTGTAAATCCGAAAGAAAAGTCTCGATGAAACTATCAATTAGTAACTCATGGCCGCAATCAAGTATTGCAGTGGAACATCTGTGGTTTCCCCCTCAAGGAGGCCATCCCCACGCAAAGTCGTAAAGGAATTGACTCACCAGGAGAATTTCATGGAACCTGTTGTTTCCCCGGGTATCAGTACGCGTCCCACTTCCATGGAAAAGAGGCCTGATCCCTTTGGAAAAGCAAAATTCCCCCCCCTGCTCCGCAATAGCCGATCCCGCACTGTGGGAAGATGTGAATCTTTCCGCGGATTCAGCGGCCCGGGGGGGGCCCTTAAAATTTGTAGTGGTACAGCGGCCAAACGTAGAGTTTGACTCGCCGGGTAGGCTTCCGCACACATGACCGGGACATGGGGGGAGATTTTAATGCACCCACCCCACCGGCCCCGCGGGGGCCCGGATGCGGCTGGCCACCCCAAATAGCCAATTTGCTTGAGACATTCCCGGATCACCCCTTTTAAAACAGCGGGAGCCAACGCTTGGAGGGGGGGTCCAGACCTCCCCCGGCCACTGCACTTGGTGGGAGGAGGTGGGGTCGATGGCCCGCCCAAGTGCCCTTTGGCACTATAACTACCCATGGTGGCCCCCACCCGAAATCCCACACCAAACCAAGAGGGAAAAACGACAAGGCCCCAACGGCAGGCTTTCCAGAGCGCCTGGCCCCACGTCGAGAAGAAAGAACCCAAAAAAAGCGAAAATGTGGAGGCTCAAGCCGACTTGTAAATCCCCAGATGAGGCAGCCTCACTCCCCTCCAAAACTGGCCTAGGTCTGGGGAGAACCAAGGCGCCTTGACTAAATGACGAGTTGGGGAGGTCAACCCAGGGTAAAATGGAAAAAAAATTTCTAAAGGGCAAAGAACCCCGACAACTACCCCTCCAAAGGGGGTGTCAGGTCAAGGAAATGCACAGAGTGAGGCGGGGAAAGTGACGGGAAGGGGAGCCCTTCGACCCCGTACCCCCCTCTAGAGCTAGGAAACACCCCCGGGCTCGCCCCAAGATCCGCATACGCCCCCTATCAGGGGCCCAACAGACTGGCGCCCGATTTCCTTGCGAGAAAGTACCCAAAACGAGGCAAGACCCAAAAAAGCCCTGGGAAACTTCCACTTCCCCCAGAGCTAAGAGGGCTACCATTTCCCCATCCCAAAACCCAAAGGACCCGGGGAAAAGTACCGCCCCACCTCTCCCAGCGCGGGCCAAGACTGCAAAGGGGATGGTACAAAACCGGGGCCCCAATGGAAAAGGGGCCCCCCACACAAACCCCCTCCACGGTCACGGGGGCGACACAGCCACAGCATGCCCGCTTGACACAATAAACACGGGCACATCTGGGGTAGTTTTCCTTTGACCGGGAAAAGGGTTTTCAAAATGGCAAGTCCTCTGCATTCAGGGGGCCCTGTCCAAAAAGGAAATCAAGGAACTCGGTTTGGATGGGATACTTAGAAAACACCCAATAAAATTCCAAGGTACCTATCACAGCACATCCACAGAGAAGGAACGCCACAGGGGGGGTTCCATCCACCCCTTTTTTAATACTTTAATGCCTGTACCTCAACAAACCTCCAAGGGGGGGTGCAAGATCATCCCTTGCAGGATCTCGCTATCATCCCACGGGCCCACACTGTCTAAACAAAGCCCAGCTTTGTTGCCCCTGGTATCCAGGGGGTTTTTGCGGACAGGACAAAGATCTCTGCAGCCAACCAAAAGCCAGGCTCTGAGACAGAGAGTTCAAGGCACAAGTCGAAAACAGGGAAGGGACTTTGAGGGGTTCAGGACTACCTCTCCCTTGGGGAAAGGGAAGCCCGGCCCCTCCCCTTTCCGCAAGGGGTCCAGACCGGATGACCGAAAAAAAATAAGATGTCTTCTGAAGCAAGAGTGGAAGCGATAGGGCCCAGACACAGGTACTAAGTCTTCTATGTACGCTCGGGCCCATTGTAGACAGCCCCCCCTCGCTTGTTTGGGCTTTAAGGGAAAAAATACAAAGACCAATGGAGACAGTCAAAAACAAGCCCCCGGGTCATTGGGGTGCCCCAAGGGGGGGAAGGCCCAAAACCCCCCTATGGAATAAACCTTCCCCCCTTGGCCTCACAATTGTCAAAGGGCCACAATCTATAAAGGCATCCAGGCTCCCAGGAACAAAAGCCTAAGCATAAAATAGTCAACGCCTAGAAAAAGATAACGAGCGTTTCAACCAATCCTGGGGGCTCACCAGCCAGGGTTAATACCCACGCTAAAAGAACCCTACCCCCCAAGGGCAGGACCCCTCCCCCGGGGACTTTGTCAAAGCTCCGCCGGGGCAAAAACCCCATAGAGTTCCGGTCATGAGACTGGAACAAAAAAAATGAATATTGTACGCCACCCAAAAAGCAGAAACCAGAGGGCAGCAACCATACCCTCCGGGGAGCAAACATATTAAGGATGGTGGTTGTCCTACCACCGCAGGACCAGCTTCCCAAGGGAGCCACAAAACCATGAGGGTAACAGAAACCCCCCTCGCTACGGGGCGGCGTTGCTATCTGGGAGCAGGGGGCCCGGTCCGGAGGAAGGACACGGGCATACCACAGACCCCAAAGGAGCTGTCGCGTTTTCAGAGCGCTCCCCCATGACAAATCTATTTTTGGGTACCTCCTCACACTGGCAAGGGATTCGACGGGGTAAAAAATCATCATAAATTGGGTTTCCAGCCACTGGGGATCAGGGGCAATGAGCTTGCTGACAGATTACCCGAAGTGCGGGGTTTATCCCCCCAATCCTGAAAAAAATCAGAGCCAAAAATTACTTAGGGGGAAGGTACGTGACGGCCCCCTCCTTCCTCCTGCAGCTCACAGAGAGGAAACGAATCCCCCCCTCGGCCAGCCGATGCAACGGCTTGAACCCGGGCACTCTCTGAATAACAACGAGGTACCGAAGTCTTTTGCAAGAAGCGCCTGGGTTACCACGTGCAGGGCAGATCATACAAACAATAAAAACGTGAAGAGAGTGTTGCTGCATTGGGCGAGCGAAACACCCCCTTTATACTTACTTAGAGAAGGTGCACACCAATTCCTAAAAAACCCCACAAAAACACCCGTCGTGCGGTAAAGGTTTATCGGAGCTTACACCCGGGGCTACAGGAGCCCCTGCTGCAACCCCCCCGCCACGGGAAAGCCCGAGTGTCAGAAAAAAATAAACAGCCTTAAAAAAAGCTGACACGGGCCCGGGGCCATAATAAAAAGGCCCAGGGAACCCAAACTTCGAAAAACCCAAAGAAAGAAAGCGCAAGCCCGCCTATTCATTACCCTTTCCCTAGCACCACGTCCCCACCCAAAACCCTTACCTCCATCTCACTGGTTTGGGTTTCCCCCGGGGCATCTGCCGCCTGACCCACCATGCCCGGGGCCCCTTTGGGAAAGTCCCAAAACGCAAGTGGGGGGGGGAGATGTCTGAGTGGTGGATCCCCAGAGCACATCTCCCAGAAGCCTGCCGCCAACGGGGAAATCTCTGCTCGACGGGGGCCCAAGGGGGTAGCTTGTCAGCGATCTCACTCTATTTCCCTGCGCCTCGGGGTTCCGGGGGCCCCCCGTTGCCAGGGGCGAGAAGTCCGTGCACGGGGCGCCACCGGGGGCGCCGGACGGGCCCCTTTTCCCGCCCCCAACCTCCCTCGTTGCCGGTGGTTCGCACCCCGGGGCGGTGGCCTCGCCGACCCGTGATTTGGCCCAAGCGAAGAGAGTCACCGTATCCCGGATGGAACCCCCGTGGCGCGAGGCCTCCCTTACTGACCTTTGTCCTCCTTTCCTCGCCCTGAGCTAGGCCCCCCAATTTTTACCCCGCTGTTTTAAGCCCCGACTCTTTTCTCTCCACTAAATCTTCTTCGATCTCCCCCCCCTTATTTTCCCCTCCCATTTTCTTCCCCCCCCGGCAAGGGTTTTTTTTCTTAATTTTTCCTTCCCTTAAAACGAGATCGCTTCCCCGATCCTCCAGCGAACCAGACAACACACACCACAAGGATGCCCGTCCTTAGCCGACTGGGGAGCCTGCCGTCTCCCCCGTTGATTCCAACCCCATCAAAATCCAGCCATACCGTGGGGACTCCCCCCACAACAAAAACTCCCCAAGAGAAAGACACCGTAACTTTAAATAGAAATGATCCCACCATTCATACCTATATAACAAAAACACAATATAAATATTATATGTGTGTGTGTGTTTTATTAGTATGTATATATTGGATATATAGTGTATGATATGATATATATTTTATAATAATTGTCAGGGTTCGACTTATAAAAAGATAAAGAATCAGAACGGTCAGGTCAAAGGAAAAAAACCCGAGGAAACATACAGAAGGTTTTCTATTACCCGGGACTTCATACACATACATGCAAAAAAATTACAAACAGGGCGTGGGAGTGGAGAGGGCCACGGAGCGGTGAGGTCCATGGCGGAAGGGGCACACAAGTCGAAATCACGGGACAACACTGAATTTTGCTGGTGCTCCTTTTTGGGGCCCCGCGAGTTTTAAAAGGGAAACCTCGTCCCCACAGGGCGAAGGCCCAAACACGGGTGACCGGGGGGGCCCCCCTTGACCGAGTAAAAAATTCCCGGGAAGGGCCCCGGGGTTGTTGGGGGAAAGGGGACAATCACGGCAAACTACTGCCGCCCCCCGAGTCCAGAGAACCCCGTCAGAGGACAGCAGTGCCAAGGAACTTTCATCTCGCCCCTCTTTTTTTAAGTAAACATCCGGAGTGGATATTATCCCAAGCACTTGGGGATGAGGTTTTTTGATCTTTTAACCTGGGCCGCTGTCGGTTTCCCTGGTGAAGTACTCCAGGGCCTTCCCTCCCGTCACCCCCACTCTCCCGGCGATCACGGTCCTCCTTCGTCGGGCTTGGTGCACGTCGCTCCCCCACCATCCCCCCTACTCCCCGGGAGCTTCTCCGGGGTGTCCCACGGGAGCCCTCCGGGGTGTCTCGGGGGGCAGCTCCCCGGGGGTCCTCGGCAGGCCTCCTCCCGGGGGGTCCTCGGGGGCAGCTCCCCCGGGAAGGGCCTCGGCAGGCAGTTCCCCCCGGGGGTCCCCGGGAGGCAGCCCTCCTATGTCCCCCGGCAGGCGTCCTCCCGGGAAGTCCTCGGAGGCAGCTCCTCGGATATCCCGGCAGGCACTCCTCGGCTATCCTCGGCAGGCAGCCCCCCCGGCATTCCTCGGCAGGCAGCTCCCGGCATATCCTCGGCGGGAGCTCCTCCCGGGAATCCTCGGGAGGCAGCTCCTCCGGCAAAATCCCGGCAGGGGCTCCTCCCGGGAAGTCTTCGGGAGGGAGTCCCCGGCAAGTCCTCGCGCAGTCCTCCCGGGAAGTCCCCGGCAGGCGCCCCCGGCAATCCTCGCGGAGTCCCCCGGTTATCCCGGCAGGCACTCCCGGATACCTCGGCAGGGGAGCCCCCCGGCATATCCTCGGCGCAGCTCCTCCGGGAAACCCCGCAGGGGCTCCTCCGGCAAACCTCGGCAGGCAGTCCTCCCGGGAATCCCGGCAGGCCCCTCCGGGCATTCTCGGCAGGCAGCCCTCCGGCAAATCTTCGGCAGGGAGTCCCCGGCAAATCCTCGGAGGCGCCCTCCGGAAGTCCCCGGGCAGCTCCCCCGCATATCCTCGGAGGCAGCCCCCGGGATATCCCCGGCAGGCAGCTCCTCCGGTAATCCCGGCAGGGAGCTCCCCGGGATATCCCCGGCAGGCAGCCCTCCGGGAATCCTCGGCAGGGCTCCCCCGGCTATCCTCGGCAGGCAGCTCCCCGGCATGTCCTCGGCAGGCAGCTCCCCCGGCATGTCCCCCGGGAGGCAGTCCCCCCGGCGTCCGTTGCCCACCAGCCCCTGGGCGGGGGATCCCAGCGAACCGGTCCTTGGGGGCATGTTATCACCCCCCAGTTGCTTCTCCTGCGCGTCCTCGGCAGGGGTTTCCCCGCGGTCCCGGCGGGGAGTTTTTTTGGCGTCCCCCGGCGGGGATTTTTTCCTGCGCGCCGGGCAGGCAGTTCTCCGGGGAAGGGGACGCTCATCCGGTGCGTCGGGCAGGGACGACTCATCCGTGCGTCCTGGGGAGCGACGCTCATCCGGGGCTCCGGGCGGGGCCCACTCACCGGTCGTCCGGGGAGGCGACGACTCATCCGGCGTCCTGGGCAGGGGGACGACTCATCCCGGTGGTCCCGGAGGCGAAACCCACTCATCCGGTGCGTCCTGGGCGGCGACCTCACCCCGGGGCGTCGGGCAGGCCGACCTCCGGCCTCCCGGGCGGCGACGATCACCCGGGCGTCCGGGGGAGGCGACGTCATCCGCGCGTCCGGGCGGCGACGATATCCGGCGCGTCTGGGGAGGGGAGACTCATCCCGGGGCGTCCCGGGAGGGGACGACCATCCGGGCCCGGGCAGGCGACGACTCATCCGGGGCGTCCCGGGGGGGCACGATCATCCGGCGGTCCTGGGGGGGCGACGCTATCCGGCGCGTCCTCGGCAACGACGATCATCCGGGCGTCCCCGGGCAAGCGACGATCTCCGGTGCGTCTGGGCAGGTAGCCCTCCGACACCGATGCTCCCATCCCTTGGGCAGTCCCACGCCAAGGTCGTTCGGGGCACATCTCCACCCCTTTTCCAAGCGGACATGCAACGGCGGCTAATCCTCCGACTAGTTTCAGTCGCTTGCGTGGTGTTCACGTCGGTGAGGGTTCCCCCCCGCGCCGTTTCCCACGGCCTTCCCTGGAGTCTCTTTCCTTTGTCCGTCTTGCCAAGGATTCCCCGCGACGGGTCCTTTTGGGAGAGGAACGCGTCCCGGTGCGACTTGTGGACCGTTGCTCCTTGGCCAGCGTTTTTACTCCCGGGACTGAGTTCCCCGACTGCTCCCCCGGGGGGAGGGGGAGAGCAAGGCCAAAAGCGGGGACCCGTTCCTCCTAGCGCTTTCTTGCCTTCCCCCCTTTTTCCTTTTCGGTTCCCACGCTGCTCTTCCGACGCGCCCTGTATCTCCCGTTTCCGTAGACAGGGCCAGCTGCTCGCGTTGATCCTCTCCCTCCTGTATGTAGGTAAAAGGGCCAGCCTTCAAAGGCCCAAAAAGATCACCTTTTCCCTTACGTAGTCCCCCTGGTGCCCTTCCGACGTTGATCCTGGCAAGGTCGCCAATGTCAGGGTCGACTTATAAAAAATATAGAAACAGAAGGTCAAGGTCAACGGAAAAACCCAGGGAAACTACAGAAAAGGTTTTTTATTCCGGGACATACAAAAATCTAGCAAAATATACAAACAGGGGCGTGGGGGTGAGGAGGGCCAGGGAGCAGGTGAGGACATGGCGGAAGGGGGCACACAAGTCAAAGTACGGGAAAATACTGAATTTTGAGGGCTCCTTTTTGGGCGGCCCGGTGTTTACAAGGGGAAACCTCGCCCCCACACGGGCAAAGCCAAACCCGGGGGACCCGGGACCCCCCCTTTACCGAGTAACATCGCGGAAGGGCCGGGGTATGTTCGGGAAAGGGGACCAATCAACAAACTACGCCCCCCGCGAGCCCAAGAAATCGTCAAAGGACAGCAGTGCCCCAAAGAACTTCAATATATATATAATATAATAATATAATTAAAAAAATTTTAATATAAATAATAAACATATATCACTACACACACCACAAAACCACACCCACCCACACACACCACACAACACACACAACACACAACACAACCACACACACCCACACCACAACACACACACAATTATATATATAATAGATAGATAATAGTAGATAGAAATACTACAAATACATACTACATAAAAAAAATACATACTTAAAAAGATATGTTAAAAGAAATATGCCACACAGTATAAACACGCACACAGTGTATATGTATATATATTAAAATTTATATATAATCATATTAAAATATATAAATAATTTATAATAATAAAATATATATGGTTGTGTAGTATTTATATAGAATATAAAATGTGTATTTATTTAATATAAAATATAATATATATATATAATATATAATAAAATAAATAATAATTAACAATATATATGGTGTATATTTTGTTGTTGTATATATATATATATATAATTTTATATATATTATATAATATATAATAAAAAGTTATATACATTAACCACACACACACACACGCACACACACACCAACACACACACACACACCCCACAAACCCCAGCACACACCCACAACCACACAACACACACACACACCCCCACACACACACACACATACAAAAATAATATAATTATAAATTAATATATATATATATAATAATATATATACATATATATAAAACAAAATATAAAATATATATTATATATATAATATAATATATGATAGTAGATGAAGATAGATAAATAATAGATATGATATAGATAATGTTTATGCACACACTCTCAAAAAACCACACAGTGATATATAAAATAATATATATATATAAATATTATTTTATAATATTATATATATAATATATTATATTAAAAATAATAGTATTAGGGGGGCAGCCACGTTGATTTTTTCAGAACATTCATTTTGGGATACAACTGAAATTTGGGGTGAATGTGTAGTGGGAGTTTGAGAAAAAAGTGCTAGCCAATTTTCCCAAAATGGCACCGGTTATGGGAAAAACAATGGAAACATAAAAGCGCTCAAAGTTTTTCATCTTTGGGGAAATTTGACGTATTTGCCCTCTCGGGGATTCGGTGATTGGGTAGGTTTTGCAAATAAAAACTTTTATACCCCATAGCACAAGGCAGTTAAATACCATTTCTGTCTGCCCAAAAGTCCTCAAAATAAACCAGAGGTTAAAAAATTTTTAGAAAAATAATAAAGAGTAAAATAAATGAGATGAATAATCACTCCTTTTTTTCTAAAAAGTTTCCCCCAAAGGCCTGCAACCACAAAGCCTCGGCTTCAAGTCCCCCCCTAGCCTTCCGCGCAAAAGGGAAATTTTCGATGGGTGGTGGTTTAAAAGGGGGGTGATGGCGCCCAAAAAAAATTTTCCCGGGTAAGAAGCCCAAAAACCGGAAAAAGGAAAATTACAAGAGAAGGAAAAATCCGAAAAAAAACCACAAATTTAAAGGTGGCAATCAAATAAAAAAGGTATTCCAAACTACCAGGGACACGGACAGACTGCTGTGCAAATCAGAACTATGGCTTTTCAAAATGGGGCCGAGTCATCCCAAAGTATCTGAGACTAAAGCACTTTGGGACGCTGTCAACTTTTTTTCGCCGTTTATCTCTGCCAAAAGAGAGGTGTGATCTACAAGTATTTTTTGACATAAACCGCCTTACCCTCCTTTATAGCAAAAAGGAAACTACGCGCTGTACTAAGGCCGATTTGGGGGGCTCCGGGGGAAAGTACACTATCTGAGTCAAGGCCCGACCCCGGGTGCCTCATTTTGGGGGCTATCACTGGTAAGCAGTTTTACCCAAAAACATCAAAGACTTTCGAAAAATATGCCACGAAAGGGCATTCTCCCAAAAAGAAAGTACGCAAAAACAAGAGGCGACATCTTTTAGTTAATAAATAAGTCTGAAAATCGGAAGCTAGCGAAGAAAAGGTAAAAAGCCCACAAACTGGAAGAGTTTCCTCTGCGACAGTGCAACAAAAGGAGCCCCCTTTTTTTGCTGAGCAGTAGCTAAAAAAGCACGGGGAAAAGTAGTATTGTGACGAAGGAAAAAGACCCCTACGAGTGCCCGTTACACCAAATGATAAAGGGAATTGGGTCCTGTCCGTGAGGAGGGGGACCCAAAGATATTCTTTCATGCCCGGGATGCAACTTTGGAAGGCTTTAAAATCTTTATATCGACGCAAACGACACGGGCTCATTGTGATCGCCATTCCCGATCAATCGGCCCGGAGCAAATGGGAAGATTTGGAAAAGGGAGCACACCAGATGGACCTATTTAGACCTGGGGGTCCCCTTAGGACCCGAAAAAACCAAAAGGGTGCTATTCTTCCCTGCCCTTCGGGTTTTGGGCGTTGGCGGTTTTTAAGGCAAAAGGGGGAAAAAAAAGCATGGCAGACAGGGAATCTTCAGTGGTGCCTCTGCCCTCTTTTAAAACTTTTGCTGAGGCCCTCTGAGGAGGAGCGATCTCAGTTCGGAAAAAAAATGGGTCTTTGTAGACCCGGCGGTAAAAACATCTTCCGAGACGAGGCAAGGCTGATCCTTTGCGCGGGAAAACAGGGTCATAGACATGATTCCACAACACAAAATGTACTGAAGCTAGCCAAAAAGAGCAGCCTACCAAGCAGGTCATATTTGGGGGAAATGTGTCAATCGTAGCCAGAAAATTTATGTCCTTCCGAGTGGGGATGGTCAAAAAAAAGGTGATGATTGGGAAGTTTTGGACAAAACCCGGGAAACCCCTTTTTCCCAAAAGCCCTGAACTGACAAATGTGGATAAGAAGAGTGGGGGGAAGGTTCAAGTGTGAAAGATGGACATTTTCTTTATCTGTACTTGCCCTTGCCAGAATTCCTAATCTGATGAACAGTGAATGGACTTTTGGCCATAGTATGTAGTATATGACGTCATTTGGCGCCATCTTGTAAAATGGCTGCCTATTGGACCCTCAGAATGATTAGTGGTGGTCCCACATCAAACTCAGCAAAGGGAACTCATCAAGCATCTTAGTAAAAACTTTATTTCACGTCGTACTGCAATATTTTCTTAAAAGGACCATATGGCGGCATCTTGGAAAACGACCGCCATATGGGAATTTCAGATGGCTAGCACTTTTTTTTCAAAATATAATACAAAATAAATAATTATGCCAAATTCATGCTTGTATCATCAAATGAACGATTGTTTCACTTATCTGCCCCACTATATATATATAATATAATTAATATATTATATATATTATATATATATATATACATATATACATACATACACATATACATATGTATACATATATCCTTATATACTACATATACACATATATATTTATATGTGTGTGTTCGCACACACACACACACACACACACACACACACACACACATATGATATATATATATATATTATATATATAATATATATATATATATATATATATATATATATAATATATATATGTATATATGATATATATATATATATATAAATATATATATATATATATTACATATATATACATATATAATACATATATATATATTATATATATATATATATATAATATATATATATATATAATATAATATATTATATATACACATATGTATGTATGTATGTACATATTATCGGTCAGAAGCAGTGACACTCTAGTTATGCTGTTTTTTATGCAAAATGTAACCCTTATTTACTTTTGATGACAGGAGTATCAGAGGGAATAAAACCACAAAATAGAGTTGGTGGTAATGAGGCTGTAGTGCAGTTGGGTTATGTTAGGTCCAGTACTTATGGACAGTCTTGGTAGTACTTTAACTCGAGATAAGGATCAAAATCCCAAATCGCCTCTTGAAATGTCACCTTAGTATCCACACAACTGAACAACCAGCCCCTTGTCTAGGTGACTTGGCATACCGTATCGAAGGAACGGAAGAATGGAACCATGACCATTGGAATTTGGTTGAAGATAATCCTCTCCTCGGCCAACAGTTTCAGGATAAGCTGCGCCTCAAAAAAGCAGAGCTAACCATGAAGACAAGGATAGCTGCTGTAGACAGATAACCAATCTATGAAGTTTAATGGGGGGAAAATTTTCCATTGTCCAGAACATGGCTGGAACATGACACATGAAAGGGAGGACTGCTATAAGTTGAAGGCGGCCGCAGTTTCTTCAGCACCAGCGATAGAGAAAACCACAGAAGAGAGAGAAAAAGCCCAATCCATCTAGTACTCCATCAGTGATAACATGCTGTGTCAGAAGGAGGGACATCGGCGAGCCGAGTGCACCCTGCTGAAGGACGGTGAGAAATTGGTGGCTGAAAAAAAGGAGCAAAGCCGTCCACGACGGACCTCCATACGAAGGAGTAGTTGAAGGGAGAACAGGAACTGGAGGAAGCAGCACTTACCGTATTCCGATGCTAGGACCATCACCTCAGAATATATGATAACTGAAGTTTTGTTAGTGTGCAAAACCCAATTAGTCAAAATCACTATGCAAGACACATGATGAAGTGAAAAGAAGATTCTACGAGACAGCAAGACGGTAAGTGGTATTCTTGATGCAGAACCGGTGAACGCACTGGGCTGGCCAAGATGACTTTTAATTGTTTTGTGTTCAAGGATCATACAATCCATTTCCCAGGGAACAGCGATTTGCTTACTGGGACGGCTTTTATGAGGTCTCACAAGCTGAACTAAGTTTCCAATACTGGAGGCTGACCTCAGAGAACCTTTCATTTGGGAAGTGAACAAGAGGAAGCATTGAAGTTCTGAAGATGAGCATACAAAAGAAACCAGAGTGAGGTATGACTTCTCACGGGCGTGCTACATCTCTATTGACACCAGTAAGAGGGCTAATGGTGCCATTTTAGCACAGAGGTATGGAGGACACTTTTGCCCGGTGTCATTTCATTCCCCAGCTACGAGGAGCTGATCTCCACTATGATGTGATAAAAAAAGTGCTTACTGTAATCGAGGCATTGAAGAAGTTCAAGCCTCTAATATGAGGTTTGGAAGTGTTGTCATGTCAGATAATTGCTCCTTGCAATGGCTCTTCCACAAAGCTAAGGATGGCAATGCACATATCAATAGGGGGCCTTAATTGCCCAGTCATTTGGCGCTAAAATTCAGTACCATTCAGGAAAGCTGAATGCTGCAGCCGAAGCACTATCTCATATTGAAGCACCCAGGAGTAAATTCTGAAAAACAAAAACATCAGTGATGATTATCAAAGAGGCTCAAAACTGCCAAATATTGATGTCAGTAGTAGCCAATAATCAAGGAGGGAAAATGAGACAGGATGAACAGGAAGAGGATGAGAAAGATGGTCCTCTCTGGTCTATCAACGAAATGACCCGGGAGCAAAAACCAAGGTCCTTGTTCTCTTCTCTAGGGCCATCAGGTCATCGCCTAACCGCCCAGCATTATGTATGGAGATTGCCGCTATAGTAGATCAGGTGTTCCTCTTGGTTCTGAATAGCTGCATTCAACTCGTGGTTACGGGTCGTATAGAAGATTCAGACAATTAGCATGGAACAATCAGGACTATCTGCATTATTCTCTTCATTCTTCAGTCATCTATGTGTAAGACATGACAATTTTTAAGCCATGTTAGTGACCACCTGTCTACCACTTAACCTATATGATTAATTCGTGTTTTATGTCACGTGTATCATCTGTGTGGCTGATTAGCCTCACTCTGGATGCAGTCCCTCATGCAGGCTAGTATAGTATCATGGGTGTTATCTCATGCGTCCACTGGTATGTCTACCATGCACGGGTTGACCCTCATGCATAGTGAAAGACTGCATGGTTGTGTCGTGCCGAATGTTATAAGAATTAGTGGCCTGTAGTCCATCAGAATCATCAATATTCATATCAGGCAACACATTAGAACCATTTGAGACATTAGCTTTATCAGCATTGTCCGAATCTTCGTCAATCACATCTGGTTCCAAGTCATCCACTTCATTTGACTCTCGATCTCATCTCGGTTGCTCTCTGAAGGTCTACTTGAATCATCATTTGTTGGGAAACTCAAGACACACTCCTTTTCGCGAGTTTCTTCTTCTTCGCAGGTACCTTCAGGTCTGATACCTGCATGCCTCTGTTATGGGTAAGGGATTTTTGCTTCTGAGACTGCCGACCTCGGAATGCTGGCTTCCAGCACGAACTTCATATTCTCTTTTTTCATCTTTTCCGTCTGTAGGTTCTTAATCCTGTAGACGTATGGTCGATTTTTCTCGATGACCGGAAGGGTGCTTCCTAGCGGGGGATAGCTTACTGTCATCCTTCTTCACAGCCCTGATAAAAACTTTCATCCTAGGCAGTAATGGATTTCTTCTGTCGAACCCTACACTGATCATCAGCTGCCCTTAGCAAGTTGTCTCGTACATATTCATACACCTCCCTGGACTTTTGAGTTCGTGCTGTTATGAAATCTTCAATGGGTGGACCTCCAAAACTAGTGGCCCTTGTACACCAAAGGTCTGAAGTCTTCAGGTCCCGGTTGTACATATCATAGTGAGGTGAGTTCAGAACCCTTTGGGTGTCCTTTCGATAAAGATCCCAGTATTGATCTTTACCGTCCACCATTCCACGCAGGTTATTGAGAACTTGTTGATTGGTCCGTTCACAGAGTCCATTGGACGCAGGGTGGTATGCAATAATCTTACGATGCTGTAACTGCATATGTTTTGCCATCTCAGGACCTCATTCCTAAATTCGCGTCCTGATCGATCAGTACCGTCAGGGGGATCCCC
>NC_051424.1:14781349-14804068 GCF_015228065.2 Penaeus monodon
CTTCCTGATTTATCGAGCTTCCTGATAAATCGAGACTGAAGGGTATTTTTGTTGTTATATAGACTCCATAGTTGATCATTATTCGGTCTATAGTCCGAATAAAATAAGCAGTGTGGCATCATGGAGTTGAAATTGTCGGTTTGTTGCATTTTTTTTGTTTGTTGCATGGTAAAAATGAGAAAGTGTTAAAACCGACTTAATCAAACTTTCACTGACAAAAAAATAATCTTTTGCCATGATTGTAACAAAAAAAAACTCATGGCATGTTCATGCGTACTCTATGGCATATGCGTACGTGCCCCCGGCAGATGGTCCCGCCATGCCATGGCATGTGCGTACATGCCACCGTCGGCAATGGGTTAATGCATACTTATGACATCAGAGATTAACCCTTTGCCGACGGGTGGTATGTACTCTCATGCCATGGCATGGCGGGACCATCTGCCAGGGGCACGTACACACATGCCATAGTGTATGAGTTTTTTTTTTTTTTTTGTTACAATCACGACAAAAGATTATTTTTCTGCCGGTGAAAGTGTGATTAAGTCGGTTTTAACACTTTCTCATTTTTACCATGCAAAAAAAATTGCAACAAACCAATGATTTCAACTCAATGATGCCGCACACTGCTTATTTTATTCGGACTATAGACTGAATAGTGATCAATTATGGAGTCTATATAACAACAAAAATATCCTTCAGTCTCGATTTATCAGGAAGTTTGGCAAGTAGAGACTTTAAAAAATAATGAAAACTGAAAATACAACATATCTTCGTAGTATTACGAAGAAACGGCATGGGATGCTGGTATTTGGCATGAGTGGTTGCGCATGCTAGGGCGCCGATATAAGCCCCCGGCAGCGAGGCCCAGCCCACTATGAATACTACCCGTCGGAAAAGGGTTAACTTTTAGATTTAGCTGTAATCATAAATTTCCTTTTCTCTTTCTTGTTACTAACCTCCACACCTGCAACTTCAAAATGTTTTAACAAAGTGCACAAATGATCTTCCAAAGAAAAACATTGATTGGTTACAAAGTCATACTCATAATTGTCTTTCCAATGACTAGTCCCATCAAAATTGGTTTAATCATAATGGAAAAATTAGAAAAAGATCCTACCACTTCCTTGCACAACTCCTCACCATTATTACAGCTCCACTTCTGTTCTCTGTATCTCTTTTATCAATGTTAGGATTTTAGGTGGTATTCTAGAGCTGGGTTATTCAAACTTTTTTATCATGACCCAGTTTGATTTTATACACTACCCTCATGACCCAGCATGTCCAATTTACTGTACCTTTCTTTTAACCCAATATCAGTTTACACTCCCTCATTATTATTATTGTTGTTATTATCATTCTCATGTGGTGACCCAGAGAGCTTGAGCTTGTGACTCAGTACTGGGTCACGATGCATGCTTTGAAGACCCTGTTCTAGAGACTATACAGTCAATACTATACATAGGAGGGTGGATGAGGGAATGGAGCATTCTCTTGGGTTTCTTGAGTTTCTGGAGGGGAGTTGGGTTGGGAGACCTGAGAAGGTTTTCCTAAGTGGAGAAGAGGCAATAGATGTCCAATGAACAGAGGGAGAGGTGGGTGTTGGAGAGAATCAACATATTAGATTGGTGTAAGCACTGAGAAATGGTAGAAATTGGAGCATTTGGATTTAGACTGAAAAAGGAATTTAACTGGGAGAATGAGGGAGTAGAGATAGGATGGTTTAGGGTAGAGGGAAGAGATACTTGGGGAGGTGCTGAGAATTCATGAGAAGATTGGAGGGGAGTGGAGCAAAGTGCAGTTATGGAATAGGTAGAAAGAGAAAAACCTTGTCTGGCCTCATATAGAGTGAGGCCTAGTTTGAATAAGAGAACTGCTATCTCAGATACAAGCTTGTAGGTAGGACAGCTCTTATAAAACACATTATGGGAGCCACCACAATGGGTACACATGCATGATTGAGTAGAGCAATTTGAACAGTCATGACCTGGTTGGTGTTGGAGAGGCAGTAGGTTGTGGAGTGACAGTGTTTAGCTGGGTGACCAAAATGCCATTTCTGACATTGACAGGAAAAAGGTTGATATGGTCAGACAGGGCAGAACACTCCCATATAAACTTCATGGGGGAGATCATGTCTACAGAAGATAATCTAGGCAATATTGGTGTAGGACTTACGTTGGCCTCTCAAAGGAATAATGTAGCACTGAACTGCATCACAGTTGACAAGGAATGCAAGCAAGTTGCTTTCACAGTCAGACCAGTCCTTGTTGTAGGCAGGACAATCAGTCAGAGAGACAGAAACAGTTCCAATACAAGTACTATGGAAGGAATGAGGTTGAGCAGGAATAGGTTTGCCAGTGAGGTAAGTCAGAGTATGAGATTGGGACTCAGATGTAACTGTGACGAGGCATGAACAATCCAAACAACTGCAAAGGATAATGTCAGGGTATTATTAGAGTACGAAGGGTATTGTCAGAGTACGGGGCTGTAGGGGGAATCACAAAGAATTGATTCAACTTGACTGGGCCAAAAAGGGTACTAAAAAGGTTTGCAGAGGTGGAAGGAGTAGAAGGATGAGGGCAAGAGGAAGATAGGGTGGTATAAAGAGGTAGTATAGTTGGGAGGACAATAAGGATGAAGAGTAATACTAAGGTGGATGGGGATAGACAATGAAGAAGATTGTGCAGTAGGAGATGGAATGGAGGATGTTGGGAGAGAGGAAGGGGAGTATTCTGAAGGTTGAGTAATAACCTGGGTGCATGATTCAGAATGAATAGAGTTGACAGCAAACATCAAGGAGAGGGTATTAGTATGAGTGGTTGGAGCCATGGTCAGAAGAAAGGCAGGGGTCAGGAAACCAATGAAATCAAGTTTAGATAGGCAAGCCGTAATGCCCCTAATAAGGGTATAAAATAGTTATAGGCCATGGTGAGGCTCAAATATGGACTAGGCAATTAACCTTGCTCATAGGTCCCTGGAGACAGTTCATGATTGATACAAAGCCAGCCTTTCATCCTTTCATCATGGCTCTCACACTTAGGAAGTAGACAGAACACTTGGGAAGTAGACAGAAGAGGGGCATGAAGAAGAGAAGGAAAAGGAAAGGGGAGGGGGGAGAAATGACCATGCAAAATTAGTTAAGGCAAGGGCTGAGGTAAAAAGTAGGGGTGATTCCCTACATTGGGTCCCAATCTCTGTCTCTTAAGCCCCCCCATGACAACGAGCAAGGAACTAGGGGGTGTAAGCAGTTAAGAGAATGGAAACCTTCAATTTTGCAAAACTTTTATTGATGATATAGAGTACAAGCTATTAGGTGCCTAATGCTGAGCTTGAATTACTGAATGAGCCAGGCATAAACAGGGAAAACTGCCAATGTGCAGTAACAGTCCCAAACTACTTGCCACTAGCCATGCAAGGGGACATGAGCCTTGAAAAAAAGTTTTTTTAACATTTCACTGGACCGTCCACAGATCGTATTTTTCCCCTGAATTACTTTAAAGATTATTTGATCAACTTCATGGGATGGCCAAGTCATGGGCTGATTTTTGAATTTCCATCTGCCATTGTGACAGTCTGGCTGTTTATGTATGCAAAGTACTGAAAACACATCACTGAAATTTGGACACTTTCAAAAATTTGTTATTTCTATTCTATTCACTAAATCTAATGATGTTTTATATATATAAATATATGAATATATATATATATATATATATATATAATTATATATATATATATATATTATATATATATATATATATATATATGAAGCTAATTTACTGTACTTTTTCGGATATAAAAATAGATTCCTGTCTGAAACATTTTATAAATGCATTAAATCATAAAGATAATTAACCAAAACCAGAAAATACTTGGGGGGAGGGGGGTAATATGATTTTGAAGAAAAGGAAAAATGCAGATGGCAATGTCAGTACAAAATTGTTATATGCGTATGATCCTAGTATGAATACAACATACTGGTTCAAATTTGAGAACTATAGAAGCATGTGTAAATTAATTTACAGGGAGAATTTCCAAAACCACTGAATTTTTCCCATGATCCAGGGGAGGGGGAAGCTGGTCACTGGATGAGGTTATGTATGTAAACACTCACATAAGATTAACCATTTTAATCATCCTCATTTCATAAGACTAAACTTATTTTTGAGTAAAGAAAAAAATTAGATAAAATTGTTTCCTTTATTGATATTTATAAAACATGCCCATTTGGGCACAGTAAACCAGTTAAAGTTGATGTTCAGTCATTTGAGAGCACTATCTTTGCAAATAAGTGAACAACATAATCAGACGCTTGAATGGTGCCTAAAGTAGCATCCAGGGGTTGAATTTTTTACCGTAAATGCATGAAAGAGGTGCAGTAGCTGTATTAACTCCTTACAAAGCAAATGCATAACACCGATTTCAAAAATCCATAGTTTTTATTTTAGAATGGGTATCGTTGTGTACTACATTCAACATAAACTAATTGCTATTTCACTTATTTTTCAAAATTCTGCCCCCAATATGGCCTTCATATTAAAGTGCTCTTTACATTGGAAACGACCAATTTCAAATCAAAACAAATTTGCCAATGGTGGACTGTTCCGACCAACATATTTTTATTTATACTTTTATTTTTTAACATTAGCAGCGTATTGCCAAGGAGTTTTGATGGAAAGCATATTTCATGTGTAAATGTACACAAAACTTAATTTTTTCCGATATTGGTATAAAAGTGTTATTTGGATATTCGCTAACTCATATCTATGCACAATGTGATTATCATATGCCTCATGCAATATTGCAACAAGAAAAGGTACATTAATTCCTTGCATACATAGTTTACCTGTTGGCGCTTATGCCCTTGCGCTCCCAAGAAATAACCCAGTTTGGGCTCTAACGGTCATTTAGTGTATGTATAACATAAGCTAGCTAAATCAAAAACACCTTCTATACCTTCCTCGCCAGGGATGGTCCCCTTACTCTAATGCCTCTGGGAGAATTTGGGATTCACTTAGCTTCTGCTCCGCTGCCTGTAGTAGACATTTAATTTCATTTCAATAAATAAGGTGTGTTACACTCTGTGTACAAGATGGAATGCGATTTTCTTGAGAAATAAACCCAAACCTTATTTTTACGAATTAAGCAATTGTAAGCAGTCATAAACAAGGCTGGTAATCCCACGGCTTCAGTACTTTTCTTTTGCATTTCATTCTTCATGACAAGTCACACTGGCAGATTGCCAAAAGACAAACTGAGTAGCTAACACAAGGAAACTCATCATGCAAAGTAGAGTGATGGTTATTATCAGGTTCATATCAGAATCGAGAGCCCAATTTTTTGGTTCATGACATCTTCTAGGCAAATTATTTATGTGATAAATATCACGCACACACTATAGTATTGCACATCCTGTTCCCCCTTAGGCAATGCCCCAGGGTATGAGTCATGTGGGCAAGAGGGTACAGAATAAAGACTATAAAGTGTAATACTTGTATCATCATAATATGACATAAATGACCCATCACCCAGAGCAGAGCCAAGTCAGCCATGATGTGAATGACCTGTCTTGGAGCCATGACCAAGTCAGCAATGACACAAACCCCACATCATCTAGAGGATAAGGGTTAATTGTGTTTACCCAGAGATAGCTCCACAAGTGTTTAGTCAACAAGAAGTTAAATATTTATCCTACTAATCTCACCGGCTTACAATTTCCTTTATTTTTTGGAAGGACTTATTTTAGGTATCTTGTCATCTTCTAATAATCCTACTGTCAATAATAAAAGCAGTATCAGAATCAATAGCTTTAGGGGAGGAGGAGGAGGAAGGAGAAAAAAAAAAAATCTGTCAAAATTAAGGATTGAGGTAATCAAGTGAAGTCTCTAGGGCCTACTACTTGACTCCTCTGTGGCTGAGCACTTGTGGAGCCATCCATGTACAACATTCACTAAAGACTACAGTAGATGGAACATAAGCCCACAGGCAATAAGTTAAGGAATAAAGGTTCAAGAGATTAAAAGGTCTTCTGGTTCTATTATAAAAAATAAACGCCTTCTGGCTTCATATGAGCTAGAACACCAGAGCATCAAACTGCCTGAGATATAATTAATAATTAAAAAGGTTTAAATTCATACCCATGGTTTTCAATGTTCCCTTTCTGTAGTCTATGTATGAATATTATGTGCAAAGAAAACATTTCTGTATCACTTCACTAGTCACTTAGGCTTACTATTTGACT
This sequence comes from Penaeus monodon, assembly GCF_015228065.2. Lineage (NCBI taxonomy): Eukaryota > Metazoa > Arthropoda > Malacostraca > Decapoda > Penaeidae > Penaeus > Penaeus monodon. Next base: position 14,787,591 of record NC_051424.1, read on the forward strand.
CCTCTGTGGCTGAGTATTTATGAGGCTATCCATGTACAAAAAATTTAACTAAAGACTACAGTAAATAGTACATAAACCTGCAGGCAATAAGTTAAGGAATAAAAGTTCACAAGATTAAAAGGCCTTCCGGTCCAAATGTAAAAACCAAAGGAACCTTGACATCATATGAGCTAGAACACCAGTGCACCAAACTGCTTGAAAAATATTTAAAAATTGAAAAGGATTAAATCTATCTGCATAGTTTTTAGTAATTTCTTTCTGTTGTCTATGTATGAATATTATGAACAAAAAAAACATTTTTGAATCACTTTATAATCTTATTTCTAAATATTTTCACTATGAGGTTAATTTGCGATGAATCTTAAATTGAAAAGAGAAATCCTAAAGATACAAAAGAATACATCAAGAAAGAACTATTGAGAAATAAAGGCAGAACTCACCCAGTTTGACACAAGAGAAATCGTGCCAAGGAATAATGAGGAGTTATTCTTGACAAGACACTGGCCATGACCATCGTCACAACAAGCTGGACTCCAAAAACTGCCTAAAAAATCAAATTTAGAACAATTAACTAAAGAGCTTCCTTAAAGATCTTTTAACGAATGAGACTTTCCTATCAAAGAACCACGAAAGAAAAAAAAGAATAAGAAAAAGAGGAGAAACAATTAAAGGAATTCATTAGAAAAAAAATTATTACTATTATGAAATGACAATGAAAAAAGTCCTGCAAGCAAGCAAAAAGGAGGCTGACATGGACTGTTCTTATAAAATCAAATGTAAACAACCTATGTGGCTAAAGTGTTCACTAACGTTTAAAAGTCTTTAAACTCATCAGTAATCTGGAGAGAAAAAAGTCCATTTAATTTTTACAACCCACAATACAGCAGTAAGGTATGCCTTCATAACAATTTTGAGCAGCATATAAATAAAAACATTTCTAACCATACTGTAATATAGTTATAGAAGTACCTGATAAAGTATTAACCCATTGCCAACGGGTGGCATGTACGCACATGCCATGGCATGGCGGGACCATCTGCCGGGGGCATGTACGCACATGCCATGGTGTATCCATGAACATGCCATGAGTTTTTTTTTTGTTACAATCACGGCAAAAGATTATTTTTCTGCCACTGAAAGTGTGATTAAGTTGGTTTTAACACTTTCTCATTTTTACCAGGAAAAAAAAAAAAAAAAACGATTTCAACTCCGTGATGCCACACACTGCTTATTTTATTCAGACTATAGACTGAATAATGATCAATTATGGAGTCTATATAACAACAAAAGTATCCTTCAGTCTCGATTTATCAGGAAGTTTGGCAAGTAGAGACTTTAGAAAATAATGAAAACTGAAAATGCAACATATCTTCGTAGTATTACGAAGAAATGGCATGGGATGCTGGTATTTGGCTTGAGTGGTCACACATGATCGGGCGACGATATAAGCCCCTGGCAGCGAGGCCTGGGCCTCTATGAATACTACCCGTCAGAAATGGGTTAATTAAATATGATACATAAAGTTACTGAATGACAGATTTTGTGCAACTATGAACACTTGTTAAAAATTTGATAGGTGTAATCTGAAAAGCATACATACCCTTATGCTTCTGGATTACATAATTTGAAAACTATTCCACAATATATTTTTCCAAACCTTAAATTAATGGCCAAATGGATGAGAAAGGCATACTTAAATGAGCACCTAAGAGAACTTGTTAGTAATATATTTTGGTGTTTGTTTTGTATTTCAAACTATTTCATGAACACTTGAGCTATTTCCAAGATCTGATATCCCATAACACTCACTCACTCTCACTCTCACTGTGGTTACATATAGCAAGAGAGTGAAAGGGAAAGGAGTGAGGGATGGATTGATACATGAATAGATGAGAGAAAAGAAGAGAGCAAAATCTCAAATATATACATGTGGATAAATACTTTTGTGAGAGAGTAGAAATACCTTTGTAAAAAAAGAGAAGTAAGTTGATTTTTTACTGTATGGATGCACTTGCCAGCTCCATGGCACAATATTTATTCAATAATTTAAATTCCCTTGATTGGGTGTGACCTTCGGGCACTGCCCAAGGGAAAGTTGATGGGAAGCTCCCTGCAAACTTTGTATTCACCTTGGTAAGCATGGCAAAATAAGAGCTGAAACTCAGGAAAGTCCTGCGTCCATATTGTCCATAATATTTTTTCTTCATTTGTGGCCTTACTATTCATGTTTGCAGATTATTTCTTGTACTGACAATTTCAATTTGCCCTAGCTTAGTGCATCCATAGTATAAAGATTAGCAACAACAACAACAACTGATATATATACATATATTAATAATTGAGGGAGAGGAAGAGGGAGAGAAAAAGAGAAATATAAAGAGAAAGAGAAAAAAGGAGAGAGAGAGAGGAAGGAAGAGAGAGAGAGAGAGAGAGAGAAGGAGAGAGAGAGGGAGAGAAGGAGAGAGAGAGAGAGAGAGAGAGAGAGAGAGAGGGAAGAGAGAGAAAAGGGGAAGAGGAGAGAGAGAGAGAAGAGAGAGAGGGGGGGGGGGGGGGGGGGGGGGGGGGGGGGGGGGGGGGGGGGGGGGGAGGAGGAAGAGAGAGGGGAGAGAGGGGAAAGGGGCCAAAGAAAAGAGAGAGGGGGGAAAAGAGAGAGAGAGAGAGAGAAGAGAGGGGAGAGAGGAGAGAAGAGAAAGAGAGAGAGAGAGGAGAAGAAAAAGGAGAGAGAGAGAGAAGGAAGAGGGGAAGAGAGAGAGAGAGAGGAGGAGAGGAGAGATGAGAGAGAGAAGGGGGGAGGGAGAGAGGGGGGAGGAGGTGAGGGAGGAGGGGAGGAGGGAGGGAGGAGGGAGGAGGGAGGGAGGGGAGGAGGAGAGAGAGGAGGGGGAGGGAGGAGGAGGGAGAGGAGAGGAGGGAGGAGGAGAGGGGGATAGAGTAAGAGAGGGAGAGGGTGAGAGAGAGAGAGGAAGAGAGAGAGAGGGAGAGAGAGAGGAAGAGGGGAGAGAGAGAGGGAGGGGAGAGAGAGGGAGGGGGGGAGAGAGAGGGAGGGAGAGAGAGAGAGGGAGGGGGGGAGAGAGAGAGGGAGGGGGGGAGAGAGAGAGAGTGAGAGAGAGATAGAGAGAGGAGTGAGAGAGGAGAGAGAGAGAGAGAGGAGAGAGGGAGAGAGGAGGAGAGAGGGGGGAGGAGAGAGAGGGGGGGGAGAGAGGAGAGAGGAGAGAAAAAGAGAGAGGAGAGAGAGAGGAGAGGAGAGAGAGAGAGAGAGAGAGAGAGAGAGGAGAGAAAAGGACGAGAGAGAGAGAAAAGGAGAAGGAGAAGGAGAAGGAGAAGGAGAAGGAGAAGGAGAAGGAGAAGGAGAAGAAGAGAAGAAGAAGAAGAAGAAGAAGAAGAGGAGGAGGAGGAGGAGGAGGAGGAGGAGGAGGAGGAGGAGGAGGAGAGAAGAAGAGAGGGAGAAGGAGTGGGGGAAGGAAAGGGAGAAGGAAAGGAGAAGGAGAAAGAGAAGGAGAAGGAGAGGGAAAAGGAGGATGTGGGAAAGGAGAGAGAGGGTAATCTTGCCTCACGAGTTATTAAACAACTACCTGACATAAACACTTGGAAAATGATAATGCTGTATGTTGTTTCCTTTTCAAATATGAACTGCAACGAGACTTTGGCCATACCATGACGAACGACGGCGGTGGAGGCAGACGGACGATGTACCGGTGGCGACTCGCTATTTCGGTTTCGTCGGCCGAGCGTTGTTTCTCCACGCACTGGGAGCCCCTTCGGTTTCCAGGTCTTACTCACGAAAATATTTTTTATTTTCAAATTTCGTTGTATTTCATTTTATAATTTGTATTTTTTAAATTGGCAATATTCCATTCATCATTCTGGCGAAATCACAAATGGCAGTGATATATGTAAAGTAAATCCACATCGTAACCTCAAGACAGGATTGTTTAATTAGTAAGGCATAATCAACATTGTTCTAAATAGTTAATATTTTTCCTTTTGTATATTTTTTTTCACCAACATGTCGAAATCTGTAAGAAAATTATCTATTAGAAACATATCATAAAGTTTCCAATCATCTGATAAGCACCGTTCTATGTATGTTTACCATAGACATACGATATCTTAACTTAATTTTCTGTGCTTCCCCGCCCCCCTTTTCTGTGTACAGTTTATGTATCAATGTAAGTATGTATGTATGTATGTATGTATGTATGTATGTATGTATGTATGTATGAATGTATGTATGTATGTATGTATGTATGTATGTATGTATGTATGTATATGTATGTATGTATGTATGTATTTATGAATGTATGTATGTATGGGTTAGCCCTAACAACAGTCTTCGTATTACTTTACTCGTGTGATTCAATCAAAGGTTATTTCAGGTAGATTTAATATTTTTTGATCGTTGAGACTTCAGATCAGTATGGCAACATTCTCCCTCAGTATTCATTACTCATCCTGTAAACCTTACGATGAATTGAATTCATTGTTATTCATATATATGCCATCATTACTGATATATTCATTCATTCATATATATATATATATATATATATATATTATATATATATATATATATATATTATATATATATATATAATACATATATATATATATATATATATATATATATATATATATATATATATATATATAATTATTGTCCAAGAGACTAACGGGTTCTTCTTTTAATAGATATTGTATTTCTCGTGTCTCTGTAGTTCGAGTGATTTCACTGGAGTAAGTGTAGTCTTTTTGTTTCGTCTATTACCGTTTCTACCACCGTGTATCTCTGTGGTGTGGTTCCCTTCTTGTTCCGAGTCCTATAATGTAGGAATAACAAAATGGAATTATATGAAACACTGTGTGCAAAAAGAATATGCAAATCTGCTTCGTAAAAATACTTACAAATGGACTATAGTTCCTTGGCATGTCATCCACTAACCTCGGGAGGAAAAGAAGTACTGGAAACTATAGTTAACTCTGCACTAATACTAGAGATAATTTTAAATCTCTTTTTATAGTTCTTACGTTTAATTACGCAGTTGGTTGATCGGTATTTTGGCGACGAACCCTCTCGACAAGAAAAAGATGGACCCAAACCTGATGGTAGAAGGCTATTTCCTTGGTCAAGGGCTCCTTTACAAGCGGGTCAGGACACCTAATTTGGCACGAGATGTGAAGTGCTGTGTGTGCCTAGAACACTAGTTCCAAAGGCTCTGGCACTTGTTCATTTAGCACCATTAGGGGGCCATGGTACTGAGGAAAGGACCAAGTTTAAGGCAAGGCAATACTTTATTTGGCATAGCATGGAGAAGGACATAGCTGAGTATTGCAAAAAATGCATTACTTGTGCGAAGTTTAAAGTGTGTGTATATCCACCTACACCCTTAAGAAGAGTGGAAACCAGTATATCTTGGTGATAGTTGACTTCTTGACACGATTCAACAAAAATACTGAGACCGTAGCTGAGGCTGTAAGTGAGATATTTGCAGACCATGGGATCCCCCTGACGGTACTGATCGATCAGGACGCGAATTTAGGAATGAGGTCCTGAGATGGCAAAACATATGCAGTTTCAGCATCGTAAGATTATTGCATACCACCCTGCGTCCAATGGACTCTGTGAACAGACCAATCAACAAGTTTCAATATTCTACGTGGAATGGTGGACGGTAAAGATCAATACTGGGATCTTTATCGAAAGGACACCCAAAGGGTTCTGAACTCACCTCACTATGATATGTACAACCGGGACCTGAAGACTTCAGACCTTTGGTGTACAAGGGCCACTAGTTTTGGAGGTCCACCCATTGAAGATTTCATAACAGCACGAACTCAAAAGTCCAGGGAGGTGTATGAATATGTACGAGACAACTTGCTAAGGGCAGCTGATGATCAGTGTAGGGTTCGACAGAAGAAATCCATTACTGCCTAGGATGAAAGTTTTTATCAGGGCTGTGAAGAAGGATGACAGTAAGCTATCCCCCGCTAGGAAGCACCCTTCCGGTCATCGAGAAAAATCGACCATACGTCTACAGGATTAAGAACCTACAGACGGAAAAGATGAAAAAAGAGAATATGAAGTTCGTGCTGGAAGCCAGCATTCCGAGGTCGGCAGTCTCAGAAGCAAAAATCCCTTACCCATAACAGAGGCATGCAGGTATCAGACCTGAAGGTACCTGCGAAGAAGAAGAAACTCGCGAAAAGGAGTGTGTCTTGAGTTTCCCAACAAATGATGATTCAAGTAGACCTTCAGAGAGCAACCGAGATGAGATCGAGAGTCAAATGAAGTGGATGACTTGGAACCAGATGTGATTGACGAAGATTCGGACAATGCTGATAAAGCTAATGTCTCAAATGGTTCTAATGTGTTGCCTGATATGAATATTGATGATTCTGATGGACTACAGGCCACTAATTCTTATAACATTCGGCACGACACAACCACTGCAGTCTTTCACTATGCATGAGGGGTCAACCCGTGCATGGTAGACATACCAGTGGACGCATGAGATAACACCCATGATACTATACTAGCCTGCATGAGGGACTGCATCCAGAGTGAGGCTAATCAGCCACACAGATGATACACTGACATAAACAACACGAATTAATCATATAGGTTAAGTGGTAGACAGGATGGTCACTAACATGGCTTTAAAATTGTCATGTCTTACACATAGATGACTGAAGAATGAAGAGAATAATGCAGATAGTCCTGATTGTTTCATGCTAATTGTCTGAATCTTCTATACGACCCGTAACCACGAGTTGAATGCAGCTATTCAGAACCAAGAGGAACACCTGATCTACTATAGCGGCAATCTCCATACCATAATGCTGGGCGGTTAGGCGATGACCTGATGGCCCTAGAGAAGAGTACAAAGGACCTTGGTTTTGCTCCCGGGTCATTTCGTTGATAGACCAGAGAGGACCATCTTTCTCATCCTCTTCCTGTTCATCCTGTCTCATTTTCCCTCCTTGATTATTGGCTACTACTGACATCAATATTTGGCAGTTTTGAGCCTCTTTGATAATCATCACTGATGTTTTTGTTTTCAGAATTTACTCCTGGTGCTTCAATATGAGATAGTGCTTCGGCTGCAGCATTCAGCTTTCCTGAATGGTACTGAATTTTAGCGCCAAATGACTGGGCAATTAAGGCCCCCTATTGATATGTGCATTGCCATCCTTAGCTTTGTGGAAGAGCCATTGCAAGGAGCAATTATCTGACATGACAATCACTTCCAAACCTCATATTAGAGGCTTGAACTTCTTCAATGCCTCGATTACAGTAAGCACTTTTTTTATCACATCATAGTGGAGATCAGCTCCTCGTAGCTGGGGAATGAAATGACACCGGGCAAAAGTGTCCTCCATACCTCTGTGCTAAAATGGCACCATTAGCCCTCTTACTGGTGTCAATAGAGATGTAGCACGCCCGTGAGAAGTCATACCTCAACTCTGGGTTTCTTTTGTATGCTCATCTTCAGAACTTCAAATGCTTCCTCTTGTTCACTTCCCCAAATGAAAGGTTTCTCTGAGGTCAGCCTCCAGTATTGGAAACTTAGTTCCAGCTTGTGAGACCTCATAAAAGCCGTCCCAGTAAGCAAATCGCTGTTCCCTGGGAAATGGATTGTATGATCCTTGAACACAAAACAATAATAAAAGTCATCTTGGCCAGCCCAAGTGCGTTCACCGGTTCTGCATCAAGAATACCACTTACCGTCTTGCTGTCTCGTAGAATCTTTCTTTTTCACTTCATCATGTGTCTTGCATAGTGATATTTTGACTAAATTGGGTTTTGCACACTAACAAAACTTCAGTTATCATATATTCTGGAGGTGATGGTCCTAGCATCGGAATACGGTAAGTGACTGCTTCCTCCAGTTCCTGTTTCTCCCTTCAACTACTCCTTCGTATGGAGGTCCGTCGTGGACGGCTTTGCTCCTTTTTTTCAGCCACCAATTTCTCACCGTCCTTCAGCAGGGTGCACTCGGCTCGCCGATGTCCCTCCTTCTGACACAGCATGTTATCACTGATGGAGTACTAGATGGATTGGGCTTTTTCTCTCTCTTCTGTGGTTTCTCTATCGCTGGTGCTGAAGAAACTGCGGCCGCCTTCAACTTATAGCAGTCCTCCCTTTCATGTGTCATGTTCCAGCCATGTTCTGGACAATGGAAAATTTTTCCCCCATTAAACTTCATAGATTGGTTATCTGTCTACAGCAGCTATCCTTGTCTTCATGGTTAGCTCTGCTTTTTTGAGGCGCAGCTTATCCTGAAACTGTTGGCCGAGGAGAGGATTATCTTCAACCAAATTCCAATGGTCATGGTTCCATTCTTCCGTTCCTTCGATACGGTATGCCAAGTCACCTAGACAAGGGGCTGGTTGTTCAGTTGTGTGGATACTAAGGTGACATTTTCAAGAGGCGATTTGGGATTTTGATCCTTATCTCGAGTTAAAGTAACTACCAAGACTGTCCATAAGTACTGGACCTAACATAAACCCAACTGCAACTACAGCCTCATTACCACCAAACTCTATTTTGTGGTTTTATTCCCTCTGATACTCCTGTCATCAAAAGTAAATAAGGGTTACATTTTGCATAAAAAACAGCATAACTAGAGTGTCACTGCTCCTGACCGATAATATGTACATACATACATACATATGTGTATATATATATATATATATATAATATTATATATATATATATATATATATATATATGTATATATATATGTATATATATGTAAATATATATATATATATATATATATATATATATATATATATACATATATACATATATATATATATATATATATATATATATATATATATATATATATATATATATATATATATATATACATGTGTGTGTGTGTGTGTGTGTGTGTGTGTGTGTGTGTGTGCGAACACACACATATAAATATATATGTGTATATGTATGTATATAAGGATATATATGTATACATATGTATATGTGTATGTATGTATATATATATATATATATATATATATATATATATATATATATATATATATATATATATATAGTGGGGCAGATAAGTGAAACAATCGTTCATTTGATGATACAAGCATGAAATTTGGCATAATTATTTATTTTGTATTATATTTTGAAAAAAAAGTGCTAGCCATCTGAAATTCCAATATGGCGGTCGTTTTCCAAGATGGCCGCCATATGGTCCTTTTTAAGAAAAAATATTGCAGTACGACGTGAAAATAAAGTTTTTACTAAGATGCTTGATGAGTTCCCTTTGCCTGAGTTTGATGTGGGACCACCACTAATCATTCTGAGGGTCCAATTAGGCAGCCATTTTACAAGATGGCCGCCAAATGACGTCATATACTACATACTATGGCCAAAAGTCCATTCACTGTTCATCAGATTAGGAATTCTGGCAAGGGCAAGTACAGAGTAGAGTACAGAATAGTCCATTCTTTACACACTTGCACCTTCCACCACACTCTGTCTTGCATCCACACTTTGTCAGTTCATGGCAGCTCTTGGAAACGGGTTCCAGTGTTGTCCATACAACTTCCCAATCATCACCTTTTTTTGACCATCCCCACTCGGAAGGACATTGAAGTTCTGGCTGACGATTGACACACTGTCCCCAAATATGACCTGCTTGGTAGGCTGCTCGTTTGGCATATTGCTTCAGTACACTTTGTGTTGGTGGAATCATGTCATATGACCTCTGCTTTCGCGCAAAGAGATCAAGCCTTGCCTCGTCTACAGAAGATGTTGTACTCGACCGGTCATACATAAGAACCACATATTTTTCCAGAACATGTAGATCAGACTCCTCAATCTCAGATGGCCTGCAGCTAAGTTTTGCAAAGATGGCAGAGGCACCACTGAAGACATTCCATGTCTGCCATGCTGTCTTTTCCCCTTTGCCATTGAAACCTGACACAACGTCACACCCAGTAAAGGCATGGAAGAATAGCATCCCGTTGGTCTTTTCTGGTCCTAAGGTGGACACCAGGTCATGAATAGGAGTCCATCTGGTGTGCTCACCTTTTCCAAATCTAATCCACATTTGCTCCAGGCCGATTGATCTGTGATATGGCGATCACAATGACGTCCGTGTCGTTTGCGTCGATCATAAGAGATTTAAAGCCTTCCGAAGTTGCATGCCAGGCATGTAAGAATATACGTGTGTCAGCCTCCTCACGTGTACAGGGAGCCAATTCCTCTAGGCTCATGTTGGTGTAACTGGCACTCGTAAGGGCGTCTTCTTCCTTCGTCACAATGACTACATTTTCCGTAGTCATTTTAGCTACTGCATCAGCAAGAAAATGGAGGAGCTCCGTCTTGTTTGCACTGTCGCAGAGGAAACTCTTCCAGTTTGTAGGCGTTTTACTCTTTTCATTCGATCTAGCTTCCGACTTCAGACTTGACTTATGATATACATCAAAGAAGATGTCTGTCCTCTTGTGTTTTTTGCTGTACTGTTCTATTTTGGGGAGAATGTCCTTCGTGGCATATTCTTCGAAAGTCTTTGATGTCTTTGGTACAACTGCATTTACCAGTGATGAGCCATCCACAATGAGGACATCCGAGTCTGGCCTTGACTCAGATAGTGTCACTTTCGCCCGGAGAACATCCACCAAATCGGCCTTAGTACATGCGCGTAGATTACCTTTCTTGCTGAGTGAAGGAGGGTAAGGCTGGTTCTCATGTCTGAAAAATACTTGTAGATCACATCCTCTCGTTTGGCATGAGATAAACAGGCGAGAAAACAGTTGACAGTCGTCCTTAAGTGCTTTAGTCTCAGATACTTTGGATGACTCTGGCCCAGTTTTGAAGAAGCCAGTATTGTTCTGAGTTGCACAGCAGTCTGTCACCAGTGTGCCCTGGTAGTGTGCGACATACACTCTTTTACTTGACTTGCCACCATTAATTTGCTAGGTTTATTTTCGGAGTTTTCCTTCTCTTAGATGAATTGCCTTTTCCCGGCTTTTGAGCTTCATCTACCCAGCGCTAAATGTTTTTTAGGCGCCATCACCCGCCTTACGCACCACCACTATCTGCAATTTCACTTCTGCCGCGAGAAGGCTAGGGTGGGACTTGACTGCCAGAGGCTTTGTGGTTCGCAGGCCATTGGGGAACTTTTTAGATAAAAAGGAGATGAATTATTCATCTACTATTTATTTTACTCATTTATTATTTTTACTAACATTTATTAATCTACTACTGTGTTTATTTACTGAGGACTTTTAGGCAGACAGCAATGGTATTTATGACTGTCCTTGATGCTATGAGGGTATAAATAGTATTTATTTGTGCAGGAAACCTACCCAATGCACCAGAGATACTCCAGAGAGGGCAAATACGTCAATAATTTTACACCAAGATGTAAAACATTGAGCGCTTTTATGGTTTACCATTGTTTTTCCATTAACCGGTGGCCATCTTGGAAATAATGGCTAGCACTTTTTTCTCAAAACATGACCTACATAACACATTCACACCAAATTTCATGCTTGTATCACCAACTGAATGATTCTAGTCAAAATCACACGTGGGGCTGCTCCACTAATCATATATATATTATATATATATATATATATATATATATATATATATATATATATAATATATATGTATATATTATATATATAATATATATATTATATATAAAAAACTGTGTGCGGTTGTTTTAGTACTAGTGTGTGCATATATATATATATCTATAATCTAATTATCTATTAATCTATCTATTATCTATCTATCGTATCTTAATATATATATATATATAATATATATTATATATATATATTATATAATGTATTTTATGTATTATATATGTATTATATTATTATATATGATAGATATATATATATATATAATATAATATATATATAGATATATATAGATGTAGTGTGTGTGTTGCTTGTGTGTGTGTGTGTGTGTGTGTGTGTGGGTGTGTTGGTGTGTGTTTGTGCGTGTGTTGTGTGTGTGTGTGTTGTGTGTGGTGTGGTGTGTGTGTGTGCGTGTGTGTGTTTTGTGTGTAGTTGTTATATATGTTACTATATATTACTATATATATACTATATATATATATCATATATAGGGTATATACTTACTATAATAGTATATATCTATACACACCACAATCATATATACACACAATATCTATTATGTATATATATATATATATATATATATTATATATATATATTATATAGAATAATATATATATATGGGGTATACTATATATATTACATTATACATACCACATATATACCTATATACATATATATACATACAAATACCACAACCACATAATATATTTATATATATGTTAATACATATATTATATATATATATATAATATATATTATATATATATACCTATATATATATATATTTATATATATACATATACACCTGTTGGCGTGGTTTATTAGCTGTGTGTGCCAATAGATATCATCTATATATCCTATAATCCCTATATATGTATGTATGTACATGTATTTATGTATGTATGTAAAGGGGTATGTATGTATGGTATCTATCTTGTAAAAAAATCTTAAATTCCCTATCTATCTATATATACTATAAATGATGTGTGTGTGGGTGTGGTGTGGGGGTGGTGTGTGTGTGTGCTGGTCCCGGGTGTGTGTGTGTGGTGTGTGTGTGTGGTGTGTGGGTGTGTGTGTGTGGTGTGTGTGTAGTGGTAATAGTATTAATAGATATATATCATATATATAAATAGTATATATATAATATTGAATATATATATGATATTTAAATATAATGTCAAGTTCATCTTGGGCACTGCTGTCTTCTGACGAGGTTCTCTGGAGCTCGCGGGCGGCAGTAGCTTGCCTGTGATTGGTCGCCTTCCCGAACATACACGGACCTTCCGCGATGTTTACTCGGTCAAAGGGGCGGTCCCAGGTCACCCGTGATTGGCCTTCTCCCGTGTGGGGGACGAGGATTCCCTTGTAAACATCGGCGGGCATAACGGCGCACAGTCAAAAATCAGTAGTTTGGGATTCCGGACTTCTGATTGTGTGCTCCCTTCCGCCATGTGACCTCCCACCTGCCCCACGCGGTCCTTCTTCACCGCTCTGTTTGTACATATTTTGTATGTAGTGAGTATAGTAAACCTTTCTGTATTTCCTTGTGTTTTCCCTTGCTTGACCGTTGATTCTTTATCTTTTTTAATCTTGAATAACCCTGACATTGGCGACCTTGCAGGTCAGACGGTCTAGGGAAAGGCAAGGGCTACGTGAAGAAGTATCTGTTAGCCTTTGAAGATGGCCTTTTATATACATAAGAGAGGTAGGATCAGACGCAGCAGCTGCCCTGTACTACGGAAACGGGGATACAGAGGCAGCTGTCGGAAGGGCTCCAGGAACGGAGGAGGCGTCGGAAGGCAGACAAGCGGGAGGACGTGGGTCCCAGCTTTGCCTTGCTCTGGCCCTCCCTACGCGGAGGAGCACGTCGTCGGAACTCAAGTCCGGGATGAACGCTTAGGGAAAGGAACTTACAAGGCCCTGACGCGGTGGCAAGGACCGTGGGGGGGAAACTGTCGGGAAAGGACAGAAGCGTAAGAGACTCCCAGGAAAACGGGGAAAAGCAGGCGCGGCGGGGAAGCCTCACGCAGGACAGGGAAACAGCAGTAGGACGTAAGCAGGTTCCGCCGTTGCATCTGGTAACCCGGTGGGTGGGATGCACCGAACGACCAGGCGTGGGATGCCCACGGAGATGGGAGCATGGGCGTCGGAAGGGCTACCTGCCCAGGACGCACCGGATGAGTCGTCGCTTGCCCAGGACGCACCGAGGAACGGTTGCCAGGAGCGACGGATGAGTCGTCGCCTGAGGACGCGCGGCATGAGTCGTCGCCTGCCAGGACGCGCCGGTGAGGGCTTCCCCCAGGGGCGCGCCGGGTGAGTGTCGCCTGCCCAGGACGCACCGGTATCGTCGCCTGCCCGGACCACCGGATGAGTCGTCGCCTGCCCAGGAGCACCCCATGATCTTTTCCCTGCCAGGACGCACCGGATGAGTCCGCCTGCCCCGGACGCCCGGGGAGTCGTCGCTGCCCCGACGCACGGATGGTCGTCGCCCCCAGGACGCACCGGATGAGTCGTCGCCTTTCCCCAAGGAACTGCTGCCCAGGGCGCGCAGGAGAAAATGCCGCGGGAGCACAGGGGGAAAATGCCCCCCGGGACGCCAGGAGAAAATCCCGCCGAGGCGCGCAGGGGAAGCAACTGGGGGGTGATAGCATGCACCCGAACGACCGTTTCGCGTGGGATGCCCGCCAAGGGGGGGTTTGGCAACGGGCTGCCGGGGGAGGCCTCCCGGGGACATGCCGGGGGGAGCTGCCTGCCCGGGGCATGCCGGGGGAGCTGCCGGGCCCAGGTTGCCGAGGAGCTGCCTCCGGGGTATGCCGGAGGAGTGCCCGCCCAGGGTATCCGGGGGGAGTGCCCGCCGAGGAATACCGGAGGAGCCCGCCGAGGATAGCGGAGGGGCTGCCGCCGAGGGTATGCCGGAGGAGCTCCTGCGAGGGGCTTGCCGGGGGGCTTTCCTGCCGAGGACTTGCCGGAGGGGCTGCCGCCCAAGACTTGCCGGGGGAGCTGCCTGCCGAGGACTTGCCGAGGATGCCTCCAGGATATGCGGGGAGCTGCCTGCCCAGGATTTGCGGAGGGCTGCCTGCCGAGGGAAAGCCCGGGGGAGCTGCCCCGCCGAGGATATGCCCGGGGGAGCTGCCTGCCAGGACTTGCGGAGGGGGCCTGCCCAGGACTTGCCGGAGGAGCTGCCTGCCCAAGACTTGCCGGAGGGGCTGCCTCCCAGGAAACCGGAGGACTGCCTGCCGAGGACCCGCCGGAGGGAAATCCCGCCCAGGACTTGCGGGGGGAGCTGCCCCGAGGACACCCCGGGGGAGTGCCCGCAGGGGCACCCCGGAGGAGCCCCGCCAGGGCACCCCGGGGGAGCTGCCTGCTGAGACACCCCGGAAGAAGCTACCGGAGTAGAGGGGCTGGTGGAGAGCGACGGTGCACCAAACCCGACAGAAGGCAGGACCGGTCGCCGGGGGGAGTGCGGGTGACGGGAGGGAAGGCCCCGGAGCTACATTCACCAGAGGAAACCGACAGCGGGCCCGGTGAAGGAAACAAGCCCCAATGCCCAAGAGCTGAGATAATACCACTCCGGATGATTATCTTAAAAAGATGGGGCGAGATGTCGTTCTCTTGGGACTCTGTCCCTTTTGACGAGGTTCTCGGAGCTCGGGGGGGCGGCGTAGCTTGCCTGTGATTGGTCCCTTCCCGAAAAATACACCGGGCCTTCCCCGGGTTTTACCCGGGCAAAAGGGGCGTCCCAGGTCACCCTTTATTGGCCTTCTGCCCCTGTGGGGGAAGGATTCCCCTTTAAAAAATCGGCGCGGCCTAAAGGAGGCCCAGTAAAAAATTTAGTAGTTTGTCCCCCTTACTTTTGACTTTTGTGCTTTCCGCCAGGGGACCTCACCCGCTCCCCGGGTCCTCCTCACTCCCACGCTCGTTGTACATCTTTTGCTATGTATGGTATGTATAGTGCCGGTAAAGTAAACCTTTTGATGTTTCCTGGTGTTTTTTCCGTTGACCTTTTACCGTTCGATTCATATCTTTTTTTTAAATCGACCCTGCAATATTATATAATTTATATATATACATATGATAACAATTTTCCATAATAAAAAACAACATACACACACCACACATATATATTTTATATATGGGTGGAAATAGGTATAGAAGTGGTAGGTGATCATCTTCTATTTGAAGTTTCTGGTGTTTATCTCTTTGGGGGGGTATTTGTTGTGGGGGTGAGTGCCACAGGTATGGTATGTTTTATGGTGAAGTTGGAGATCAAGGGGGAGAGGGAGGCTCCCCCGCGGTAAGGACTGGGGAGTCCTTGTGGTGCTGCTGCTGTTTCGGTTTGCTGGGGATCGGGAATGCTGATCTCGTTTTTTAAAGGGAAGGTAAAGTTAGAGAAAGACCCCTTCCGGGGGGGGGAAAAAGATGGGAGGGGAAAAATAAGGGGGGGGGATCGAAGAGATGATTTAGTGAGAGAGAAAAGAGTCGGGGCTTAACCCCAAAAGGGGGTAAAAGTTGGGGGGCATAGCTGACGGGGGAAGGGAAAAGGGGGCAAAGGTCAAAAGGGGGGCCCCGCGCCATCGGTTTTCCCTGCCTTTGGATAGCGGTGACCTCTTCGCTTGGGGCCAAATCACGGGTCGGCGAGGGCCCCCGGCCCCGGGGGCAGAAACCCCCGGCTACGAGGGAGGTTGGGAGCGTAAAGTGGGCCGTCCCGGGGCCATCGGGGGCCCCCTGCACGGA
The DNA here is from genome assembly GCF_015228065.2 of Penaeus monodon. Taxonomy (NCBI): domain Eukaryota; kingdom Metazoa; phylum Arthropoda; class Malacostraca; order Decapoda; family Penaeidae; genus Penaeus; species Penaeus monodon. The sequence continues at coordinate 14,803,941 of NC_051424.1, forward strand.
CTTCTCGCCATGCAATGGTGCCCCGGGTAAAAACCCCGAGGCTGAGGGGAAGTACGAGTGAGACGCTGATCAGAGGCTACCTCCCTTTCCCGGTCGGCAGAGATTTTTCCCTGTTTGGGGGCAGGATT
>NC_051424.1:14809168-14811668 GCF_015228065.2 Penaeus monodon
TAGAGCGGGGGTTTTGCCATTGCCTTCCCCCCGGGTGTTTTTATGGGATTCACCATCTCTATTTACCCGGCACTGACTTGAGCTATATATATATATATATATATATTATATAAAATATATTATATATTATAATATATATATATATTATATATATATATATATTTTAAAATTATATATATATATATTATATTTATATATATATATAATTATATACTTCATATCTCATAATACTATAATATATTTTTTATATAATGTTTTGTATCACTGTACTTAAATATATGTACATATATATATATATATATATATTATATATAGTTATATATATATAATATATATATTTATATAATCAAACAATAATAAAAATGTATAAATATATACTATATATATTTTAAAACTTTTATATATGATATATATATATATTTATATATATATATATATATTATATATAGATATATATTATTCTAATATATATTATCAGGTATGCATGCAATTTAATATATATCTATATTATGCAATATAAATAATATCTATAATATTTTTATATATTATAAAAATTATATATATTATTTTATATATATATTATATATTTTAATTTTATATATTAATATATATATATATATATAATCATTATGCATGCATATATATATATATATATATATAATTTTTATATAAAATAATTTTATATGTATATACATTTTTATTAATTTATATTTATATATATATATATATATATTATATATTTTATTTTTAAATATATAATATATAAAATATATGTACATATATTTAAGTAGTGATACACACACATATATATAAAATATATATACGTATTATGAGTATATGATATATATTATATATATTATAATATATATATTTTATTATATATTATATATATATATATATTTTATATATATATTATATATATATATATATTATATATATATATATAGCTCAAGTCAGTGCCGGAAAATAGAGATGTGACTCGATAAAAACACCGGGCAAAGGGCAATGGAAAAACCCAAACCGCTCTAAATTGCAAAGAAAATCATGGAAGCCCATGATCGTCAGGCCGGGTGGCCGAATGGTTAGAGCTCGGACTCAAACTGTCACGACGGCAATCTGAATTCGAGGGTTCGGTCACCGACCGCCGTGTTGTTTCCCTTGGCAAAGAACTTCACCTTGATTGCCTACCTACCACTGGTGGTCAAGCCAGCCCAAGTCAATGCTGGTCCCAACCCCGGATAAATAGAGAAAATTATTACCTAAAAAGGTACCACCGGAAATCTCCGGGGAAAAGGAACTGGGACCCTACCACGTACTCACTCCAAGAGCATCACAACATATAACTACAAATTAAATATTATGCTGTGACCACGGCGGGTCAGACATGAACCTACCGTTTTAAAAAAAGAATTTTAAAATATGCGTGTGCGTGTGTGTGTATGCATAATAATAGGTACATATGTATATATATATATATATATATAAACATAAGTATTAAATTATATATATACATATAAAATAATATATATAATATTATATAATATAATATATAATATATATATAATATAAATATAAATTATATATATATATATTCTATAATATTTATAATATCAATATAACATATAAATTTTATATATAATATTTTATATATAATAATATATTTTATATATATATTATATCATTAGAATATATATATATATATATTATATATAATATATTATATATTTATATATTTTCTAAATTTTACATATTATCAAACTTGTATTGAGTTATACTATATTTATATATTATATATATATCTAGTATAAAATCTAATTTTATATTATATATTATATATATATATCTATTATATTATTATATACTTTTATGTAAAATGGAATTGTGCAATGCCACATTGAATAGATATATAACAATCTTCCCTGATCAGGCCTGGAAACCCAGGTCAGTCAGGGGATGAAAATGGAGGGCCTACTAATCCAACCATACCCCACAATCCACAAAAGGAGTGTGCAACTAGATCTAGCTGGCTCCATATATATTACCAATCTACCATACATGGTATGATACGAGGTTTTTTCACACACTCCACGTGGCACTCGGTGGAAATTGATCTAGAAATTTAAAACCGAAGTCAGTGACTGAGGTGTGTATATTATATAAGATGGATAATGCAATGTCCACATTCATACAGTATAATAACAATCCTCCCTGATCCGGCCTCGAACCTAGCTCTAGTACTGGCCCTCCCTTTCATACCCATATGCCTAGTTAGAGGCCTGATCAGGGAGGGTAGCTATAATATATATATATATATATAATATATATATATATATATAATATATATATATATATTATATATATATATATCTATGTCATATTATATCTATTTTATATAATATGTTAATATATTATATATATATGTATATTATATTATGTCTATATATAATTGTATTATATATATATACTGTATAAATCATATTATATGTATTATATTTATATA
>NC_051424.1:14825700-14835700 GCF_015228065.2 Penaeus monodon
TTTATTCTTGATTCTTAGGAACCATAAATATACAATGTTACAGAAGTATCTAGTTGATATCAGTGCATTGTTAATCCCTAAGTAATAATATATTAAACATAAGTCAAATAACTTGCCTTTTGTAATCTGTATTGGATTAGCATGGAAGGGCAGACTATATAACACCACAAATAGCCCCATGTAAGGATCTGAAGAGTTAAAGGAACATGGATGGTGCTAAAATACCAGGATGTAGATATGGCTGATGTATGTCAAATCCCCCCTCCCCTATCCTTTTGAGAAATGTGCTTTGGTGGCAAGCCAATGGGCACATCTTTCTTCCAGTTATATTTAGTTTTTGTATTTTATCCTTCATAGCAGTGGCATAAAATGTTGAGTCCATTAAACTTTTGAGTGCTGTAAAGGTAGCACAGGGTCAGTTTGAAATCTCAAGAGACTTCAGCATGAATTACATAACTAGAAAAAGGTATTCTCAATCATCAAGAGCTGTCTTTTCTGATGGTTATGCTTATGCGACACCCTTCATCAACAGGAATTGAATAGGTGGTAAACATTTATTTAGTTGCCAGATGCATTCCTTTTACCTCTGATTTTATCATGCAAATTATTGGGAATCTATATCGCACTACAACTCACCATAAGATATCTAAAACCATTTAGAATATAGTAAAAAAAATAACCAATACAGCTCGCTGTCAACTGCGGGCATTCCCATTACGTCATAACAGTGGGTGGAGCTTAGCGGCGTGTCTCGCCTCCAATCAGAAGACAGGTTTTGGGTGTCGCTAATTGCCACCAGAAAGATGGCAAAGACTACTATGGTCCCAGAGTGTAATATACCAATTGTAGAAACTCATACTGTAAATATTTGATTTTTTTATTCTGTACAAAATTAGTATTTGTCCTATAATGTACCCTTATAAATTATTTGTGTTCAGCTTCGTTTTAGATATTTCAGAATAAATAAATGGAGTACGCAACACTGCTCACATCTGGTACAAGCCACCACATCCATATTCAGCTCATAAATTTCTTTTTGGATCTGTTCAGTTTACATTGGTTACTATTTCTTGGAATATACAATATGAAGTAAGCCTTATTCTTGAAATGTTTTATACCACCTCATATTTCACTTTATTTATGACCGAGAAAAACAATAGAAAATTGTGCAGCAGCAACACAACTGAAGCTGGGGAATTAGAACATCTGTTCCAGGGACATGCCAGGTCTCCCCACCAAGTAAAGTAACGAAGCTTAAACAAAACAACTACAACTACTAGTAGTAATAATAATAGTTGTAATATTAGTAGTAGTATTCATAGCATAAATAAATGTATACATGTCCAAAAGTGTTCTCAGACCAGTTACCTTAACAATGTCTCCAAAAACACGTAGGCAATGTTTCCCTCTATAATCTCCCTGACTGCTCATGTCTTGTCACAATTACATCTGAGTCCCAAGCCCATGCACTTTCTACCCTGGTAGATCTCACTAGCAAACCTATTTCCAACTCCTTTCTTCTCTTAATACATGTACTGAGCTGATTGAAGATTGGTCAGACCATGAAGATGACCCACTTGCCTGCCATGCTGACTACGATGCAGTATCAGTACAGTACTACACTATTCCCCCACTAGTCCCACATCAGTATTGCCAAGATTACCTTTTGTAGACATAACATTCCCCATAAAGTTTCTATAGGAGGAAAATCTTGCCCTGTCAAGACCAAATCAACCTCACCTCATCATACATACACACAGAAGGATGTGTGTATTTAAGGAAACTATTTAACTTGTTTTATTTATTGAAGAGCAAACTTATAGATATAACAAAAATATATGTGAATTTAAGAGGAAAAAGTAAATTACTACCAGTAACAAGGGGGGGCGCATCACCGTCCGGTAACGCGTAAGAGCCGAGGCAGCCATCAGCTCAAAGAACCGCTACTGGCCAAGGGCATGGACTCCCCTCACCCTGACTTTGCCGAAGCTCCGCCGTGGGCACAAACCTCGATAGAGTTCTTGAATAACGAATATTGTACGCCTAGCCTAAAGGCAGAAACACAGAGGGTCATTGCAACCATCACCCCTCCGGGGAGCAGAACATATTACACGGATGGATCGGTCGATCCCTTGACCCACACTGCAGGCGCCGGCTTCGCAGCAAGGGATGCCACAAAATCCATGAGGGTAACAGACAACGCCTCCTCGCTACAGGCAGAGGCAGTTGCTATCATGGGAGCACTGAGCCACGCGTCCGTGAGGGAAGGACACGTGGTCATACACACAGACTCCAAAGGAGCCGTCGACTGTCCTCAGCAGCGCTCACCCACTGACAATATCTACCTTCTGACTACCATCCTCACAGTGACACAGAGGATTCTTGCACAGGGTAGAAGAATCATCATAAACTGGGTTCCCAGCCACATAGGGATCAGAGGTAATGAGCTTGCTGACAGATTAGCCGAAGTTGGCAGGGGTATGCCCCCTAATCCCATAATAATACATCAGAGCCGAAAATTACTTAGGAGGAAGTGTACAGTGACGGCCACCTCCTTCCTCCTGCAGCTTCACAGAGAGGAAACGAGATCCTTCCCCTCGGCCAGCTGGTACTCAGATGCCACAGGCTATGAACCACTGGCACTCTCTGAAATAAACAACAGAGATACCGAAGTCATTCTGCACAGAATGTGCCTAGGCTACCACTGTGCATGGCAGATCATACAAACAATAGAACGTGAAGAGAGGTGTTGCATGCATTGCACACTTGTACATTACTTAGAGAATTGCGTGCAAATGCAATTCCTAAGACAAATCCCGCAGAACACAGCTGTCGTGCTGGTAAAGAGATTATGCGAGATGCTTACACCACGGCTACAGGAGCGCCTGCTGGCAATCCCACCGCCACGGTAAGTTGTTTGTCAGACAAACAAATGAGACAGCCATACAAAGCTGAGACAGGCCAGGCCATAAGTGAAAGGCCCGGGCGAAGCCAGAACTTCGCAAATCTCAAGCAAGCACTACCAGTAACTAAAATATACAAACTGCAATAAGAAATTATAATACCAGCAGAAAACTTTGAATTATGATATAAATATCAGGAACTTGACAGGAAATTTATAATGACAGTAAGCAATATGTTACAGAACCTACAATAAACCAACCTTCAGTAATACAATTACACAAAAATAAAATCAATGTCACTTTCTTCTACATTTTATTATTGTACTGTGCCATTTTCTTGCCACTGTACACAGAACAATAAAGAGCTTATAAAATCAACATTACCTTTATAACAACAAAAATCACACCAGCATTATAACTGCAATGAAAGTGGTAATGAAGGTTTTACACACAGGATAATGATGAATTAATAGATTTTACTGTGAATAGGAGACTTATTATAGTTAAAAGAGCAAGAAAGCATAATATTACTGAAACATTTGTTTCATTGCATATTGTCCTAGTTGCTGTTGCTTGTAATTACTAGTATTATCTCACATAGATATATTAGTGTTCTTGAGATATACAAATAATTATAAATCTTTGTCTGATTTTATTTACAAATATGCATCATAGAAACAACATAAGGATACCAGCAAAATCATGCACAAAATAAAAAGTTAAAATGTTATTTAACACTAACCTCTTGCTAGAATTGTTCCCCCCCCCCCCCCCCAATCCCTTGCCTGTTGTTGTCGTGGGGTCTTTTTCCTCTCCTGCTTTTTCATTTCTATCCCTTCTCCAACCCCTTCTACTATCCACTGCTTAAGTTGTGAGAGCTGTGCTGAAAAGATGAAAGGCTGACTGTGCCAGTCCTGAATGGCCTGAGGGAGCCATGGGCACAGTATTCCCGTTTTAGTTGTCTAGCCCTTACCCCTCAAGGGGCCCCTGAGGGATGGAATGTTTCTCTCCCCAACATGCTCAAGGCCTACTATGGCCAATAATGAAGACATTATACCCTTGTTAGAGCCAATAAAGCTTGCCCCACCATCTCAAACTCTCCTGGTTCCCCGACCCCAGGCTTTGACCATGACTCTGAACACTGCAGCTACTACCCCCTCCTCAATGGCTACTAGTACATTATCTACCCATGTCAACATGAGACATTCCTACTCTCCCAACTTTCTCTACTTTATCACCTCTACCCCCACAACTTTCTTCATCAATCACTCCATCCTTCCTTGTTACTACTTTATAGCCTTATTGTCTACCTCTCCATAATAGTACCTTCCTCAACACTACTCCCTCTTCCACACATCTCTGTCCTTCTACCACCCATATCTTCAAATATATTTAATACTCTATTTAGCCCAGTCAAATGGGACTGATCTTTCATGACCCCCCCCCCCCAAGCTCTTACTCTCACAATACTCTTCTCCTCTAGCAGTGTCTCCAAAAACATGTAGGCAGTCTCTTTCTGTAGCTGTAAAAGGATATGAGTGCCTTTGAACAATGGTTGTGACTGGTTGGCAGTGATAGTGGTTATAACAGTTCCACACAGTGAAGAGAGCACATGAGACAATGTCTTAGGTAAGCGGTGAGCACAGGGTCGCTTGTCTAGCCATCCAGCCCTGAAGGGTGAGGGCTGGACTGACCCTATCATGTCGAGCACTGGGCATGAACTGAGAGGTCATACGAGGTCAGACGAAATTGTCATATACGCCCTCTCTGAGTCGTTGGCTCTTAATTCAACTTTGAGCCATGTGGTAATCAGCCACGTGGTCTATTGTGTAATGGCTTACACAAATTGTGCTTATGTACACGCCATAGTAGCCGACCCAATTTTTCCCATCTTGTCATAGGTACATCTGAAAACCAAGCTATAGCATTATCAACTCTCAAGTGACCTCTCTGGCAACTCCAATCCTGCAGAACCTCATCCAACATTCAATACCTGTACCGGAACTGCCTCTATCTCCCTAGCAAACAACCCTATCTATAACAAAAATTGGTCAGATTGTGGATAAGACTTACTTGCCTGCCTGCCTGCCCCCTTAATGTATTTTATTAGGGCTACCCCACATACATCTCTTACTCCCTACTCCAGTAATGTTGCTTGCTCTATCCCTCCCCCTCTCTCCCAAGATGTGCCACACCTTCCCCTATACTTATCCCTCCTACATCTTACTTCCCCAATTCTACCTCCTACCTTTCCCAGTCAAATTCTTTTGCCATTCTAAATCCAGACACTCCAATCTCTACTGCAGCCCCAACACCTTCCCCTCTCCCTCCCTGCTCTACCTGCAGCAAGCAGACTAAATCTTCCACCCTCCTTCTCCTACCACACACTCACCTCCACCTACTTTTGCCTCAACTCCACAGACACCAGTCTCCTCTTCCCTCCTCATAAGAAAACCTTTGTCTCTCAGAACTCCCCAACCAACTCCAATACAGAAACTCTTGAAGATATTCAAAACTATCTGCTCAAGTCCCAAATTAACCACTCATCCAATCCACCCTCAAATTCCACTACTCCCACTTCCTCCACACTTAAAGTGACTGCCGATATCCATCCTCCTCCTCCTCCTCCTCATATTCACCCTACACCCCTTCCTCCTACTCCCCAACACGGCCTATATCCCACAGCTCCAGCTCTACCTACTTTAACTCTCCCTCCGTCCCCTCTATCCAATCTACACACATCCTGATACTACACCACCACCGCTCCTCTCATTCCTCATCTCACCCCCTAGCCCCTTCTCCTTCAAATTCTCCAACAAGCACTGTAACCGTTATCATTCATAGATCAACTAAGGTATAGCTATTGGAATATTCGGGGTTTCTGTTCTCACAGTCATATCCTTTCTTATAACCCATCCATTATCTGCCTCCAAGAGACTTTTATTGCACATCCTCCTACACCAATTCCCAATTACCATTTTGTCTCTTACAAACCACTGTCCAGTGCACAGTTATTCACATTTTTCTTTGCTGTTGGATCACAGTTATATCAGTCTACTTCTCCCCATCCCACCCCATTGACTTTGCTGCCTTTGAAGCTCTAATTTCCTGACTCCAGCCACCTTTCCATGTAGTTGGTGATTTTAACTGCCATCACACTTTTTTTGGTAATTCTATCACCAACTCCCATGGCCGATCCCATGAACACTGCCTCTCACAACTGACCTTATTCTTAATTCAGATTGCCCTACACACACTGACATATGCGTGCAATCTTTTTCATGTCTTGCCTTTATGCTTCCCTTCTCTCCATGTAGATTTACATGGGTCACTTCTAGACCACTTTCCAGTCCACCTTTCTCCTACTTCATATGTACCACTTCCTAACCCCCATGCTGGTGCTTTGATAGAGCAAACTGGCATACTTTCACCTCACTCTATTTCTACCCCTCCTTCCCCCTTCTTGTCCATTTCAGATATGATACAATGTTTCACAGCTACAGTCCTAAGAGTTGCTTATACAGCCATTCCTTCAGCCTTAAGGCCTTATACCTCCAAATTTGTTCCATGATGGAATTCTGATTGCTTCGCTGAAAATGTGCAACCAGTAACAGTTATTGCTACAGGCGAGGCACCCCTAATCAACTATCAGCCCTTATCTCCTTTAAAAGACATCTGCCTGTTTTCATCATACAATTTGGAACATTAAAACAAATAGCTGGCAAAATTATGTTTCCTCAATTACATCAACATCAGTGTCAGCTGTTTGGCAAAACTAATCAGGCAAACATCGCCCCATCCAGCCCCCATCCTTCATATTCGAGATACTCTTATCTCTGATCCTCTCCAAGTTGCAAATGAACTAGGTCAATATTTCAGCCAAGTCAGTAGTAGTCACCTATCTCCACACTTTCATCCATCAAGACTATCAAGGAATGCACCCTCATCATCTTCACCCTATCCTCTGCTGAGTCCTTTTATGCTCCATTTTCTTCCTCTGAACTCAATGCTGCCTTACTGTCGTGCTGCAACACTCATGAAGGCCCTGATGGTATTCACTCTGTATGCTCTGACACCTTCCATCTTCCCCTTTATCCCTCCTATTAATTATTTTCATCCATATGGACATAAGGAAATTTTCCTCCTCATTGGCAAAAAGCTCTTATCCTCCCCTTTTTGAAACCCAATAAATTTGGTACACTCCCTCAAGATTACCACCCCATTGTTCTAACTAGCTGCTTGTGCAAACTACTAGAGTGAATGGTTAACTACTGCTTAATGTGGCATCTTGAATCTCATAATCTTCTCTCTCCTTCCCACTTTGGTTTCCACCATGCCCGAAGTACAAGCTTACACCCTTGCTCATTTCGAGACATATATTTCATCTGCATTTGCACACCATGAATCTGTATTAGACATATTGTACCAAATGGTGGTACCATATTCTCCAACAGTTGTCCTCCCTAGGCATACACAGAAATATGGGTGTCTTTATAAAGTCTTTCCTCTCCAAATGCACTTTCCAGGTCAAAATTGCTTCTTCCACATCATAATTCTTTCCTCAATTTGAAGGCATCCCACAATGCAGCATGCTGAGCACCTCTTTATTCCTTCTTGCTGTTAATGACATTGTCTCAGATTTTCCATCAGGAGCCTGATCATCACTCTATGTTGATGATTTAACCATCTTCGCCTCTGGCACATCCATACCAAATCTCTGCCAATTCCTTCAATCTGCAATATCATCAGTATCTTCCTGGGCCACTAACCATGGTTTTCGCCTTTTTACCTCCAAATCTTTCTCCATTCTTTTTTCTCGCACAAGTGTAGGTCCCCAACCTCCACTCTTCCTATGTGGCGCTCCACTCCAATACTGTTCCTCTGGCAAATTCCTTGACGTTATTTTTGACTCCAAATTGTCCTGGCGAGACTATATCTTACATTAACCCATTACTGACGGGTAGCATTCATAGAGGCCCGGGCCTCGCTGCCGGGGGCTTATATCGTCGTCTGAGCATGCGCGACCACTCATGCCAAATACCAGCATCCCATGCCGTTTCTTCGTAATACTACGAAAATATGTTGTATTTTCAGTTTTCATTATTTTTTACAGTCTCTACTTGCCAAACTTCCTGATAAATCGAGACTGAAGGGTATATTTGTTGTTATATAGACTCCATAGTTGATCATTATTCGGTCTATAGTCCGAATAAAATAAGCAGTGTGCGGCATCATGGAGTTGAAATTGTCGGTTTGTTGCATGGTAAAAATGAGAAAGTATTATAACCGACTTAATCACACTTTCACTGGCAGAAAAATAATCTTTTGCCGTGATTGTAACAAAAAAAAAACTTATGGCATGTCCATGCATCCTCTATGGCATGTGCGTACGTGCCCCCGGCAGATGGTCCCGCCATGCCATGGCATGTACGTACATGCCACCCGTCGGCAATGGGTTAATGAAAAAGCTCGCCACCGCCTCCAAATCTTTCAAATTCTTTCCCATATATTCTGGGACTCAGATTGCAAAACTCTCCTCCATCTTCATGTTACCTTGATTCTCTCCATTCTCGATTATGGATGCCATATCCAGTCCACCTCAACCTCCCTCCTTGCTCATCTTGATACAATCTACCTCTGCAGTCTTCGCTTAGCTCTAGGTGCCTTTCACACCTCTCCAGTTGAGAGCCTGTACACTGAATCAGGCATGCCATCTCTCCCTCAAAGTCATTCCCCTCTCTCTCTGATGCCATGCTCAATTCCACAGACTTTCCCTCACCAATCTAACTATCCCACAATCCCTGCTTCCTACTTTTGCTTCTTCTCCACGTTTACCTACTCCTTTCTCCATTCATATGGATACCCTCTTCTCCCATTCCCTCTTTCCACATCTCTGACCTCTTCCATTTTCTGTCCATTCTGTTCCTCCATGGCTTATACCTTACCTCTGTTTTCCCTGACCCACCAAAATCAGATATCCCCCCCTTCTGTCCTTCTCACCCATTTCCTTGACCATGTCTCCATTCATTCTCCTGTATTCATGTTTACACTGATGGCTCCAAATCCAATCTTTGACAACCTGTTCTCCTTCCTCAGGTGCATACATATCCTTCACTTGATCTAATCCCCCTTACCTAACCCAACCCTAACCCAAACACTCATCAACTCTTTTACCCATCTTTAACCATTTCAAGAGTAATCTAAATAGTTGATGTATAGCAACTAAGTACTAACTCAACCACCCTTCACTACCCTTTACTGTACCTTCCTTTAGTATTACATGACCTTAGATGTCTAGCACATTTATTTTGCTTTTAACCATTAACCATTAACTGCCAAGCGAAGATCTACAGGAATTGCCTTTCTCAGATGAGTGTCCTTCTCAAGGTTTCACAAGATGCAACAACTCATAAAAAAACACCATGTTCAAAATTTGGAAAGCCTGTGACTGTCTTCCAGTGCCTGTTACTCCACTAGCTTAATTATAGCATGCATGTCTTCTTTTTTCTATCCTTTAACATATGATCACTTTGGTTTTCTTTCCTCTTCACAAAGTTAAAAGACACAGTACAGAAAACTACATCAGAATAAATTAAACTGTCCTTGTGCTCCATGCCACCATGTAGTCAAGCTTTAGGTATGTTTGGGCTGGCTTGAAGGCTCTTTCCGCTGTTGAAAACCACTTCTGGCAGGGCATACGGAAATGGCTTAGGACCCGAGCATAGACAAAGCCAGTTGCCATAGGCTTAGATATTTACTAAAATGTAGTTCCCTGTCTTATGGTACAGTGTAACATGAACAGAAAAAGAGGAGCCTAAACAAACATTTTGTAAAGTCCAGATAATTCTCTACTATGTATAGATTACTTGCTTATCCTAAAAGACAATCACTGACAAACTCATATTGTGCATTTAGGCATGTAAGCTGTACATTACCTTTACATTTTAGTGTACAACTGATGGATGCAATAGTAAAACCACATTGTCTTTTAAGGAGTTAATATACCATAATCTCTGGGTTACCCATGTAGTTTGTGATTTATAGCAATAGTTATGATGTTTAAGATACATCCTATCGTAATTTTTTTCATAGACATT
>NC_051424.1:14844955-14864955 GCF_015228065.2 Penaeus monodon
CTAGAGGTCTCCTGGACCAAGATCAAGATTCAGGACTTTGGGGGCCTGTTAGGGGAACCCGTTCAGTCGATCCATGCTTGCGGCGAGGACGTTGAAGTTACAGAAAGTTTTACATACCTTGGTAGCGTAGTCCATATCTCTGGGTTGTCAGACCAGGAAGTCAGTAGACGGATTGGTCTGGCAACAGGAGCCATGAACTCGATCAACAAGAGCGTTTGGAGATGTCTGTACCTATGCAGAAGGACCAAGTTGCGTGTCTTCAAAGCCTTGATACTACCAGTTTTGCTCTATGGAAGCGAAACCTGGACGCTATCCAGTGCCTTGGAGTCTCGCCTTGATGCCTTTTGTAACAAGTCCTTTCGCCGGATCATGGGGTACAGTCCCTTCGCCGGATCATGGGGTACAGTTGGCAGGACCACGTGTCCAACCGGCGGTTACACCGTGAGACTGGCATGGGACCTGTTACTTGCATAATCCGGGATCGCCAACTCAGGCTATATGGCCACCTAGCTCGCCTCCCTATGGACGACACTGCCCATCAGGTTGTCTCTCTGCGAGACAACCCTGGGTGGAGGAGACCTGTGGGACGACCTAGGAGATCATGGCTTGGACAGCTCGACGAGACCTGTCGCGAGGAATTAGAGATGGGCCGTGTTCCTGCCTGGAGACTCACCTCGAGGGATCCTCGTGGCTGGAAGCGAAGGGTGGATGCGGCCATGCGCCCCCGTCGGCGTTAGCCCCTTGATGATGATGATGATATATATATACATATATACACACATATATATGCATATATATATATATATATATATATATATATATATATATATATACACACACACACATATACATATATACATATATCTTTTAACGATTGGTTCATGTCTGAGCTGTCGTGGTCACAGTATGATACTTAATTGTAGTTTTCATGTTGTGATGCTCTTGGAGTGAGTACGTGGTAGGGTCCCCAGTTACTTTCCACCGAGAGTGCCGGTGTTGTTGTTGTTGTTGTTGTTATTGTTGTTGTTTTTTTTAGGTAATCATTCTCTCTGTTTTATTCGGGCTTGGGACCAGCACTGACTTGGGCTGGCTTGGCCACCCATTGGCTAGGTAGGCATTCGAGGTGAAGTTCCTTGCCCAAGGGAACAACGCGCCGGCCGGTGACTCGAACCCTTGAACTCCGATTGCCGTCGTGACAGTCCGACGCTCTAACCATTCGGCCACCGCGGCCTTATATACATATACACACACATATATATATGCATATATATATATATATATATATATGTATATATATATATATATATATATATATATATATATATATAAGTATAAGTAAAGAGATAGATATAGATTAGGTAAATATCTGCATATTAATAATAATAATAATAATCAATCAATGTACATAAAAAAATAGAAAAATATATACATGTATTTATGTATATTTATGTTTACACACACACAAATATATATATATATATATATATATATATATATATATATACATATACACACACATGTGTGTATGTATGTATATATATATATGTGTGTGTGTGTGTGTGTGTGTGTGTGTGTGTGTGTGTGTGTGTGTGTGTGGGGGGAGCCGGAAAGATGGGCCCTACAAGGGTATGGTAAGTGGCGAGCTTAGGGTGTAAGGTTGACAACCAATATGTCTGGACTCCTTTATTATATTGCATGATGGAGTACGGCTGCGCCGAGGAACGAGGTGTTGCTCCTTGGCTCCCCGCAGGGAGTCTGCCTATCATATCCATAGTGGTCTAAAGATGGGCATAGATCACGTGCTTAACATATGACAGTCATTGGTGATGAAAGGTAGTGTTACAACAATGCATAGCTATTGTGGAAGGGGATAGACAATACAACATTGGAATGTCTAGTGTGGCAACAAGAGACGAATAAACAGGACTTACTTATATGAATGTGTGTGTGTGTGGGAGTATAGGCATGTGTCAATACATAAGTTTATACAAGTCATGTAGAATATAACAACAGATAAATAGATTAACATTGGCATACATATTTCAGTAACATCACATATATAAAGCTGGGTTACAATATATGTGTGTGTGTGTGTGTGTGTGACGCGATAGTTCAGTGGTTAGAACACTGGCCTCCGACCCTTGTGGTCCCGAGTTCAATTCCCTGTCGCGGCGGTCGTGAAAATGCCTATATGCTCCGACTGCTGGCCGATCTCACGGCGAGAAAACATATCGGCTTGGGAAGTTCGCCGCCATGACAAGTGTTAGAGCGCCAAACCGCGGTTGATTAGGAAAGGCATCCAATCAGGCAAGGGTGGCACTGCCAAATCTTCTCAATAGTGAATTGAGAGAGGCCTCAGTCCTGCAGTGGAATGAATTGATATATATATATATATATATATATATATATATATATATATATATATACACACACACATATATATATCAATGACATCCAGGAAAGGCATCCAGTCATGCAAGGATGGCACTGCCAAATCCTCTCAATAGTAAATTAAGAGAGGCCTCAGTCCTGCAGTGGAATGAATTTATATATATATATATATATATATATATATATATATATATATATATATATATGTATATATATATATGTATGTATGTATGTATTATATATATATATATATATATATATATATATATATATATATATATATATATATATATATATATATATATATATATATATATATATATATATATATATAGCTTTTAGCCCACCTTTAACTCCTTTTGACAGGTCTGGACAATCTGCCAAAATTTCCTAGGTCATCATGGGCCTCCTCCACCCAGGATTTTCTCGAACAGAGACAACCTGATAGGCAGGATCATAAACGGGTAAACAATCTAGGTGCCCGTATAGCTTGAGTTTGCGGTCCTGGATTGTGTAGATAACAGCTGCTATCCCAGTTGGTTGGTTACATGGTCCTGCCAGCTGTACCACATGATCTGGTGCACGGACCTGTTGCAAAAGGCATGAAGATGCAAAGCCAAGGCAAAACTGGCAGTATCAAGGCCTTGAAGACAAATTACCTTCTGCACAGGTAAATACTCTTGTTGACTGAGTTCATGGCACCTACTGCATCTAGTGACTTCCTGATCTGACAGCCCAGAATTATAGACTGCACTACATAGGTATGTAAGCTCTCAGTGACTTCGATGTTCTTACCATAAGCATGTATCAGCTGAACAGGTTCTCCTAGCAGGCCCTCAAAATCTTAGATCTTGGTTTGGGTCCAGACCTCAAAACCCAAGGGCTTTTCCTACACTGATGAATGTAGTCAGTGACCTTGATATTATCTAATGTTGCTCAACAGTGACTTTGGATAGTAGCTCTACTCATTATCCAGTCAGTGCAAGTGTTAAAAAGTGATAGTGCAAGGACACAAACTTGCCTCACTCTTGTATTCAGGAAAGAAGCTCACCATCCCCTACCACATTTTGCAGTACTTTCAGTACAGAATTGTAGGAATTTTCATCTTAAGATCTCCCAGAGAGATTGGTCATTGATTTAAACCCTTTAAGTTTTGGGGCTGTGAAACCGACACCCTCCCGGGGTTTCCAAATAAAAGAAGGGGGTTTTTCGCTTTTTGGCGGGAGAGGGACCCTCTTTGGTTCCAGAAACCCAAAACCTAAGTCTTCCGTTTCAGATTCCCAGGGTTAACCATTCAACCGGTTTTCAAAAAATCTAAGGGGCTTTTTGGGATACGAAAAATAAGATATGAGCAAACTGGGGGCATTTTCCCCCCTTCAGTTTTAAAAAGGGGGGGGGGGTTTTTTGAATCCCCGAAATTTTTGCCACACCTCCTCTATTTGGTTCCACAAATTTGGCCCCTCCAAAAACTTTAATTTCCAAAGGAAAAAAACCCAGATTTGGCAAAATTATGATTTCAAACTCAATGGGCAAAACCCCGCTTAGTTATGAGCCAAAACTCATTTTGCTACATTGTTATTTTGGGGGTAGCACCCCTAAAAGGGGCCATTTCCTGGTGGGTTTAAAACCCCCACAGCCCCAACCTTTATCCCTGGATCAGGGAAAAGATATGTGCCACTCCCCCTCACCCCCCGTGATTTTTGGACCCACCTGCCTACTTCCCCCTTGGGGGGAAAGGGGCTGGGGAAATGTTTTTTTGGGGTTTTCCATTTTTTCCCCCACCCCCCAAGGTTTTTTTTTGGGGGGGAGGGGAAGGGACCTCATCCCACCTTACCCAGAGGCCCCCCTTGGGACCCAAAGCCCCCCCTTTCGGGGGGAGGGGCTTTTCCCTCCCCCCCCATTCCCCCTTTTATTACTCCGGGTTTTTTTCAAAGGACCTCCGTAGCCAAACCCCAAAAGACTTCGGGGCCCGGTGGCCAGGGAGCACTGGGGGAGCCTTATCATACCTGCTCCCAATTCCAGGGGCCAAAGGCAAAAGCCACCGGGGGGTGGGGACCTGGGAGCTTAATGCAACCTTCCCTTTTTGACTACCACCTGTTTTAACATATATCAAGCATTACCCAATAAAAACACACCCCCCGCCACACACAACCAAAAAAACCAAACCCACACAAAAAAACCACAACACACACCACCACCAACCAAACCCCACACACAAAAACCAAAACAAAAAAAAAAAATTTTAAAAAAAAAAAAATTTATATATATATATAATTTATATAAATATATATATATATATAAAATTTTTTTTATATATATATAAAATTTATATAGTATTTTTATAATATAATATTATATTTTTTATATAATAAAAAAATATATATTATTTATTTTTAAATATATATTAAAATATTAATAAAAATATATTATATATATATTTATATCTATTTAATAAATATATATATATAATAAAATAATATAATATATTATATATATATAAAAATATACTTATATTTTTAAAACCCAAATATATATATATATATATAAAATTTTAAAATTAAAATATATTATATATTAATTATATATATATATTATATAAAATTATATAACTATAATATTAATTATACAACAAAATAAAAAATTTTTTTATTTAAATTTTAATTATAAATTTATTATTAATTTTTTTTTTATTTATATATTTATATATTTTCAAATTATAAAAAATTTGTTTTTATAAATTGAATGGTTGTATGTATATCTTTTTGGACGTTTTTAAGAATATTTGTCTTTGACCTCGGACCACGACAACAAGCAATTCGTTGCTGATTTCAACACTTCCCAAGTAGTAAGATCCTTCAGTTTTTCCCGGGTGCCTTTAAAAGGTTTTTAACTGACTGGTAGGGAAAAGGTGCGAAGAGGCCGTTTGTTTTCTTGGGTAAGTTTTTATCGGGGGAATCCGACCAGGATAGAGGGGGCTTCAAAAAAACCCCCGGCACCATTATATTTTTTTTTTTAAATCAATATTAATTTACTTATCCCTAATTTACAATCTTCCTTTCCCTCCCCCCCTTACTCCCCCCTTCTTTTCCCCTCCCTCCCCCCCGCCCTCCTTTTTTTTTTTTTTTTTTTTTTTTCCCCCCAAAAACCCCCCCGCCCCCCCCCCCCCCCCCCCCCCCCCCCCCCCCCCCCCCCCCGCCCCCCCCCCCCCCCCCCCCCCCCCACCCCCCCCCCCCCCCCCCCCCCCCCCCCCCCCCCTCTTCTCCTTTTTTTCCCCCAAAACCCCCCCTTTTTTTTTTTTTTTTTTTTTTTTTTTTTGTTTTTTATTTTTTTTTTTTTTTTTTTTTTTTTTTTTTTTTTTCCCCCCCCCCCCCCCCCCCCCCCCCCCCCACCCCCCTTTTTTTTTTTTTTTTTTTTTTTTTTCTCCCCCCCCCCCTCCCCCCCCCCTTTTTCCCCCCCCCACCCCCCCCCCCCCCCCCCCCCCCACCCCCCCCCCCCCCCCCCCCTCTTTCATACACGTACATTTATCCCCCAAAACAACACAATATATAATTATAAAAATTATAATATATTATATATATATAATTATTATATAATATAATATAAATAACCAATAACCACACACACACACACACACACACACACACACACACACACCCAACAAAATATTTTTAATATATAATATATATATAAAAAATTAAAATATTATTAACACACATACACAATTTTATATATAAAAAAGTATATATTAAAATTTATATATATATATATATATATATATATATATTATATTAATTTTACCCAACACAAACACAACACACCACACAACAACCACACACAACACACAATATAATTATATATATAATATATTAATATATATATATATAAAAAATTTTTAATATATATTATATATATAAAATATATTTATAAATATATATATATTTATTATAAATAAATATATAACCGTGGTTTGTTGTGTGGTGTGTGTAGGCATTAAAAGGCGCGACATAAACAATTAATTTTGGGATTTGGGGTAGTGTTAAAAATATTTTAAGGGAAGAGAAAGAAGGAATCTTTTTAAATAGCGATTCTTTTAATGAAAAAAAAAAACAACAACAAACAAACAGTTAAATCCAACAGCAATCTGATGAGGGTATTAACATTCCGTAGTGCACAAAATTTCATTATATGTTTTAATAATGGAGTAAGCAACTTACAAACGTGGTTTGGTTCTTTCTTGTTTTCCGTGAAGACCTAACAATGAATGGGTTACGTGAGCATCGTAATTGAACACACCACAGGTCCGCGGTTTTTCCGCGCGCACGATGATTACACGATGTTAGCTTTATTAGCATGCGCTGATACTATAGTTGTTGAATAATATTAGCTTCACATTTTGAATAAACGATATTTTTGTTGAATATTACACTCATGTCAGTTATTATTACACTCTTGCCCAAGTATTTTCCGTTTAAAGTTTTGACCCATAAAAATTTTTTATATTTAAAAAATAAAAAAAAGGCAAAAAAAGCAGGTAGGCGAATTATATCACTCAGTTGGAAATATCTTGTAATCGTAATAACTAAACCCAAAAATGAAAAATACTTCAAAGTCACTACCATAGTTCAACTAGATTTGCTTATGTAATTAGGGGATTCAGAGAGAAAGAAACCTGCAATAAATAATATAAAATTACTACGTAATTGGTACTTATTTATTTACATTAGATTTTCTTTTTAATAATTTGATGGATTATGGATTACGCATCCCAAAACCCGAAATTTTTTTTTCCGGGCCCCATGCCTTTTCCTTTTTTTTTGCCCCTGGCCCCCTGAAACCCGGGGTCGAAGCTCAGCTTCGCATATAGGACTTATCCTTATCCTTACCAGTTAAATGTGCATTAGAATCTGAAACATAATGTACACACTCAAGGAGTACACGCACTTTGTCAAAGATTTGTGGGCGGTAAACTCTCGTGCGATTGTGCCTTAGGGATATGTCACAAAATCACGCGTCAGTCATCTCTCGTCAATTCGTTTATTTCTCACTGCTTTTGCAGTGGTATGTATTTTTATTTCTTCATTTTGACAATACTGACTAATTTACATAATGTTAAGCTAAAAGTCAGATATTTCATTTAAATGAAATTAGGTCTTACAGGAATAATACTGTTACAAGGTTTATAATAAATCTCGAAAAGTGTTTAACATAGCGTGCGTCAGGGCCCTTTTCGATTACTGAAGGGCCCATTGCTACTTCAGATTAAAATCAGGCAACTTGGACAATCCATTGATTAGACAATTTAGTCAGTGTAATTAAGTGCTAAAAATGTGAAATGACACCCCAGATCCTAGATACTGCCAAGGGCACCTAGTCTGGAAACCACAAGTTAAAAGACCCTGCTTGTTTTGTGAGAAATTGATTGTGCCTTAACTTTCTTTTCTTTAAAGCTAAACGTGCATGTTGTCTTTATATGTATTTTACAAAAAATAATTCCCTATCACAAATGTCAGAGTTAAGGCATTTAACCATCACACCTTTTCATCTCAGACAAGGGGGGAAAGGAAGGTGAAGAAAAAAAAAAAAAAGGGAAAAAAAAAGAAGGGGGGAAAAAAAAAAGGGAGACTGGTAATTATTTAAAGGAACATAGGAATCTCACAAAAGAAATAAAATTTGCTCCAGCAATTGACGTGGCGCCAAGGGCCAGTATCATTGATGGTGACTACGGCGCAGTTCCTGTCAGACCTTTCCCACCAGCCATTCCAATCCCAGTTCTGGTAAGAGGCCGGAGTATCTGTGAAAATGCAATGTTTTGGGTGTATTAAGGAAATGCAATTGAAGCAGCCTTGCGTTCCGTTGGAAAATACGTTATAATACTGTGAGCTACAAACAATACGCTCGAACGGAACTGTTTGTAGCTCTATGGTGATACTCAAATGTTTTGCGTTTTTAATTTTGTGTTTAAATACATTTACTGTGACTTTTCATGTGCCAGTGTTTAAAATAGTCTTCTTTTTATCTTTATAAGTTTCTTAACATTTAATGTCCGTTGCTTAGCTTATTATGTTATATAATACAAGTCAAGAAGTGTCCACTAGCATTCCATTAATCATAACTTCATATGGCAGAATTCATACTGAAAAATATACCTTGACATTCTACGTTATCCGTGTTTGTAAACAATATACGCCCTCTTGGGCGTAGCGTCTGTGCCAAACAGAGCGCAAGGTCGGGAATTATATACTGGTATATAACTAGTTATTCTGATATTATTTAGCCATATATATGGAAATTATCAGAAAGAACGGGGGGGATTTTGGGTTTTAAAAGTTTTAAAAAATTTGGTTCCAAAGGGGCTGACAAGAGTAAACTCTTTTTAAAATTTAAAAGAACAAGTAAATTTTAAAACATGTTAAAACAGTAGCAATCATCAAAAAGGCTTACTATCAGCATAGTGCCATTCTCCTTCCTTTTCCATGTCGTTGAGGCCGATCAGGGCTTCCCATACAGCAAACTTATTAAGGAGCTCAAACAGGAGATCATTCATTTTCTGGTCCTGTGAAGTATGACATTTTACTTAGAATGATTTGCCTGGTATTTAGTCTCACTTATTTTTCATTATTATTGACGTAAGAGCCAAAAGCTAATTATAGTATTTTATTCAGAATGATTTATCGGATATACACTCACATATTTTTCATTATCATTAATATAAAAGGCCAAAGTTGATTTTGTTGACAACCATATACTCACCCTAACAGCTACGAGTTTCCCGTTCTCCTTTTTGCATTCTTTATTAGCATCGAAATAGTTCAGGCGAGTGTGCATCAAGCGAACGTATTGGGTTCCATACACGTAATAGCCTTGCTCCTCCGCTGTTGGAGAGGGTCCCTTAACAATTTTTACCAAAGGTACCAGTAAAAACCTTTTTTTATCTAGGCCATTAACGAATGTAGGCAATTCCAGGGCCACCAAATGTGACGAAAATAAAGGCTTCTTTATTGGAAATCGTAAAAGATTATATTGAAAGTGTTTTTTTTTCTACAAATAACAAGCATACATTTAGATCTTTAAGCTGTTGTTATTGTTTTTGGAGAAGAATTTTTATATTCGATTAATTACAACAATATATATAAAATTGGGGGTGTGTTGTTTTGGTGTGTGGGTGTGTGTGTTGGTTGTGTGTGGGGTTGTGTGTTTTGGTGGTGTGGTGTGTGTGTGTGTGTGGTGTGTGGGGGTTGTGTGGGGGGGTTGTGGTTGGTGTGTGGGGTGTGTACAAAAACCCACCACACAATAAAAATTGTATAATACTATATATACATAAAAATTTTAATAATGTTTTTAATGTATATGTAAAATTTATGTTTAAAATTACATATATATTTTAATGGTTGTGTGATATATATATAAATAAATATTTTATATATATATTTATATATTATAATAATATTATATATATTAATATATATAATGCATTCTCATAACTATACAGCTCATATACATGCCAAATTTTTAAATATATATATGGTGCAATATTACTGTGTGTACACAAAAATTTATTTATTTATATTCTGTGCAACACCACACACACCCCCAACACACACACCACACCACCCAGCGCGCGCCCCGCACGAGCACGCACGGCCGCACGCACGCACAAAAAAAAATTATGTATATGTGCATACATATAATATATATAATATTTATATATATATATATAAAATTTTTAAATTTTGTGGGGGTTGTGGAAAATAATAAAACATATATAATAATATATATATATATTAAAATTTATATATATATTAATATATGTATAATATATTTTGGTCTGTGATGAGAATAAAAGTATTGAGAAAAATTGCGACAGGGATGGTGCTAGGAAAAAACAAGGAAAAAACCAAACCGAAGACAAGATGAGCGACAATATCAAAGATTTTTTCGGGTTGTCGATGGTACAAGTGGAAAAAAAGCGCAAGATCGGTTGAGTGGCGAAAGGGGGAAGTCCGGGTTTTGGGTTTTCCCAAAACATGGAAACCCGTTTTGATGATTTTTATATAAAAATTTAATAATAACATAATATATATATATATATATAAAATTATATAATATATATATGTATAAATCATTTTTTTATTGTGTGTGGTTGGGGTTTTGGGTGTGTGGGTTGTGTGTGTGTGTGTGTGGTGGGGGGTTGTGTGTGGGCGGTGGTGCGGCGTGCGTGCGTGTTGCGTGCGTGCTGCGTCCGCGTTTTGCGTGCTGTGTGTATGTGTGTGTGTGTGTGTGTGGGGTTGGGGTGTGGTGTGTTGTGGTGGGGTTGTGTGTGCACATGAATATAAATAAATAAATATTTATGTGTACACACAGATATAATTTATATATAATATATATATATATTTTTATATATATTTTATATTTTTTTTTTATATAATATTTAAATGCACCCATTTTTATATTAATATGAGCTAAAATTTTTATTATTAAATATATTATAATATATATTATTTATATATATATTATAAAAATTATATTATATGTAGTATATGAAAAATGCCACACCCACAAAACCCCCCACAAACCCAACACACCACCAAAACACACCACACCACCACAACACCCCAAAAATTTATATATAATATATAAAAAATTTATATATATATTATATATATATATAATTTTAATATATATACTTTTTTTCCGCTGAGCACTGCTTAAAAAAACTATCGAAAAAAAAGAAAAAGACAATTCCCCCCCCTGGATATCTGAAAAAAAAACACAAAGGGAAATTAAAAACAAAAGATGCCTAAAACAAAGGGTATCAAAAATCCATTTGAAAAAGTAATTTACAAAAAAAAAAAATAAAAATTCAAAAGATTATTGCGACAAGATAAGGAAAAAATTTAAATGAAAAATTGCCAGAGAATTGAAAACTTTTTCTATCAATAAAACACTAAAGAAATCTACCAAGGAGACGAAGCATCACAAACGAAAATTTTTAAAACCCCAATGGACATACAAAATGAAGATGGGGTTTTTTTTTGTGTGATGGAAGGAATCAAAAAATAGATGGATAAATTTTTTTCCCAAACCCATACAAAAAGGAAAAAAGATCTAAAACAAATTAATTGGACCCCAAAGACCGAAAATAAACCACCGCCACTACTAGGGCGAAGTTATAAAAAGCCATAAAAAAGTAAAAAAAAAACAAGATCCCCGGAATAGATTTAAAAAACAGCAAAAAATAAATTAAGAATGCTGGCGAAAGTTGAAAACTTTCACAAACTCTGAAAAACATATGGGAAAGAAAAAGAGCCAAAGAATGGGTAAATCAATCTTTACCCCAAAACCCAAAAAAAAAAGGGCGCACTCCAAGCAACAATAATCGACAATTGATTTTTAAGTCCAACAGCAAAATTTGTTTAAAATTATTGCTGAAAGAATGAATTTAAAATTAAGAGAGGAAATTGCAGACGAACAAGCAGGTTTTTTGCCCCCGGGGAAAAATACCAGAAACCAGATTCCAAATCTAAAAATTTATATAGAGAAAAAAAAGAGAACATAAAAAAAAACCCTTTTCCTATGTTTCATCGATTATTGAAAAACTTTTGATTGTTGTCACGATTCCTCTGGAAAACATGAACGTATGAAAATTTTCCCAAAAAAATCATCCAAAATAAAACCTTTATGGACCAAAAAACAAGCAGCTGTAGAAAAACCTTATGGGGGAAAAAAAAAGGTTGAAGTCAAACAAAGGGGTGGGGAGGGTTTTATTCTGTCTCCGCACCTCTTTTAACATTTTATTCTGAAAACTTTAGAGAGGTCTCTAGAGAATTTTGAAGGAACTGTGGATGTTTTGGGGGGATACAAAAAATTTAAATTGAGGACCCGTTATTAATTTTAATTTTCCAGCAGTTCATGAACTACAACAACTACTGTTTTAAATTAAGAAGCAAACGAAAAGGTGGGTTGTTTTTTAAGCCAAGAAAACTAAAATCATGAAGATTCAAAGAAACGGCAAGAACAATGTGAAAAATTTTAAAAATCAAGGAAAAAGATTGTGGGAAAAAGTGAAAAGAGTTCACTTATCTTGGGTGTTTTAATAATACCCTAGATGATTTTAACCCGGGGATAAAAAGAGAATTGCCCTTGCCCAAAAAAGCCAAAAACCCAAAAAATTGGGGGTTTTTTTTTATTCCTCATTTTTTTAACACAACCAAAAAAAAAAAAAAAAAAAAAAAAAACCCCCAAATTACTGGAAAGGACAAGATAATACGGAAAAAAAATTTGAGGTTAATTTTTAACCAAAAATTAAAATTTTCCATGGAAAAAAAATATTGGCTTCTGAAGGGTGGTGATGGAAAAAGAGGGGAAAAGGGAAAGAAGACAAGGGGAAATCAAAGTTTTGGGGTTTTTCAGGACGGGAAAAAAAAGGGGGTATTATGGAAGAGGGGGGGGGGCCCCCCCCCAAAATGAAGTTAATGAGAAATAAATTGTTTAAAACTTTGTTGGCATTTGGAAAACAAAAAAATACATTTTTTTTTCATGTATTTTTGGGTGGGATTGAACTTTTGACAGGAGGGGTGAAACGGAGGGAGGGCCCCAGGGAAAAACCGGGACTTTTTTTGAATACTTCATTTTTACCGGGTTGGAACAAAATGATTGGGTGGGTTTGGCCCCCCCGGGTGGGGGATGGGGGTAACCTTTTCCCAAAAAAAGGCCCCCGGTTATAATGAATGATTTCCCTGTGAATCTTATATGCCCAAATTGAGGGGTTATTTTTAACAAACAAAAACAAACACAACCCCCACACACCCAATATTAATTTAAATTTTAAAATTTTTATTTTTAAAGAAAATTATTTTTTTCTTTTTACAGGTCTTTTTTTTTTATAATATTTTTATTTATTTAAAAATATTTAAAATATAAATTATAATTTTAAAAAATAAAAAATTTAAATAAATTTGGCATAAATTTTGATCCTTCTCTCCTTCCCCCCCCTGGTCCTCCCCCCAAAAAAAAAAAAAAAAAAAAATAAATATAAAATTTTAAATATTTAAAATATAATTTTATATATATATATAATATATATATTTTTTTTAATTATACTGGGGATATTATTTTAATATAAATATAATATATTAAAAAATATATTAAAAATTTCATAATTATTATATATTTGGTTTTTTGGTTTTTTGTGTTTTTTTTGGTTTTTTGGTTTTTTTGGGGGGGTTTGGGGGGGTTTTTTGGGTTTTTTTGGTGTTTTTTGGGGGGTTTTTGGATATAAGATAATGGAAATAGTAAAATAAAAATACAATTATATATTTTTTAATAATCAAAATATATATTTATTATATATAATATATTATATATATATATATATATATATAATAAAATATATTGGGGGGGGGTTTGTGTGTGTTTGTTTTTTTTTGTGGTGTGTGTTGGTGTGTGTGTGTGTGTGTGGGTGTGTGGGGGTGGTGTGTGTGTGTGTGTGGTGTGGGTGTTGTGTGTGTGTGGGTGTGTGTGTTTTGTGTGTGCATAAAATAGTAGGCAAATCTAGATAGAAAAGAGATACACTTATATATTTAGCGTAATACATTATAATTTTTTTATTTAAATATAGTTATATATTTTTTATATATAATATATATATTATATTATAAATATATATATAATATTTTTTTTTTTTTTTTTTTTTTTTTTTCCTAAAAATGGTTTTTTTTTATTTTTTTTTTTTTTTTTTTTTTTTTTTCTGTGTGTTTAAAAAGGGATAAAATTTTAATAAAAAAAATAATATTATTTTTTATACATATATAATTATATATATATATTTTATTATAATTTTATAAAATATATAGTTGTTTTTGGGGGTTTTTTTTTTGTGTGGTGTGGGGGTGGTGTTTGTTTTGTTTGTGTTTTAATATATAATATAATAATAATATATATATTTTTAAAATTATATATTAAAATTTTTGGGGTTGTTTTTTTTTTTTTTTTTTTTTTTTTTGTGTGTTTGTGTTGTGTGTGTGGTGTGTGGTGTGGTGGTGTGTGGTGTGTGTGTGTGTGTGGGGGGTTGTGTGTGGGGTGGGTGTGGGGGGTTTCTTGTGTGTTGTGTGTGTGGTGTGTGTGGGTTGGGGGTGGTGTGTTTGTTTTGTGTGGTGTGTGGGGTGTTGTTGTGGGTTTTGTTTGGGTTGGGGTTTAATATTAATATATATTTATTGTAATATATATATATATATATTATATATTATATATATATTTATTATATTATTTGGTGTGTGTGTGTGTGTGTGTTGTGTGTGGGGGTGTGTGTGGTGTGTTGTTCAATATTTTAAATTTTTTTTTATTTATTTTTTTTTAATTCTATGCACACACACAGACACACCCAACCACCAAAACCCCACACCCACAAACACACAACAAAAACCCACACACACCCACACACACACACACACACCACACCACACAAACATATAACAAATATAAATATATATTTTATTATAAAATTTATATAATGTATATAAATTTTTATATTTATATATATATATGTATATATGTATTTAAGTATATATGTACACACACACACACAAACCAAACCACACACACACCCCACACCCACCACACACGCACCCCACACGCACCACAACAACACACACACACACATATTAAAAATTTTTTAATTTTATTATATATATATATATATATATATTTTTGATGTTATTACATATATATATATTTAAAATATATTTATTTATATAAAATATATAATTTATATAATATGTCTATTATGTTATGGTGTGTACATTACTTATATAATTTTATATTATATATATTAATAATATAAATTTTTAAAAATAAATATATAATTTTATATATATTATATATATATATATATAAAAATATAATACTTATATTATATTTTTATATACATTGTATATGTCTATATGTTATGTGTGTGTAAATTATATATAATTAATAATATTAAAATTTTATAGATTAAATTTTTAGTTTTATTTTAAGTTGTGATAAAATAAAAAAAAATATATAAATATAAATATTATATGATTTTAAAAAATAAAATATAAATTATATATATTGTTTTTATATATAATATAGATTATAAAATTTTATAATAAATAATTTATACATAAATTTTAAATATAGATTTAATATATATATATATATTTATATAAATTTTTATAAATATATATTATTATACAATAATAAAATATATATATAATATAATTTTTATTAAAATATTATATAAATTATTAAAAACTTTATATGTGGTGTGTTGGGGTGTTGTTGGTGGGTTTTCTATATGATAAAGGTAAATATATATATAGATGAGAAGATACGCGCTTTATATTTTTGCAGTCTTTTGCTTTCCTCGGGAGTACTAAATTTTGGTGTAAAAATCGTGAACATATCGGGGTCCTTTAGGTTTATAATATATAAAAACCTTTAAGCTCAGTTCTTTCCCTGATTTTTTTTGGAAGGTTCCGTGTTTGTTTGGGCCCCCCATAATGCATAGAGGGCCCCAAAAATTTCTTTTCATCTTGATGAGGCTTGTACCCCCTTTTTCTTGATGGCGCCCAAACCCCGCTCGATCTGAACAGCCGACATTTTTCTTCGAAGGTCGCACCGCGGCCAGGCAAAAGGGGATGCTGGGGAAGGAAAGGGGGGAAAAAAAGGTTTTTTTTGGGAATTGATATCTTTTACTAGACACAAAGAATTGGTATTTCAAATTTTGCTAGATTGTTATTTTTTTAACACAAAAAAGTAAATAAATATAAGAAATGAACTCATTGATTTTTTAAAATATTTTCGTTTTTACCTTAGTTTAATCGAGCCAAAGACAGAACTGAAGTACTTTTTCTCATAGATAAAATTAAATTAGGGGATATTGTTTTTTTAAAAAGGATAAGACAAAATCCAAATTTTAAACGGGATAATGCACTTTTAATCAAAAAGAAACATATTAATATATATATAAATATATATAATATTTATTAAATAAATACTTAATACAAATACTACTACATAAACATAACACAACCACAAACCCCCAAACACACACCACACCACACACACACACACACACACACCACAACACCCAAACATATTATATTATTATATTTTAATATATATATATATAATATAATATAATTTGTGTTTGTTTGTGTGTGTTTTGTGGGGTGTGTTTGGTGTGTGTGTGTGTGTGTGTGTGTGTGTGTGTGTGATTATGGTGGGTGTTGTGTATGTATATAAGATATGCTACTGTGGGGAGACCAGTGCATACTGAAGGTACTTTGCCCCCTTTTTTTAAAAAGAAACGTCTTTAAAACCAATGGTTTCCTACCAGTTATGACCCATGAATCAGAAACATGGCTACAAAACCCAAATTTCTGGAAGGAAATAAAAGTGCCCAGAGAGGGATGGAAAGATGATCTGGGGGAAATTAACCCCCAAGAGATAGGGTGAGGGCGACGTGGGGTCAGGGACAGACAAAAATAGAAGTTTACTTTCAGCATCAAAAAAAAAGTGGCAATGGCAGGTCAAAACACGAAACGTATAACAAATGGGCAAAGGGAAATTAACAGACTGGGGTATAGAAAAATAAAAGAACCAAAGGGCCCGACCCCAAAGACAAAAATGGCGAGACGAAAATAAAATAAAATTTTTGGGGGGCCGAGCTGGAAACAAAAAACAAAGCAAAACAAAGTTGGAAAAAGTTGGGGGGGGCCTTCGCCTGCAGTGGATGACCCCGGGTGAGAAAGAAAGATTTTTTGGGAAAAATTTTTTAATAATAATATATATATATATATAAAAATATATATATATATTTTTATCTATATATAATTAATATGTATATATACATACACATATATTTATTTATCTATTTTTTTTTTTTACATACGAAATGTAATGCAGAAAAATGAAATAATGAGAAAAAAAAAAAAAATAAATATAAAACTAAAAGGATTTTTTCAAAATAAGAGGCAGAAATCTCCCTCAACACGGCTGGGAGACCCCCTCACTAACACACCGTACCACACAAAATAAATAGGCCCTCAAGCCCTTTTTCTAAAAATAAAAAAAAAAAAATGTTCTCGTTTTGTTTTTTAATAAAAAAGAAAAAAGAAAAAACTCTTGTTTACCTGTTTTTTTTTCAGATAAAAAAAAAAATAAAATATAAAAATAAAAACAAAAAAACCTAAAAAAACTTTTCTTTTTTTCTTTCGTACTTGCCCCCTTCCTGTCTAACCTCGATGCCCCAAAAAGAGCAAAGAAACGACCATGGGAAGAGATGTCGCCCCCCCCTACTGTTAATCTACATTTCCCCATCCTTTCCACACTGTGCCCCTTTACCCCCTTTTTTTTATTCCTTCTTTTCTTTATTTTTTCCTTTTTCCTGGGCCCCAAAAAAAATATGGGGACTCCAATACTTTTGGTTTGATCAGCCCCGCTAATATGTATCGTCGCCGGGGATTATAAAAAACCATTACACCAGAGAGCCTTGTGGACCTTTAACTGTTTTTAATAAGCCACAAACAAAAAAAAAACTGTCCACCGTTCATTAAACAGGCCTTTAAAAAAAAACCAGATGCAAATGAGCTGTGAAGCCCCGTAGCACGGCTAATAAAAAATTTAAATTAGTTTTTTTCTCCCCGGTGGTGCGTATTTTTTGTTTGCTATTCCAGTTTTGAAACTAAAAACTTTTATCGTGCGCCTTTAGGGGGGAAATAGAGTTTTTTTTTTTTATCGATTTTCTACGTGTACCCTTTCGCCCAACCTTTATCGACATTTTTCACCCTTTTCTTTTCCCAATTTAAGGCACGCGGAACTTCTCCCAAAATGAGGGCGAAATTTCAAATAAAAGCGATGCAAACACTATTCTTATTTCCCACGCATGCGATGCCCCAGGGCGTCAGTATCCGGCAACATCAAAAAGTTTTTTTTTCTTCTTCTCTTCGCTTTAAAAAAACTACGTTTTTTTTCCCGTAGGTATAATGACATGAACATAATCCGATTTTTTATTTTTCATCTCCAAAACCCCAATCTGTCACACACGAACCCCTTTCCCTCCACAGTTTTTTTTCTCTGCGTTACCCCACTCTGACGCACTGCGTCTCACAGTCCCCCCCTACAAAAAATCAGATGGTTTTCATGGGTGGGAATCCATTTGTTGGAAGCAAACAGAGGGGAAATACACTCCAGGCTGGGTCCCCCCAGGCTCAGGGAAAGGGGGTTTGCAACCAGAAGGAAAGCCCCTTGCTGGCCACGAACGAACGCTGAGGTCCATCACAGGGGGTCGAGTCTTCCAGTAATGCCCTGTGGAAATGAAAGGCGTCAAATGAACAACTTTTAATGTATGTTTTTTATTATATATCTACTATCTGTCGTCTATCTATCTACTTTCTGTCTATCATTTTTTCCGTACATATATGCGCACACAACACATTGTGTTGGGGGTGTTTGTGTTTGGGGGTGTGTGTGTTTTGGGGTTGTGTGTGTGTGTGTGGGGGGTGTGTGTGGGGGTGTGGTGTGTGTGTGTTTTTTGTGTGTGTGGTTTGTTTTTGTGTTTGTGTTGGTGGGGGTGTGTGTGTGTGTGTGTTGTGTGTGGTGTGTTGGGGGGTGTGTGTGTGTGTGTTTGTGTGTTGTGGTGGGTGTGGTGGGTTTTTGTTGTGTTTGTGTGGGGGTGTGTGTGTGGTGGTGGTTTGGATTGTATGTAATTGTATATATATTACGTAAATTTTATAAACGACCCACCCTCAAAACACACATACACGCACACACACACACACATACACACACCACACCCATCTATATATGTTTTAAAAAATTTTATATAAATATATATATATATATATAATATATATATTATATGTATGTATTATTGTTGTATGTTAGATTTGAAAAAATTTATAAGATTTTTAATTTTTTTTTTTTTGTGTTTGTGTGGTGTTTTGTGTGTGTGTGTGTGTGTGTGTGTGTGTGTGTGTGGTGTGTGGTGTGTGTGTGTGTGGTGTGTGTATTATATATTTCACTTGGCAGACACGTAGCATACTGAGGGGTATTTTTTGCCCTTATGTTTAAAAGAAACGTCTTTAACCATGTTCCTACCATTTGACCTATGAACAAAAACTGGACTACAAAACCAAATTCTGGAAGGAAACTAAAAAGTCCCAGAGAGGGGGGAAAAGACTGATCTGGGAATTACCAAGAATAGATGAGGGCGACGGGGGGTCGGGGACAGAAAAAAATAAAAAGATTTACTTGCAGCATCAAAAAGAAAAGTGGCAATGGGCAGGTCTTTACACGAAGACGGGATAACAAGGGAAAAAGAAGTACGACGGGTTATAGAAAAATAAAAAAAAAAAGGGCCAGCCCCAATGAAAAAATGGCGAGACGAAATAACTAAATTTGGGGGCCGAGCTGAAAACAAAAAACAAAGAAAAGACAAATTTGGGAAAAAAGTTGGGGAGGGCCTTCGCCGGAGGGGACTGCCCCCGGCTGAGATGATGAGGGTGATTTGAATTTTTATTAATATATATATATATAAAATTTTAATAATATATATATTTTAAATATATATATATATATATATATAT
>NC_051424.1:14869955-14879275 GCF_015228065.2 Penaeus monodon
TTCGCACCATGAGTTTATATTTACTTTACTTATTTATACAAGCACACAGAGCTTCTCATTATAAATTCCGCGTCTCAAAAATCACTGGCCAAAAAAATCCTCCGAAGCATTACGTTAACACAGACAACGATTGTGCTAATATATAAATAATTTTATGCCCTACTGTAACAAAAACTATATATGAAATCTAGACAACATAACTATGGTGATAAACTGCATGAATACTACAAGACAACTTATCGGCAGTCCACTCAAGACACTTGTCCGATCGACTGGAACCGTCCCACGCGACCAACCGCCACGCTAACAGTATGGCCCCCCTGTGGCATCAGAATTCCCACAGGAATACTTGTAAAAGTAAATGCAAAAGTGAAAGGTTTAATATAAAATAATGTGGACTTAATTCATATCAAAAATATTAAAAATGGTAAGAGTTACAGAGAACTAAAGGGAACAGGGAAGACTGTGATTGCACTTTACTACGTACTATGTACTTGTTGTAACCCTTTGGGAAAAGTTTTAGTAGCACTCGCTCACGTCTTTTCATTTATCATTATTATTATTATTAAATTTTTATTATTTTTATTATTATTATTATCATTATTATTACATTGTTGTTGTTGTTGTTGTTTTTATTATTTATTTTTTTTTTTAAATTTTTATCATTGTTATTATTATTATTATTATTATTATTATTATTATTACCGATAAATGATAAGATTATAATAAATGATAATAATAATGATATGATGATGATGATAAGATGATGATGTGATGATGATGATGATGTGATGATGATGATGATGATGATATAATAATAAAAATTACTATTATTAATAAAATTATTATCACTATTTTTATTATTATTATTTTTATTATTATTATTATTATTAATTATTATTATTTTTTTGTTAATATTATTATCATTACCATTGTTATTATTATTATTAGTATTAGCATTAGTATTTATCATCATTGTTTATTATTAATATTATTATATGAGATTTATTTTTATTATTATTATAGTCATTCTTATCATTATTATCAACAATGGGTAATAATAATAATAGTAATAATAATGATAATAATAATAATAATAATAACAATTATAATATTTTGATGATAATAATAATAAATAATAAAAATAATAATAATAATAATAATAATAATATAATATAAATAATAATGATATAATAATAATAATAATAAAAAATTATAATAGTAATAATGATAGTAACAATAATGATAATAAAAATATTATATTATATATCATTATTATTTTTATCATTATCATCATTAATGATTTGGGATGCTGCTGCTGCTGAAATTGTAATAATATAATGATAATGTTGATAATGATATTAAAAATAATAATAATAATTATTATTATAGTCATCATTATTATCATTATTATTAATATTGATAATAATAATAATAATAATAGTAATAATATAATAATGAAATGATAATAATAATAAAAACAACAATGATAACGATAAAATATAATAAAGATAATAAATATAATGATTAACAATTAATAAATAAATAAAATAGAAATGATAGTTTTTGATCATCATTATTATCATGGTTGTTGTTATAATCATTACTATTATTATCATTATCATTATTATTGTTATCATCATCTTTTTTAATATCCTTATTATCATTATTATTATAATTACTGCTATTTTTGTTACTAAATATTACTATTATTTTTGTTATCATCATCATTATTATTAGTACTACTATCATCATTATCATTATTAGTGTTTTTATTAATATTAATATTATCATTCTATTATTACCATTGGTAGTAGTAGAGCAGTATCCCCATCAATAATACTATTATTATTATTACGTTGCTATTATTATCAAAGATTTGTTATTGCCCATGTTACTTTTTATTATTATCAGTATTACTAATATACCAATTAAAATTATTACAAACGGTAGTAGTGCTCTCATAAATACGGGATCATTCATAGGAAACGTACAAAGCACAAAGCGTACAAAGCCTGGTGTTTTACCCCAAAACAAATCTTCATTGTTCACTCTCGGCACACCCGGGCGCTTTCATTTTGGCTTCTATTGCCGACTCGGAACAGAAATGGCTGACAGCCAAGGTAATATTCCTCTTATACGTTGCTTGTTTGAAGGTCGGCACCTCGGGGCCCGTTGAACAGGTACACGTGACCTTGCAAGTTAAGATATCTATATGATTGTCTACCTATTTTATCTGCCATATAAACACATACACACGAAACAAGAGTGAGAGAAAGAGAGAGAAAGAGAGAGAGGAGAGAGAGAGAGAGAGAGAAGAGAGAGGAGAGAGGGGAGAGAGGGAGAGAGGGAAGGGGGGGGGGAGAGAGAGAGAGAGAGAGAGAGAGAGAGTGTGTTGAGGCGAAGACGAAATGTCTCCATTAGGTCTTGCACCGAAAAAGGTGTGTGGTACTGTAATTAAGAAGCATTAATTAAGGAAAAGTGCCCAAAAATATATTTACATATCTGATTAGTCAACTAAAAACGGATGTAAAAGGATGCTTTTTCATGTGCAGAACATTCTCTGGAGAATTAAATTTAAATTAATAGAAAATAAAGATGTTGTAAACGTGGTTATTTTAATCGCTTCTATATACTATGTATCTCACGGAAAGGTAAAAAAACTGCATTCGATAATAAATCCTTTATGGAGATTTCAGGCAGTTTTGCAAAGAAGAAATACTATACTGTACTGACAGATAATAAATCACATTTGAGACAGGACGGTGATTATTATATATGTATATATATATATATATATATATATATATATATATATATATCAATATATATAT
The DNA here is from genome assembly GCF_015228065.2 of Penaeus monodon. Taxonomy (NCBI): domain Eukaryota; kingdom Metazoa; phylum Arthropoda; class Malacostraca; order Decapoda; family Penaeidae; genus Penaeus; species Penaeus monodon. The sequence continues at coordinate 14,872,790 of NC_051424.1, forward strand.
ATATATGTATGTATGTATGTATGTATGTATAAATAAATATATATATATATTTTAAAATATATATATATATATATATATATGTGTGGGGTGTGTGTGTGTGTGCGCATGTGGGGTGTGTGGGGTGTGTGTGTGTGTGTGCGTGTGTGTGTGTTTTGTGTGTGCGTGTGTGTGTGTGTGTGTGTTGGTTTTGTGGGGCGTGTGTGTGTGTGTACGTGTGTGTGTGGTGTGTGTGTGTGTTTGTGTGCGTGTGTGTATGTGTGTGTGTGTGTGTGTGTGTGTATTTGTGTACGTATGTAGACATGTATTTACTTATACACACATAGACACGAACGCGTATATAGTCCCACGGAAACATTTATTTATACCAGGAGTTTGGTAACCATGCAACCAAATGACTATCGATTGAACCAGATCAGCCCACGCTAGAAACACTTCCCTTTATAACATGGAATGTTTTATGTACATTCACACTGTTACTCACTCATTCTTTCATTAGTTACTCAAACACACATACATACTTGTGTTACTCGTATTCATATTACCAATTCATATTCAGAACTTTTACATTTCCATTCATATATCTCATTTCCTCGCGAATCACGTCAACAGGGCAGAGTCCCATCCGAGCTGGCCACAAAGAAAAATGTATCTGATGCTATGGAAGGATTCCCTTTTAATATCTGTACATTTTTTCATCGACAGTGAATGACTTCCTTCATAAGAAATTCTACGGTATATTTCCAGTATGTATGCTGGATACTCGTCTCGGTTCTGGTCAGTTGCTATTCTTTTTAATAAAAAATTGCACTCATTATAATCAACAAAGTCTGTAGCAGGCATATTACTTTATCTATATATTACCTACCGACCACCTCACAATATTACTATCAGTTCAAAGAACACATCCCTCAAAAACTACGTTTGTCAAATTCAGCACCATGAGTTTATATTTACTTACTTATTTATCAAGCAACACAGAGCTTCTCATTATAAATTCGGCGTCTCAAAAATCACTGGCCAACAAAATCCTCCGAAGCATTACGTTAACAAAGACAACGATTTGTGCTAATATATAAATAATTTATGCCCTACTGTAACAAAATCTATATATGAGCTCTAGAAACATTACTATGGTGATAAAACTGCATGAATACATACAAAACAACTTATCGGCAGTCCACTCAAGACACTTGTCAACGATCGACTGGAACCGTCCCACGCGACCAACCGCCACGCTAACAGTATGGCCCCCGCTGTGGCATCAGAATTCCCACAGGAATACTTGTAACAGTAAATGCAACAGTGAAAGGTTTAATATAAAATAATGTGGACTTAATTCATATCAAATATAATTAAGTGGTAAGAGTTACAGAGAACTAAAGGGAACAAGGGAAGACTGTGATTGCACTTTACTACGTACTATGTACTTGTGTAACCCATGGAAACGTTTAGTAGCACTCGCTCCAGTCTTTTCATTTATCATTATTATTATTATTATCATTATTATTATTATTATTATTATTATTATTATTATTGTTGTTGTTGTTGTTGTTGTTGTTGTTGTTATTATTATTATTATCATTATTATTATTATTATTATATTATTATTATTATTATTATTATTATTATTATTACCGATAATAATGATAATGATTATAATAATAATGATAATTATGATGATGATGATGATGATGATGATGATGATGATGATGATGATGATGATGATGATGATGATGATGATGATGATGATAATAATAATAAAAATAATTTTTATTATTACTATTATTATTATCATTTTTTATTATTATTATCATTATTATCATCATCATTATCCTTATTACTATTATTGTTATTGTTGTTGTTAATATTATTATCATTACCATTGTTAGTATTATTATTAGTATTAGCATTAGTATTATCATCATTGTTATTATTAATATTTTTACTATGAGATTTTTTTTCATTATTATTATAGTCATTCTTATCATTATTATCAACAATAATAATAATAATAATAATAATAATAAAAATAACAATTATAATAATTATGATAATAATCATAATAATTATAATAATAATAATACATAATAATAATGATAATAATAATAATAATAATAATAGTAATAATAATAAAATAATAATAATGATAATAATGATAACAATAATGATCATATAATAGTAATAATGATAGTAATAATAATGATAATGTTGATAATTATATTAATAATATAATAATTATTATTATAGTCATCATTATTATCATTATTATTGATATTGATAATAATAATAATAATAATAGTAATAATATAATAATGATAATGATAATGATAATAATAACAACAATAATAACGATAACTATAATAAAGATAATAAATATAATGATTAACATATTAATAAATATAATAAAAATAGATATAATAATTATGATCATCATTATTATCATGGTTGTTGTTATAATCATTACTATTATTATCATTATCATTATTATTGTTATCATCATCCTTATTAATATCCTTATTATCATTATTATTATAATTACTGCTATTTTTGTTACTACTATTACTATTATTATTGTTATCATCATCATTATTATTAGTACTACTATCATCATTATCATTATTAGTGTTATTATTAATATTAATATTATCATTCTATTATTACCATTGGTGGGGGCCGCGGTGGCCGAATGGTTAGAGCGTCGGACTCAAAAACTGTCACGACGGCAATCTGAGTTCGAGGGTTCGAGTCACCGACCGCCGCGTTGTTTCCCTTGGGCAAGGAACTTCACCCCGATTGCCTACCTAGCCACTGGGTGGCCAAGCCAGCCCAAGTCAAGTGCTGGTCCCAAGCCCGGATAAATAGAGAGAATGATTACCTAAAAGGTAACACCGGCACTCTCCGTGGAAAGGAACTAGGGACCCTACCACGTACTCACTCCAAGAGCATCACAACATGAAAATTACAATTAATTAAGTATCATGCTGTGACCACGGCGGCTCAGACATGAACCTACCGTTAAAAGAAGAGAGAAATTACCAGGGGTGTAGTAGAGCATTTCCCCCATCAATAATATATTTTATTTTAACGTGTATTATTATCAATGATATTTTTTATTCCCCATGTTACTTTTTTGTTAGTTTTATCAGTTTTATAATATACCAATTAACATTATTATCAAAAGGTAGTGTGCTTCAAAATAGTATATTCATAGGAAAAACAAAGCAAAAAGCGTACAAAGCCTGGTGTTTTCCCAAAAACAAAATTTTCCCCATTGTCACTTCGGCAAAACGGACGCTTTCATTTTGGCTTCTATTGCGACTCGGAACAGAAATGGTGACACCCAAGGTAATTTTCCCTTTATCCCTTTTGTTTGTTTGAAGGTCGGCACATCGGGGGCCCGTTAACAGGTCAGGGCCCTTGAAGTTAAGATATCAATAGATTTTCCCCCCTTTTATCGCCATATAAACACATACACACGAACAGAGAGAGAGAGAAAGAGAGAGAAAGAGGAGAGAGGAGAGAGAGAGAGGAGGAAAAGAGAGAGAAGAAAAAGAGAGAGAGAGAGAGAGAGAGAGGAGAGGGGGAAAGAGGAGGGAGTGTGTGGTTAGGCAAAAGGACGAGTGTCCCATTAGGTCTTGCACCAAAAAAGGGTGTGGTAGTGGCGCGAAGCGAGAGTCGTTCGGATTGATTCGTCACCACAGTTTATGAGCGAGCTCCCCGCCACTGTGAGGTATGGACCACGCAGCTAATCTCTCACTCGCGGAGTGTCTCCTTGCCGACGGCCCCGGCTGCCTCCGAACCTTCCATGTCTCCAGCTTGAGGTGGTCAACCTACTCGGCGTCTATAGTCGTAAGCAGTATTTGGTCCTATGAACTGCACTGCAAGTACCCCTTTCTTTCCACCTGCTTTACTTATTTCTCATCTAGTTCTTTTTTCTCAAGTGCTCATTTCCTTTCCTTTTAATCTCATACTGCGGTTAACGCCAAGGTAATCAAACAAAAACAAAACACTTCTCATTCTCTCTGTGTCGTTACCTCTCTGTTTCATTTCCTATCATGTACTCATTGTAAGGCGCTCTCATATGCCCACATACACGATGAATTTATTTCAGGCAAGCTTCAGCAGGACTCAGAATGAAAGACTTGTCAACATGCAACCGATCAGCATCACCTCGCCATGATATGGAACAGTAAATCAAAGATTTTGTGACTTAAACGAAGTAAAGTCCACCCAGATACTGATAACAGAATGGTCTGAAAGTTATTCGAAGTAGACTGTGAATCTAGCTTGTCTGAATTTGAAAGAATCATTAATAAAAAGTGAATATATTTTAGGTATCAACATAACTGTATGCTAATCCGCAAATTCAGCCACAAACACCTCACTCAAACCTGAGTCAGAACCACGGCACTGGAAAGCTTTGTGGTCTTTCTATCTTTTCCTACCTTTTACTCTCTCTTTTTCGTCTACCCATATGTGATAATAACGGGATGAATGATATGAACACAGTACATACCTGCTGAATTCTTTCACCCGCACCCCATACTAAAATTATTGATTTTGTGCACGTAACTTGAAATATTTTTCTTAATCAATTTATTTCAACTAATTTTATCTCTTGTTCTTTGCACAGCTCCATACTGCGATGGCGAGCAGGACTGAATTAAGCAAAGGTTTCCTCCCTGTCTCAGCGCCTCCAGTCCTACCTGTTCCGCCCTCCTTCCAGCCTCCCTTTCCAATATTCTTCCGGGCTCTCCTCCGAAACATCGCTGCATAGGAGCCGAGTTATCTTCAGTATCGGGGAAGTGCCGATATTCTGGCCCTTAAGCGACCGTTATTGAGTCTCTTCATATTCGCCTTCGGTCAGCTCTCTCCTGCTATTCTTCGTCTTCCTTGCCAGTATTCGCTTTCTTTCGTAACCTTTTCGGTGCCGTATCTAGTCTACTTGGACACGATTCCTATCCCTCCTAATCTACTTGCTCGCCAGGATGTAGCTTGCTCTCCTCTCATTTATTTTGAATTTAAAATGTTCTAAACAGACAAAATACTTTTTCAGCAATATCTCACGCCTTTTCACAGAAGTTTTTATGTAGGAAACGTGAAAAACGATATTCTTATTAACATTTATACTTATTGACATTAATTCCTAGCAGGGAGTCTTTTGCCGCAACTTCCGCTGGAGATTTGCAGCTTCATTCACTAAGCGAACACTGTGTAGTTATAAAAACTAACAAGAATGACGTCTGTTCGTTATAAGAGGAAAGGTGGCATATCCAATGCATTATTGATATGCCTACCTATGCACACCTACTCTTACATTTGCCACAACTATGTTTACCTTTTCCGTAATTACGTTTCTGATATCACAACCACAAATTTCCTGAAATCTACAGACCAGCCAAACAGAAATAAAAAATTCCAAAGCGCCTTAATACACTTCACCCACCTATTTGCAGTTGGGGTTAAATATTAATAAAACAAAACTTCCTGTACAGCAGACTTTCCAAACTGCACTTTATCATACCAAAGAATCCAACTACAACATACCGCGGCCGAATACTGTGGATACGCCGTTAAAGTTCTCAAAGCAGAAATGAGAATGATTTGAGGTAATTCTCTTAGATAAGTTGTCATCCATCAAAGGATATAACAGATCTATAAAATAACTGAACCTATCACACACACACGCACACACGCACGCACGCACACACTCACACACGCACACACGCACACAAAAACACACACACACACACACACACACACACACACACACACACACACACACACACACCACACACACACACACACACACTCACAGGCCCACTATATGACTATGAAACAGTAGCATTCTGGAATTAATTTGCAAGAGGAAAGCAAATATAATATGTGCATGGATATATAACACACAATAAGAAAGGGAATAATCATAGAAGCATTAATTTAAGGAAAAGTACCAAATATATATTTACATATCTGATTAGTCAACTAAAAACGGATGTAAAAGAGGAGTGCTTATCATGTGCAGAACAATTCTCTGGAGAATTAATTGAAATTAATAGAAATAAAGATGTTGTAAACGTGGTTATATAATCTGCTTCTATATACTATGTATCTCACGGAAAGGTAAAAAAACTGCAATCAATAAATAAATCCTTTATGGAGGATTTCAGGCAGTTTTGCAAAGAAGAAATACTATACTGTACTGACAGATAATAAATCACATTTGAGACAGGACGGTGATTATATATATATGTATATATATATATATATATATATATATATATATATATATATATATATATATATATATATATATGTTGTGTGTGTGTGGTGTGTTGTGTGTGTGTGTGTGTGTGTGTGTGTGTGTGTGTGTGTGTGTGTGTGTGCGTGTGTGTGTGTGTGTTGTGTGTGTGTGTGCGTGTGGTGTGTGTGTGTTGTGTGTGTGTGTGTGTGTGTGTTTGTGTGTGTGTGTGTGTGTGTGTTTTT
>NC_051424.1:14886875-14896986 GCF_015228065.2 Penaeus monodon
TTATTATTATTATTATTATTATTATTATTATTATTATTACCGATAATAATGATAATGATTATAATAATAATGATAATAATAATGATGATGATGATGATGATGATGATGATGATGATGATGATGATGATGATGATGATGATGATGATGATGATGATAATAATAATAATTACTATTATTAATAAAATTATTATCACTATTTTTATTATTATTATTATTATTATTATTATTATTATTATTATTATTATTATTTTTATTATTATTATTAGTATTAGCATTAGTATTATCATCATTGTTATTTTAATATTATTACTATGAGATTTATTTTCATTATTATTATAGTCATTCTTATCATTATTATCAACAATGATAATAATAATAATAGTAATAATAATGATAATAATAATAATAATAATAATAATAATAATAATAATAATAATAATAATAATAATAATAATAATAATAATAATAATAATAATAATAATAATAATAATAATAATAATAAAAACAATAATGATGATAATAATGATAACAATAATGATCATTATAATAGTAATAATGATAGTAACAATAATGATAATAATAATAATTATATTATATATCATTATTATTATTATCATTATCATCATTAATGATGGTAGTGCTGCTGCTGCTGATAATTGTAATAATAATAATGATAATGTTGATAATGATATTAATAATAATAATAATATTATTATTATAGTCATCATTATTATCATTATTATTAATATTGATAATAATAATAATAATAATAGTAATAATATAATAATGATAATGATAATAATAATAACAACAACAATGATAACGATAACTATAATAAAGATAATAAATATAATGATTAACATATTAATAAATATAATAAAAATAGAAATGATAGTTATGATCATCATTATTATCATGGTTGTTGTTATAATCCTTACTATTATTATCATTATCATTATTATTGTTATCATCATCTTTATTAATATCCTTATTATCATTATTATTATAATTACTGCTATTTTTGTTACTACTATTACTATTATTATTGTTATCATCATCATTATTATTAGTACTACTATCATCATTATCATTATTAGTGTTATTATTAATATTAATATTATCATTCTATTATTACCATTGGTAGTAGTAGAGCAGTATCCCCATCAATAATACTATTATTATTATTAACGTTGCTATTATTATCAATGATATTGTTATTGCCCATGTTACTTTTTATTATTATCAGTATTACTAATATACCAATTAACATTATTATCAAACGGTAGTAGTGCTCTCAGTAAATACGCATCATTCATAGGAAAACGTACAAAGCACAAAGCGTACAAAGCCTGGTGTTTTACCCAACACAAATCTTCCATTGTTCACTCTCGGCACAACGGACGCTTTCATTTTGGCTTCTATTGCCGACTCGGAACAGAAATGGCTGACAGCCAAGGTAATATTCCTCTTATACCGTTGCTTGTTTGAAGGTCGGCACATCGGGGCCCGTTGAACAGGTACACGTGACCTTGCAAGTTAAGATATCTATATAGATGTCTACCTATTTATCTGCCATATAAACACATACACACGAACACGAGAGTGAGAGAAAGAGAGAGAAAAGAGAGAGAGAGAGAGAGAGAGAGAGAGAGAGAGAGAGGAGAGAGAGAGAGAGAGAGAGAGAGAGAGAGAGAGAGAGAGAGAGAGAGAGAGAGAGAGTGTGTTGAGGCGAAGACGAGTGTCTCCATTAGGTCTTGCACCGAAAAAGGTGTGTGGTACTGTAAATTAAGAAGCATTAATTTAAGGAAAAGTGCCAAATATATATTTACATATCTGATTAGTCAACTAAAAACGGATGTAAAAGAGGATGCTTATCATGTGCAGAACAATTCTCTGGAGAATTAATTGAAATTAATAGAAATAAAGATGTTGTAAACGTGGTTATATAATCTGCTTCTATATACTATGTATCTCACGGAAAGGTAAAAAAACTGCATTCGATAAATAAATCCTTTATGGAGGATTTCAGGCAGTTTTGCAAAGAAGAAATACTATACTGTACTGACAGATAATAAATCACATTTGAGACAGGACGGTGATTATATATATATATATATATATATATATATATATATATATATATATATATATATATGTATGTATGTATGTATGTATGTATAAATAAATATATATATATATATATATATATATATATATATATATATATATATATGTGTGTGTGTGTGTGTGTGTGTGTGTGTGTGTGTGTGTGTGGTGTGTGTTGTTGTGTGGCGTGTGTGTGTGTGTGTGTGTGTGTGTGTGTGTGTGTGCGTGTGTGTGTGTGTGTGTTGTGTTTGTGTGCGTGTGTGTATGTGTGTGTGTGTGTGTGTGTGTATTTGTGTACGTATGTAGACATGTATTTACTTATACACACATAGACACGAACGCGTATATAGTCCCACGGAAACATTTATTTATACCAGGAGTTTGGTAACCATGCAACCAAATGACTATCGATTGAACCAGATCAGCCCACGCTAGAAACACTTCCCTTTATAACATGGAATGTTTTATGTACATTCACACTGTTACTCACTCATTCTTTCATTAGTTACTCAAACACACATACATACTTGTGTTACTCGTATTCATATTACCAATTCATATTCAGAACTTTTACATTTCCATTCATATATCTCATTTCCTCGCGAATCACGTCAACAGGGCAGAGTCCCATCCGAGCTGGCCACAAAGAAAAATGTATCTGATGCTATGGAAGGATTCCCTTTTAATATCTGTACATTTTTTCATCGACAGTGAATGACTTCCTTCATAAGAAATTCTACGGTATATTTCCAGTATGTATGCTGGATACTCGTCTCGGTTCTGGTCAGTTGCTATTCTTTTTAATAAAAAATTGCACTCATTATAATCAACAAAGTCTGTAGCAGGCATATTACTTTATCTATATATTACCTACCGACCACCTCACAATATTACTATCAGTTCAAAGAACACATCCCTCAAAAACTACGTTTGTCAAATTCAGCACCATGAGTTTATATTTACTTACTTATTTATCAAGCAACACAGAGCTTCTCATTATAAATTCGGCGTCTCAAAAATCATTGGCCAACAAAATCCTCCGAAGCATTACGTTAACAAAGACAACGATTTGTGCTAATATATAAATAATTTATGCCCTACTGTAACAAAATCTATATATGAGCTCTAGACAACAATACTATGGTGATAAAACTGCATGAATACATACAAAACAACTTATCGGCAGTCCACTCAAGACACTTGTCAACGATCGACTGGAACCGTCCCACGCGACCAACCGCCACGCTAACAGTATGGCCCCCGCTGTGGCATCAGAATTCCCACAGGAATACTTGTAACAGTAAATGCAACAGTGAAAGGTTTAATATAAAATAATGTGGACTTAATTCATATCAAATATAATTAAGTGGTAAGAGTTACAGAGAACTAAAGGGAACAAGGGAAGACTGTGATTGCACTTTACTACGTACTATGTACTTGTGTAACCCATGGAAACGTTTAGTAGCACTCGCTCCAGTCTTTTCATTTATCATTATTATTATTATTATCATTATTATTATTATTATTATTATTATTATTGTTGTTGTGTTGTTGTTGTTGTTGTTATTATTATTATTATTATCATTATTATTATTATTATTATTATTATTATTATTATTATTATTATTATTATTATTACCGATAATAATGATAATGATTATAATAATAATGATAATTATGATGATGATGATGATGATGATGATGATGATGATGATGATGATGATGATGATGATGATGATGATGATGATAATAATAATAATAATAATTACTATTATTAATGAAATTATTATCACTATTTTTATTATTACTATTATTATTATCATTATTATTATTATTACCATTATTATCATCATCATTATCCTTATTACTATTATTGTTATTGTTGTTGTTAATATTATTATCATTACCATTGTTAGTATTATTATTAGTATTAGCATTAGTATTATCATCATTGTTATTATTAATATTATTACTATGAGATTTATTTTCATTATTATTATAGTCATTCTTATCATTATTATCAACAATAATAATAATAATAATAATAATAATAATAATAATAATAATAACAATTATAATAATTATGATAATAATAATAATAATAATAATAATAATAATAATAATAATAATGATAATAATAATAATAATAATAATAGTAATAATAATAAAAATAATAATGATGATAATAATGATAACAATAATGATCATTATAATAGTAATAATGATAGTAACAATAATGATAATGTTGATAATTATATTAATAATAATAATAATTATTATTATAGTCATCATTATTATCATTATTATTGATATTGATAATAATAATAATAATAATAGTAATAATATAATAATGATAATGATAATGATAATAATAACAACAATAATAACGATAACTATAATAAAGATAATAAATATAATGATTAACATATTAATAAATATAATAAAAATAGATATAATAATTATGATCATCATTATTATCATGGTTGTTGTTATAATCATTACTATTATTATCATTATCATTATTATTGTTATCATCATCCTTATTAATATCCTTATTATCATTATTATTATAATTACTGCTATTTTTGTTACTACTATTACTATTATTATTGTTATCATCATCATTATTATTAGTACTACTATCATCATTATCATTATTAGTGTTATTATTAATATTAATATTATCATTCTATTATTACCATTGGTGGGGGCCGCGGTGGCCGAATGGTTAGAGCGTCGGACTCAAAAACTGTCACGACGGCAATCTGAGTTCGAGGGTTCGAGTCACCGACCGCCGCGTTGTTTCCCTTGGGCAAGGAACTTCACCCCGATTGCCTACCTAGCCACTGGGTGGCCAAGCCAGCCCAAGTCAAGTGCTGGTCCCAAGCCCGGATAAATAGAGAGAATGATTACCTAAAAGGTAACACCGGCACTCTCCGTGGAAAGGAACTAGGGACCCTACCACGTACTCACTCCAAGAGCATCACAACATGAAAATTACAATTAATTAAGTATCATGCTGTGACCACGGCGGCTCAGACATGAACCTACCGTTAAAAGAAGAGAGAAATTACCATTGGTAGTAGTAGAGCAGTATCCCCATCAATAATACTATTATTATTATTAACGTTGCTATTATTATCAATGATATTGTTATTGCCCATGTTACTTTTTATTGTTAGTATTATCAGTATTACTAATATACCAATTAACATTATTATCAAACGGTAGTAGTGCTCTCAGTAAATACGTATCATTCATAGGAAAACGTACAAAGCACAAAGCGTACAAAGCCTGGTGTTTTACCCAACACAAATCTTCCATTGTTCACTCTCGGCACAACGGACGCTTTCATTTTGGCTTCTATTGCCGACTCGGAACAGAAATGGCTGACAGCCAAGGTAATATTCCTCTTATACCGTTGCTTGTTTGAAGGTCGGCACATCGGGGCCCGTTGAACAGGTACACGTGACCTTGCAAGTTAAGATATCTATATAGATGTCTACCTATTTATCTGCCATATAAACACATACACACGAACACGAGAGAGAGAGAAAGAGAGAGAAAGAGAGAGAGAGAGAGAGAGAGAGAGAGAGAGAGAGAGAGAGAGAGAGAGAGAGAGAGTGTGTGTGTTGAGGCGAAGACGAGTGTCTCCATTAGGTCTTGCACCGAAAAAGGTGTGTGGTAGTGGCGCGAAGCGAGAGTCGTTCGGCATTGATTCGTCACCACAGTTTATGAGCGAGCTCCCCGCCACTGTGAGGTATGGACCACGCAGCTAATCTCTCACTCGCGGAGTGTCTCCTTGCCGACGGCCCCGGCTGCCTCCGAACCTTCCATGTCTCCAGCTTGAGGTGGTCAACCTACTCGGCGTCTATAGTCGTAAGCAGTATTTGGTCCTATGAACTGCACTGCAAGTACCCCTTTCTTTCCACCTGCTTTACTTATTTCTCATCTAGTTCTTTTTTCTCAAGTGCTCATTTCCTTTCCTTTTAATCTCATACTGCGGTTAACGCCAAGGTAATCAAACAAAAACAAACACTTTCTCATTCTCTCTGTGTCGTTACCTCTCTGTTTCATTTCCTATTCATGTACTCATTGTAAGGCGCTCTCATATGCCCACATACACGATGAATTTATTTCAGGCAAGCTTCAGCAGGACTCAGAATGAAAGACTTGTCAACATGCAACCGATCAGCATCACCTCGCCATGATATGGAACAGTAAATCAAAGATTTGTGACTTAAACGAAAGTAAAGTCCACCCAGATACTGATAACAGAATGGTCTGAAAGTTATTCGAATGTAGACTGTGAATCTAGCTTGTCTGGAATTTGAAAGAATCATTAATAAAAAGTGAATATATTTTAGGTATCAGCATAACTGTATGCTAATCCGCAAATTCAGCCACAACACCTCACTCAAACCTGAGTCAGAACCACGGCACTGGAAAGCTTTGTGGTCTTTCTATCTTTTCCTACCTTTTACTCTCTCTTTTTCGTCTTACCCATATGTTGATAATAACGGGATGAATGATATGAACACAGTACATTACCCTGCTGAATTCTTTCACCCGCACCCCATACTAAAATTATTGATTTTGTGCACGTAACTTGAAATATTTTTCTTAATCAATTTATTTTCAACTAATTTTATCTCTTGTTCTTTGCACAGCTCCATACTGCGATGGCGAGCAGACTGAATTAAGCAAAGGTTTCCTCCCTGTCTCAGCGCCTCCAGTCCTACCTGTTCCGCCCTCCTTCCAGCCTCCCTTTCCAATATTCTTCCGGGCTCTCCTCCGAAACATCGCTGCATAGGAGCCGAGTTATCTTCAGTATCGGGGAAGTGCCGATATTCTGGCCCTTAAGCGACCGTTATTGAGTCTCTTCATATTCGCCTTCGGTCAGCTCTCTCCTGCTATTCTTCGTCTTCCTTGCCAGTATTCGCTTTTCTTTCGTAACCTTTTCGGTGCCGTATCTAGTCTACTTGGACACGATTCCTATCCCTCCTAATCTACTTGCTCGCCAGGATGTAGCTTGCTCTCCTCTCATTTATTTTTGAATTTAAAATGTTCTAAACAGACAAAATACTTTTTCAGCAATATCTCACGCCTTTTCACAGAAGTTTTATGTAGGAAACGTGAAAAACGATATTCTTATTAACATTTATACTTATTGACATTAATTTCCTAGCAGGGAGTCTTTTGCCGCAACTTCCGCTGGAGATTTGCAGCTTCATTCACTAAGCGAACACTGTGTAGTTATAAAACTAACAAGAATGACGTCTGTTCGTTATAAGAGGAAAGGTGGCATATCCAATGCATTATTTGATATGCCTACCTATGCACACCTACTCTTACATTTGCCACAACTATGTTTACCTTTTCCGTAATTACGTTTCTGATATCACAACCACAAATTTCCTGAAATCTACAGACCAGCCAAACAGAAATAAAAAATTCCAAAGCGCCTTAATACACTTCACCCACCTATTTGCAGTTGGGGTTAAATATTAATAAAACAAACTTCCTGTACAGCAGACTTTCCAAACTGCACTTTATCATACCAAAGAATCCAACTACAACATACCGCGGCCGAATACTGTGGATACGCCGTTAAAGTTCTCAAAGCAGAAATGAGAATGATTTGAGGTAATTCTCTTAGATAAGTTGTCATCCATCAAAGGATATAACAGATCTATAAAATACTGAACCTATCACACACACACACACACACACACACACACACACACACACACACACACACACACACACACACACACACACACACACACACACACACACACACACACACACACACACACACACACACACACACACACACACACACACACTCACAGGCCCACTATATGACTATGAAACAGTAGCATTCTGGAATTAATTTGCAAGAGGAAAGCAAATATAATATGTGCATGGATATATAACACACAATAAGAAAGGGAATAATCATAGAAGCATTAATTTAAGGAAAAGTACCAAATATATATTTACATATCTGATTAGTCAACTAAAAACGGATGTAAAAGAGGATGCTTATCATGTGCAGAACAATTCTCTGGAGAATTAATTGAAATTAATAGAAATAAAGATGTTGTAAACGTGGTTATATAATCTGCTTCTATATACTATGTATCTCACGGAAAGGTAAAAAAACTGCAATCAATAAATAAATCCTTTATGGAGGATTTCAGGCAGTTTTGCAAAGAAGAAATACTATACTGTACTGACAGATAATAAATCACATTTGAGACAGGACGGTGATTATATATATATGTATATATATATATATATATAAATATATATATATATATATATATATATATATATATATATATATGTGTGTGTGTGTGTGTGTGTGTGTGTGTGTGTGTGTGTGTGTGTGTGTGTGTGTGTGTGTGTGTGTGTGTGTGTGTGTGTGTGTGTGTGTGTGTGTGTGTGTGTGTGTGTGTTGTGTGTGTGTGTGTGTGTTGTGTGTGTGTGTGTGTGTGTGTGTGTGTGTGTGTGTGCGTGTGTGTGTGTGTGTGTGTGCACAGACAGACAAACACAAACGCCACTTGGAACTGGCAGTCTCAGTTTCCCGATTTTTTGGAACTGTGAGAACCTGCCAAGGAATCGGTTCTAGAACAGGTTCTTTCCGAACCTCTTGAGCTTATCGTCTCCGACACTCAAAGAGTTTGCACATGCGCCCGCACTTGATTTCTATATTCAAAAGGGAAGTTCCGTCAGCCGGTTCCCTGACAAATTGGGTCTCACACCACCATTTCATCCTTCCGCGATGTATCACTCAGCTTATTTTACATGTTTCGTCCTATCATTGCTGTTAGTATCAAATACGATGCCAAGGCTGGTTGGGCCAGTCAAGTGTAAAGAAAATCATGAACTGCAAGACAGCGCAGAAATGCAGCTAATCAGTATAGTATCTTGAAATTAAATTCGGCTTTGCTCTGCCATATCTTCATTTTATCTTCAGTTCCGACTTTCAAAGTCAGCATTGAGAAATTTAGCTTAGACAACTAATATGTAACAAGTTGTTTCCAAGTTCTGTATATATGGTTAGAACGCCTTGATTGATACACTCAATCATTGCGCGATACTTGTCAATAAATTTTCATCAGTTACGAATCGCATCGTATATAAAACTCGTATATACAGATGTATAAAAAAAATCTGTTTTTTATCAATACTTCAGATATATTTCCAATCCATATGGGTAAAATATGAAGTTAATAGTGAAAGTCGCTGAATCGACATGGTAGGAATTTCCAAAGTGCTTGAGGATGCCTTGCGTTCCGCTGGTTGAATAAATACTTTTGTGTGCTACAGAGAATACGCTCGAACGGAACGGTCTGTAGCGCCAGGGTGACACTCAAATGTAAACATTGACCCACTTGAGCAATTTGTGTTGTAAATTTTGTTTAAATATATTTATTATGGTTTTTATTTATGCTAGTATTTATAACAGCCATCTTTTTATCGTTACATATATTTTCCATTAATAGTCCAGCAAATAGGCTTACAGGTCAGGAATCATACTCTCATGTTTCTTCACATTTAACATCCTTTGTTTAGCTGAATATGTAGTCGAATACCAGTCAAGAAGTACCCACTAGGTTTCAATTGATCTTAAAAATTCATATTGCAGAATTCATCCCCAAAAATATTTCTTGGCATTCTCCATTAACAATGTGCGCGTCGTCTCCTAGGCGAACCACCTCTCGGGACCGTGATGTTTGTGCGCCACAAAAAGTACAGTATCGTGCTACAGGCCATTCCGTTGATATTGTGCTCTTCGTAGTGCTACGAAATGCACAACGGAACGCAGGGCTGATGTGGTATTGACTTCAGTGGAATACCTTCCAAATCCTTCGGCACCGCTATAATGTAACCTTACCTTCTTGATTTGTTGATATATAACACGTAATGTATATGATCATTGAATTATCCTTTTGTGTGAGATTGGACTTATAGAAAGCCAAATCGGAAGTTCCAT
>NC_051424.1:14897086-14909586 GCF_015228065.2 Penaeus monodon
ACCCCCAAAGGAGCCGTGGTTTTAAAGGGCTCACCCACTGACAATATCTACCTTCTGAAACCTCCTCACACTGGCACGAGATTTTGCACTGGGTAGAAAAAATTTATCAAAACTGGGTTCCCAGCCACATAGGGATCAGAGGGAATGAGCTTGCTGACAGATTAGCCGAAGTTGGCAGAGGTATGCCCCCTAATCCCATGATAATACATCAGAGCCGAAAATTACTTAGGAGGAAGTGTACGGTGACGGCCACTTCCTTCCTCCTGCAGCTTCACAGAAAGGAAACGAGATCCTCCCCCTCGGCCAGCTGGTACTCAGATGCCACAGGCTATGAACCACTGGCACTCTCTGAAATAAACAACAGAGGTACCGAAGTCATTCTGCACAGAATGCGCCTAGGTTACCACTGTGCATGGCAGATCATACAAACAATAGAACGTGAAGAGAGGTGTTGTATGCATTGCGGCGAGCCGAACGCCACACTTGTACATTACTTAGAGAATTGTGTGCACACGCAATTCCTAAGACAAAGCCCGCAGAACACAGCCGTCGTGCTGGTAAAGAGATTATGCGAGATGCTTACACCACGGCTACAGGAGCGCCTGCTGGCAATCCCACCGCCACGGTAAGCACCGAGTGTCAGACAAACAAATGAGACAGCCATAAAAAGCTGAGACAGGCCGGGCCATAAGTGAAAGGCCCGGGCGAAGCCAGAACTTCGCAAATCTCAAGCAAGCAAGCAACCTGCTATTCGTTTCCTATAGGAAATTTCCTAGAGTGGCAGTCATGAGATGGTCTGCCATACCAGTCCCTGGCAGAGAAGGCAGCTCACAGGCACCGTAAGGCAGGCACGCTAAGGCCCCCCAGACACACCCTTCCCTGCGGGAGGTAAAGGTCTGCCCACGTCCAAGAACGCGCTCTAATATGGGGTCCAGTTCACCAGAATATGCGCAGTGAATTATCCTAATGCCGAAAAAGACGTAGTAAAGAATAACTACAGGGCACGAAACTAATTGCAGCAATTACAGTCGCGGCGGTAACGAAAGGTTTGCGCAAAACAAACAGGGTATCCCGCAAGAGCCAAGGTCGAGCTTGCTGTGGAGGAGTCAAATTGCTCTCTTTAGCCAGCCACAGCAAAAACCTTGGGACCTAGAGGTCCTGAAAGCCCTCATGTTGAGAGAGCGCGCCACAGCGAATCATTGTATTCAAAATACCTCTTAGTACATTTTTGAAATAGTATGGCATTATGTCTGCCTCTGTCTCATTCATACATAAGGCATTTTTAAAACATCCTAAAACCCCAGATATTTTGATACATTGTTTGGTGTTGCTTCGTGGTCTCAACAAAACACGGGATCATCGAAACTTATTCGGACGTAAAGAGTTTTGAAAAAAAAAAATCTATTTCACATACAGAAGGTCGGTAGAAAGCCATTAAACTACTTAATATGTGGTCTAATATTTTATTAGAAGCAAGACATTATGGACGCTTTAAACAAAATGAAAAATGTACCTGACTACCCTGCGACTCATACTGTTTCTTTACGCATCATTTTTAGCTTCACAAGGCTATGGAAACTTTCAACTGTATATCGTATTCACTCCGAGTGAGCTCCATGTTCATATAAAGTCCAAATCTCACACAAAAGGATAATTCCAATGATCATATACATTTACGTGTTATATATCAACAAATCAAGAAGGTAAGGTTACATTATAGCGGTGCCGAAGGATTTGGAAGGTATTCCACTGAAGTCAATACCACATCAGCCCTGCGTTCCGTTGTGCATTTCGTAGCACTACGAAGAGCACAATATCAACGGAATGGCCTGTAGCACGATACTGTACTTTTTGTGGCGCACAAACATCACGGTCCCGAGAGGTGGTTCGCCTAGGAGACGACGCGTACATTGTTAATGGAGAATGCCAAGAAATATTTTTGGGGATGAATTCTGCAATATGAATTTTTAAGATCAATTGAAACCTAGTGGGTACTTCTTGACTGGTATTCGACTACATATTCAGCTAAACAAAGGATGTTAAATGTGAAGAAACATGAGAGCAGGATTCTTGACTTGTAAGCCTAGTTGCTAGACTCTTAATGGAAAATATATGTAACGATAAAAAGATGGCTGCTATAAATACTAGCATAAATAAAAACCATAATAAATATATTTAAACAAAATTTACAACACAAATTGCTCAAGTGGGTCAATGTTTACATTTGAGTGTCACCCTGGCGCTACAGACCGTTCCGTTCGAGCGTATTCTCTGTAGCACACAAAAGTATTTATTCAACCAGCGGAACGCAAGGCATCCTCAAGCACTTTGGAAATTCCTACCATGTCGATTCAGCGACTTTCACTATTAACTTCATATTTTACCCATATGGATTGGAAATATATCTGAAGTATTGATAAAAACACAGATTTTTTTTATACATCTGTATATACGAGTTTTATATACGATGCGATTCGTAACTGATGAAAATTTATTGACAAGTATCGCGCAATGATTGAGTGTATCAATCAAGGCGTTCTAACCATATATACAGAACTTGGAAACAACTTGTTACATATTAGTTGTCTAAGCTAAATTTCTCAATGCTGACTTTGAAAGTCGGAACTGAAGATAAAATGAAGATATGGCAGAGCAAAGCCGAATTTAATTTCAAGATACTATACTGATTAGCTGCATTTCTGCGCTGTCTTGCATTTTCATGATTTTCTTTAAACTTGACTGCCCAACCAGCCTTGGCATCGTATTTGATACTAACAGCATAAATAGGACGAAACATGTAAAATAAGCTGAGTGATACATCGCGGAAGGATGAAATGGTGGTGTGAGACCCAATTTGTCAGGGAACCGGCTGACGGAACTTCCCTTTTGAATATAGAAATCAAGTGCGGGCGCATGTGCAAACTCTTTGAGTGTCGGAGACGATAAGCTCAAGGGGTTCGGAAAGAACCTGTTCTAGAACCGATTCCTGGCAG
Source organism: Penaeus monodon (assembly GCF_015228065.2). Lineage (NCBI taxonomy): Eukaryota > Metazoa > Arthropoda > Malacostraca > Decapoda > Penaeidae > Penaeus > Penaeus monodon. The sequence continues at coordinate 14,900,080 of NC_051424.1, forward strand.
GTTCTCACATTTCCCAAAAAATCGGGAAACTGAGACTGCCAGTTCCAAGTGGCTGTGGTTTGTCTGTCTGTGCACACACACACACACACACACGCACACACACACCCCACACACACACACACACGCACACACACACACACACACACACACCCCACACACACACACACACACACACACACACACACACAACACACACACACACACACACACACACACACACACAACACCCCACACACACACGCACACACACACACACACACACACAACACACACACAACACACACACCACACACACACACACACACATATATATATAATATATATATATATATATATATATATATATATATATATATTTTATATATATTATATATTATATATATATATTTTACATATATATATAATCACCGTCCTGTTTTCAAATGTGATTTATTATCTGTCAGTACAGTATAGTATTTCTTCTTTGCAAAACTGCCTGAAATCCTCCATAAAGGATTTATTTATTGATTGCAGTTTTTTTACCTTTCCGTGAGATACATAGTATATAGAAGCAGATTATATAACCACGTTTACAACATCTTTATTTCTATTAATTTCAATTAATTCTCCAGAGAATTGTTCTGCACATGATAAGCATCCTCTTTTACATCCGTTTTTAGTTGACTAATCAGATATGTAAATATATATTTGGTACTTTTCCTTAAATTAATGCTTCTATGATTATTCCCTTTCTTATTGTGTGTTATATATCCATGCACATATTATATTTGCTTTCCTCTTGCAAATTATTCCAGAATGCTACTGTTTCATAGTCATATAGTGGGCCTGTGAGTGTGTGGTGTGTGTGTGTGTGTGTGTGGTGTGTGTGTTTTGTGTTGTGTGTGTGTGTGTGGGGTGTGTGTGTGTGTGTGTGTGTGTGTGTGGCGTGTGTGCGTGTGTGCGTGTTTTGCGTGTGTACGTCTGTGCCGTGTGGGTGTGTGCGTGGTGTGTGTGTGTGTGTGTGTGTTTTTGTGTGTGTGTGTGTGTGTGTGTGATAGGTTCAGTATTTTATAGATCTGTTATATCCTTTGATGGATGATAACTTATCTAAGAGAATTACACTCAAATCTTCTCATTTCTGCTTTGAGAACTTAACGGCGTATCCACAGTATTCGGCCGCGGTATGTTTTAGTTGGATTCTTTGGTAGATAAAGTGCAGTTTGGAAAGTCCCGCTGTACAGGAAGTTTTTTTATTAATATTTAACCCCAACTGCAAATAGGTGGGTGAAGTGTATTAAGGCGCTTTGGAATTTTTTATTTCTGTTTGGCTGGTCCTGTAGATTTCAGGAAATTTGTGGTTGTGATATCAGAAACGTAATTACGGAAAAGGTAAACATATTGTGGCAAATGTAAGAGTAGGTGTGCATAGGTAGGCATATCAAATAATGCATTGGATATGCCACCTTTCCTCTTTATAACGAACAGGACGTCATTCTTGTTAGTTTTATAACTACACAGTGTTCGCTTAGTGAATGAAGCTGCAAATCTCCAGCGGAAGTTGCGGCAAAAGACTCCCTGCTAGGAAATTAATGTCAATAAGTATAAATGTTAATAAGAATATCGTTTTTTCACGTTTCCTACATAAAACTTCTGTGAAAAGGCGTGAGATATTGCTGAAAAAGTATTTTGTCTGTTTAGAACATTTTAAATTCAAAAATAAATGAGAGGAGAGCAAGCTACATCCTGGCGAGCAAGTAGATTAGGAGGGATAGGAATCGTGTCCAAGTAGACTAGATACGGCACCGAAAAGGTTACGAAAGAAAAAAGCGAATACTGGCAAGGAAGACGAAGAATAGCAGGAGAGAGCTGACCGAAGGCGAATATGAAGAGACTCAATAACGGTCGCTTAAGGGCCAGAATATCGGCACTTCCCCGATACTGAAGATAACTCGGCTCCTATGCAGCGATGTTTCGGAGGAGACCCCGGAAGATATTGGAAAGGGAGGCTGGAAGGAGGGCGGAACGGGTAGGACTGGAGGCGCTGAGACAGGGAGGAAACCTTTGCTTAATTCAGTCTGCTCGCCATCGCAGTATGGAGCTGTGCAAAGAACAAGAGATAAAATTAGTTGAAAAAAAATTGATAAGAAAAATATTTCAAGTTACGTGCACAAAATCAATAATTTTAGTATGGGGTGCGGGTGAAAGAATTCAGCAGGGTAATGTACTGTGTTTCATATCATTCATCCCGTTATTATCAACATATGGGTAAGACCCAAAAGAGAGAGTAAAAGGGAGGAAAAGATAGAAAGACCACAAAGCTTTCCAGTGCCGTGGTTCTGACTCAGGTTTGAGTGAGGTGTTGTGGCTGAATTTGCGGATAGCATACAGTTATGCTGATACCTAAATATATTCACTTTTTATTAATGATTCGTTCAAATTCCAGACAAGCTAGATTCACAGTCTACATTCGAATAACTTTCAGACCATTCTGTTATCAGTATCTGGTGGACTTTACTTTCGTTAAGTCACAAATCTTTGATTTACTGTTCCATATCATGGCGAGGTGGGTGCTGATCGGTTGCATGTTGACAAGTCTTTCATTCTGAGTCCTGCTGAAACTTGCCTGAAATAATTCATCGTGTATGTGGGCATATGAGAGGGGCCTTACAATGAGTACATGAATAGGAAATGAAACAGAGAGGTAACGACACAGAGAGAATGAGAAAAGTGTTTGTTTTTGTTTGATTACCTTGGCGTTAACCGCATATGAGATTAAAAGGAAAGGAAATGAGCACTTGAGAAAAAAGAACTAGATGAGAAATAAGTAAAGCAGGTGGAAAGAAAGGGGTACTTGCAGTGCAGTTCATAGGACCAAATACTGCTTACGACTATAGACGCCGAGTAGGTTGACCACCTCAAGCTGGAGACATGGAAGGTTCGGAGGCAGCCGGGGCCGTCGGCAAGGAGACACTCCGCGAGTGAGAGATTAGCTGCGTGGTCCATACCTCACAGTGGCGGGGAGCTCGCTCATAAACTGTGGTGACGAATCAATGCCGAACGACTCTCGCTTCGCGCCACTACCACACACCTTTTCGGTGCAAGACCTAATGGAGACACTCGTCTTCGCCTCAACACACACACCTCTCCTCTCTCTCTCTCTCTCTCTCTCTCTCTCTTTTTTTCTCTCTCCTCTTTTTTCTCTCTCCTTCTCTCTCTCTCTCTCCTCTCCTCTCTCTCTTTCTCTCTCTTTCTCTCTCTCTCGTGTTCGTGTGTATGTGTTTATATGGCAGATAAATAGGTAGACATCTATATAGATATCTTAACTTGCAAGGTCACGGTACCTGTTCAACGGGCCCCGATGTGCCGACCTTCAAACAAGCAACGGTATAAGAGGAATATTACCTTGGCTGTCAGCCATTTCTGTTCCGAGTCGGCAATAGAAGCCAAAATGAAAGCGTCCGTTGTGCCGAGAGTGAACAATGGAAGATTTGTGTTGGGTAAAACACCAGGCTTTGTACGCTTTGTGCTTTGTACGTTTTCCTATGAATGATACGTATTTACTGAGAGCACTACTACCGTTTGATAATAATTTTAAATTTGGTATATTAGTAATACTGATAATACTAACAATAAAAAGTAACATGGCAATAACAATATCATTGATAATAATAGCAACGTTAATAATAATAATAGTATTATTGATGGGATACTGCTCTACTACTACCAATGGTAATTTCTCTCTTCTTTTTAACGGTAGGTTCATGTCTGAGCCGCCGTGGTCACAGCATGATACTTAATTAATTGTAATTTTCATGTTGTGATGCTCTTGGAGTGAGTACGTGGTAGGTCCCAGTTCCTTTCCACGGAGAGTGCCGGTGTTACCTTTTAGGTAATCATTCTCTCTATTTATCCGGGCTTGGGACCAGCACTTGACTTGGGCTGGCTTGGCCACCCAGTGGCTAGGTAGGCAATCGGGGTGAAGTTCCTTGCCCTAGGGAAAACAACGCGGCGGTCGGTTGACTCGAACCCTCGAACTCAGATTGCCGTCGTGACAGTTTTTGAGTCCGACGCTCTAACCATTCGGCCACCGCGGCCCCCACCAATGGTAATAATAGAATGATAATATTAATATTAATAATAACACTAATAATGATAATGATGATAGTAGTACTAATAATAATGATGATGATAACAATAATAATAGTAATAGTAGTAACAAAAATAGCAGTAATTATAATAATAATGATAATAAGGATATTAATAAGGATGATGATAACAATAATAATGATAATGATAATAATAGTAATGATTATAACAACAACCATGATAATAATGATGATCATAATTATTATTCTATTTTTTATTATTTATTAATATGTTAATCATTATATTTATTATCTTTATTATAGTTATCGTTATTATTGTTGTTATTATTATCATTATCATTATCATTATTATATTATTACTATTATTATTATTATTATTATCAATATCAATAATAATGATAATAATGATGACTATAATAATAATTATTATTATTATTAATATAATTATCAACATTATCATTATTATTATTACAATTATTATTATTATTATTATCATTATTATTATTATTATTATTATTATTATTATTATTATATTATCATAATTATTATAATTGTTATTATTATATTATTTTTATTATTATTATTATTATTATTATTATATTATTATATTATTATTATTATATTATCATATTATTACTATTATTATTATTATCATTGTTGATAATAATGATAAGAATGACTATAATAATAATGAAAATAAATCTCATAGTAATAATATTAATAATAACAATGATGATAATACTAATGCTAATACTAATAATAATACTAACAATGGTAATGATAATAATATTAACAAACAAACAATAACAATAATAGTAATAAGGATAATGATGATGATATTAATGATAATAATAATAATAAATGATAATAATAATAGTAATAATAAAAATAGTGATAATAATTTCATTAATAATAGTAATTATTATTATTATTATTATCATGATCATCATCATCATCATCATCATCATCATCACATCATCATCATCATCATCATCATCATCATCATCATCATCACCATCATCATCATCATCATCATCATCATCATCATCATTATCATTATAATTATCATTTATTATAATCGTTATCATTATTATCGGTAATAATAATAATAATAATAATAATAATAATAATATAATAATAATAATAATAATAATGATTAATAATAATAATAACAACAACAACAAACAACAACAACAACAATAATAATAATAATAATAATAATAATAATAATAATGATAATAATAATAATAATGATAAATGAAAAGACTGGAGCGAGTGCTACTAAACGTTTCCATGGGTTACACAAGTACATAGTACGTAGTAAAGTGCAATCACAGTCTTCCCTTGTTCCCTTTGGGTTCTCTGTAACTCTTACCACTTAATTATATTTGATATGAATTAAGTCCACATTATTTTATATTAAACCTTTCACTGTTGCATTTACTGTTACAAGTATTCCTGTGGGAATTCTGATGCCACAGCGGGGGCCATACTGTTAGCGTGGCGGTTGGTCGCGTGGGACGGTTCCAGTCGATCGTTGACAAGTGTCTTGAGTGGACTGCCGATAAGTTGTTTTGTATGTATTCATGCAGTTTTATCACCATAGTAATGTTTCTAGAGCTCATATATAGATTTTTTTTACAGTAGGGCATAAATTATTTATATATTAGCACAAATCGTTGTCTTTGTTAACGTAATGCTTCGGAGGATTTTGTTGGCCAGTGATTTTGAGACGCCGAATTTATAATGAGAAGCTCTGTGTTGCTTGATAAATAAGTAAGTAAATATAAACTCATGGTGCTGAATTTGACAAACGTGTTTTTTAGGGATGTGTTCTTTGAACTGATAGTAATATTGTGAGGTGGTCGGTAGGTAATATATAGATAAAGTAATATGCCTGCTACAGACTTTGTTGATTATAATGAGTGCAATTTTTTATTAAAAAGAATAGCAACTGACCAGAACCGAGACGAGTATCCAGCATACATACTGGAAATATACCGTAGAATTTCTTATGAAGGAAGTCATTCACTGTCGATGAAAAAATGTACAGATATTAAAAGGGAATCCTTCCATAGCATCAGATACATTTTTCTTTGTGGCCAGCTCGGATGGGACTCTGCCCTGTTGACGTGATTCGCGAGGAAATGAGATATATGAATGGAAATGTAAAAGTTCTGAATATGAATTGGTAATATGAATACGAGTAACACAAGTATGTATGTGTGTTTGAGTAAACTAATGAAAGAATGAGTGAGTAACAGTGTGAATGTACATAAAACATTCCATGTTATAAAGGGAAGTGTTTCTAGCGTGGGCTGATCTGGTTCAATCGATAGTCATTTGGTTGCATGGTTACCAAACTCCTGGTATAAATAAATGTTTCCGGGGGACTATATACGCGTTCGTGTCTATGTGTGTATAAGTAAATACATGTCTACATACGTACACAAATACACACACACACACCACACACACACACATACACTCACACGTACACACACACACACGCACAAAACACACACACACACACCACACACACACCCCACACACAAAAAACCACACACACGCACACAACCACCCACACACACACACACACACACACACACACACACACACACACACATATATATATATATTATATATATATATATATATATATTTTATATATATTATTTATACATACATACATACATACATACTTATATATATATATATATATATATATATATATATTAATATATATATATGTATATATATATTATATATATATATATATATATATATATATATACATATATATATAATCACCGTCCTGTCTCAATGTGATTTATTATCTGTCAGTACAGTATAGTATTTCTTCTTTGCAAAACTGCCTGAAATCCTCCATAAAGGATTTATTTATCGAATGCAGTTTTTTTACCTTTCCGTGAGATACATAGTATATAGAAGCAGATTATATAACCACGTTTACAACATCTTTATTTCTATTAATTTCAATTAATTCTCCAGAGAATTGTTCTGCACATGATAAGCATCCTCTTTACATCCGTTTTTAGTTGACTAATCAGATATGTAAATATATATTTGGCACTTTTCCTTAAATTAATGCTTCTTAATTTACAGTACCACACACCTTTTTCGGTGCAAGACCTAATGGAGACACTCGTCTTCGCCTCAACACACTCTCTCTCTCTCTCTCTCTCTCTCTCTCTCTCTCTTTCCTCTCTCTCTTCTCCTTTCCTCTCTCCCTCTCTCTCTTCTCTCTCTCTCTCTTTTCCTCTCTCTCTTTCTCTCTCTTTCTCTCACATCTCGTGTTCGTGTGTATGTGTTTATATGGCAGATAAATAGGTAGACATCTATATAGATATCTTAACTTGCAAGGTCACGTGTACCTGTTCAACGGGCCCCGATGTGCCGACCTTCAACAAGCAACGTATAAGAGGAATATTACCTTGGCTGTCAGCCATTTCTGTTCCGAGTCGGCAATAGAAGCCAAAATGAAAGCGTCCGTTGTGCCGAGAGTGAACAATGGAAGATTTGTGTTGGGTAAAACACCAGGCTTTGTACGCTTTGTGCTTTGTACGTTTTCCTATGAATGATGCGTATTACTGAGAGCACTACTACCGTTTGATAATAATGTTAATTGGTATATTAGTAATACTGATAATAAAAAAAAGTAACATGGGCAATAACAATATCTTTGATAATACTAGCAACGTTAATAATAATAATAGTATTATTGATGGGGATACTGCTCTACTACTACCAATGGTAATAATAGAATGATAATATTAATATTAATAATAACACTAATAATGATAATGATGATAGTAGTACTAATAATAATGATGATGATAACAATAATAATAGTAATAGTAGTAACAAAAATAGCAGTAATTATAATAATAATGATAATAAGGATATTAATAAAGATGATGATAACAATAATAATGATAATGATAATAATAGTAAGGATTATAACAACAACCATGATAATAATGATGATCATAACTATCATTTCTATTTTTATTATATTTATTAATATGTTAATCATTATATTTATTATCTTTATTATAGTTATCGTTATCATTGTTGTTGTTATTATTATTATCATTATCATTATTATATTATTACTATTATTATTATTATTATTATCAATATTAATAATAATGATAATAATGATGACTATAATAATAATAATTATTATTATTATTAATATCATTATCAACATTATCATTATTATTATTACAATTATCAGCAGCAGCAGCACTACCATCATTAATGATGATAATGATAATAATAATAATGATATATAATATAATTATTATTATTATCATTATTGTTACTATCATTATTACTATTATAATGATCATTATTGTTATCATTATTATCATCATTATTGTTTTTAGTATTATTATTATTATTATTATTATTATTATTATTATTATTATCATTATATTACTATTATTATTATTATTATTTTTATTATCATTATTATTACTATTATTATTATTATCATTGTTGATAATAATGATAAGAATGACTATAATAATAATGAAAATAAATCTCATAGTAATAATATTAAAATTAACAATGATGATAATACTAATGCTAATACTAATAATAATAATAACAATGGTAATGAATAATATTAACAACAATAATAATAATAATAGTAATAAGGATAATGATGATGATAATAATGGTAATAATAATAATAATAATAATAATAATAAAAATAGTGATAATAATTTTATTAATAATAGTAATTATTATTATTATCATCATCATCATCATCATCATCATCATCATCATCATCATCATCATCATTATCATTATTATTATCATTATATTATAATCATTATCATTATTATCGGTAATAATAATAATAATAAAATTTAATAATAATAATAATAATGATAATGATAATAATAATACAAACAACAACAACAACAACAATAGTAATAATAATGATAATAATAATAATAATAATAATAATAATAATAATAATAATAATGATAAATGAAAAGACTGGAGCGAGTGCTACTAAACGTTTCCATGGGTTACACAAGTACATAGTACGTAGTAAAGTGCAATCCACAGTCTTCCCTTGTTCCCTTTAGTTCTCTGTAACTCTTACCACTTAATATATTTGATATGAATTAAGTCCACATTATTTTATATTAAACCTTTCACTGTTGCATTTACTGTTACAAGTATTCCTGTGGGAATTCTGATGCCACAGCGGGGGCCATACTGTTAGCGTGGCGGTTGGTCGCGTGGGACGGTTCCAGTCGATCGTTGACAAGTGTCTTGAGTGGACTGCCGATAAGTTGTCTTGTATGTATTCATGCAGTTTTATCACCATAGTTATGTTGTCTAGATTTCATATATAGATTTGTTACAGTAGGGCATAAAT
>NC_051424.1:14911819-14934993 GCF_015228065.2 Penaeus monodon
ATTTGGAGAATGATACCCTAATCCAATGGACTGTCGGGAATTCATGCAAAACGGGAAGAACTGCAACATCTGATAGCTTCATGTAACCCAATTTGTGTATGCTTACGAGAGTTTATGACCACGAAAATATCCAGATTTCCCTGAGAGGATTCCAAATTCAAGCCCATTATGGGACTTTTGATAATGGACCTCATGGAGGAGTAGCAGTAATGGTATGTCAGGATATTCCCTTCCAGGCCATCCACCTGCAGACAACACTGCAGGTGAAGGCTGTGAGAATAGGCTTGACATGACCTTACACTGTTGCATCTATCACCTTCCTCCACATAATCTCAACATAGATGATTTGGAAGATCATCCATTTCTATTCTTGGGAGATTTCAATGGTCGGCATCACCTCTGGGGAGACACTTTGTGCAACCCTCGAGGAAGGGCCTTGGAGTCCTTTTTCTTAAAAGTAGATGCAGCTTTACTGAATAGTGACACTCCCACACATTTCCAAATTCAACCTGGGACATTCTCCAATATAGACCTGCCAAATGGCTCACCTGATTCACAGAAGAATTTTACTTGGCAGGTCATGGAAGACTTACATGGAAGCAACCACTTTCCAATACTTTTGCAGGAGGTGAATCAGATGGCGACTTGAACATGCGGACTGGAATCTTTTTAGATCAACTGCAGTATTTCAAGGATCTGTGAATGTTTTCCAGTGTGTTAAAGATGCTGTTAATCACTTCACATCACGAATTCACCTTGCAGCAGAAGCATCCATTCCGAAAAGTAGCGAACGTTACCGTCGGCCTCCGGTACCATGGTGGTCTGATGAATGCCAACAAGCTGTCAGAGCAAGGAAAGCTGCATTAAGGCAGTTGAAACGATGTCCCAGTGATGTAACCTTAATCCATTACAAAAAGACCCGAGCCAAGGCCAGGCTAGTGCTAAAGAAGGCCAGACAGACATCATGGAGACAGTATGTCTCCTCAATTAACTCTGGGACCCCCTTAGCATGGGTATGGGACAAGGTGTGTAAGATTGCTGGAAAGAGCACATCCATATCACAACCTGCTCTGAAGATAGATGGCATAATCATCACAAACAAAAAATATGTTGCTAATGAGCTAGCGAAATCCATGGCAGAGATCTCCTCTGGAGCATCTTACACTGCCCGATTCTCCACTCTTCGGGCTGAACAGGAACGACACCTAGTGACGTTCTTCTGTAGGACTGCAGCAGAACAAAGAGATGGACTCTGCTTTGCAGCACTGCCGTAAGACTGCCCCAGGAAGTGACAATATTCCATACCAAATGATATCTCAGTTACCGGAGAGCTCCCAGAAGTTCCCGTTGGACCTATTCAATAGGATCTATAGGTACAGTGCCATCTGCATGGAAGGAGGCTATAATCATTCCTGTCCCTAAACCTAGCAAGGATGCTTCCACACCAGGAAATTACAGACCAGTTTCTCTCACCAGCTGCATCTGCAAGCTGATGGAGAAAATGGTAAATTTCAGGTTGACATGGCTGCTAGAAAAGGAAAATTGCTGACCCTATATCAATATGGGTTTAGAAGATTGAGATCGACCACAGATGCACTTGTCTTCTTTGACCTAGAAAAGGCTTACGATACCACTTGGAAGCATAGCATACTCTTGAAGCTGTATGACATTGGTTTAAGAGGAGCATTACCTCCTTCATACAAAGCTTCCTTGCTAACAGGAAGTTTCGAGTTCGAGTGGGAAACAGTTTCTCTAACCTGGAAGATCAGCTGGAAAGGGTCCCACAAGGGAGTGTCTTAAGTGTGACCCTGTTTGCCATTACTATAAATGACATCGTAAAGGTTGTTCCAAGTGCGGTCTCATGTAATCTGTATGTGGATGACTTTACACTGTACTGCTCAGGAGGAAGCTTACAGGATATGCAAGGACACAGACTGCAATAAATTAGGTTGTACAGTGGGCAACATATCATGGGTTCAAATTTTCTCCAAGCAAGACCATAGCTATACATTTCCACAAACGAGGAAAGTTCCACCCTTCGCTCTATTTAGGAGCAAACCCACTGCAATTTATCCAAGAGGTGAAGTACTTGGGTCTAATTTTTGACTCAAGGCTTACATGGGTGCCTCACATCAAACAGTTAAAAGTGAAGGCTACAAAAGCACTTAGTATTTTGCGGGTTCTTTCACATCTATCTTGGGGTGCAGACCACTCAACGCTTCTGCGGCTTTACCGAGCGCTTATTCATAGTAAGCTTGATTATGGATGTGAGGCTTATTCATCTGCAACTCCCTCTGTTCTCCGGATGTTGGACTCAGTTCACAATGAAGCTCTCAGAATCTGTACTGGGACTTTCAGGTCTTCACTGTGGAGACCCTGTATGCTGATGTTGGAGAACCACCTCTTTCATTACACCTAGACTACATGAACCGGATTTACTATACAAGACTACAAAGGATTCCGGGATCTCCTACATCCAGATTGGTTTTCAACCCCCTTGAGGATAGCCAGTCCTATGGTAGGAGAATGAGGAATGTTGTGGAATATCTTAATTTAAGTCTCACTAAGGTTCTGGCTGTTGGAATTCCCCAATTCCCCCCTTGGACTAATGAAGTCGAGCTGGATTTGGTCGGAATTGGGAATGGGGAGAGATCCGAAGCAGAAGTCAGAGAGAGATTTCTTCAGCATATTTCCAAGTACCAAGGATCAGATGCAATATATACAGATGGTTGAAAGTCTGAAAATGGTGTGGGCTTTGCAGCAGTGATCAGAAGGAAGACTGATTCTGGCAGTCTTTCTCTAGCAGCCTCGATCTTCACTGCAGAGTTACATGCCATCCTTGCAGCAGTTAAGATGACTAGAGATCTTACGAACCATTCTATTGTGATATATTCTGACTCTCGTAGTGCTTTGCAAGCAATCAAGAGCTTAAACTCATCACATCCAATAGTAAGGGAGGTTCAAGATTGGCTTGCACTGATGTCAACACGTTAAAAGATAAGTCTGTGTTGGGTGCCAGCACATGTTGGTATCAGTGGGAACGAGCAAGCTGATCAGAAGGCCAAACTGCGAGAGATTAGAGATGCCCTTGGCAGTTGGGTGACTAGCATCCATCCCAACAGAAAAGTGGAAGTCGCATTAACAAGACTAAGAATCGGGCACACAGCCTGACTCATGGACCAATGATGGCTAAAAGTCAAGCACTTTGTGAGGGATGCCAAGAGCCATTAACAGTCGCACATGTAGTGGAAAGATGTGCAACATTCTCAGACCAAAGACTACTTGTCTCTCCCATACACTGAAAAATGTATTGGGGGAGGATTGTGATATAGAGGGTCTTATTAGTTTCCTTAGGGGACCTAATATTTTCAATAAAATCAAATCATGCATAATGTTTATGCAATAATTTTATACACTTGGAGCATAATATTTATGCTTTGATTTTTAATATATTTATTGTTATTTGTAAGATATTTATTGATAGATTTTTAAAGTTTCAAATATTTTAATGTTTCTATTTAACAAGGCATTCGCCGCTAATGACCTTAGCTGTTGACACGGAAGATAATTTTAAATAATCAATCAAATCCTTCCACGGCCTCCTCCTCTCGTCATTCAGTCAGGCCTAAGCCCATAAGAATTCCCACTGTGATGGAGCTAAGGGATATCCCTAGTGATATCTCCCTAAGCACCCCTGATGCCCCACCTCCTACTCCAGACCTGGCTGAACCCAGTGGCCTTCATGGATGACAAGGGGCTGGAGTGCCTCATGGACGGGACTGCTCCAGACCCCAAACACTATGGCATCCGGCTCTTCTCGGAAAACTCTGAAAAATACTAGTACTCTGATCGATATGAAATTGGCTCTGAAATTAAAAATAGGAGAATAAAGTGGTTAGTAGCGAAAAGAGAGTCTACCATGGTCACAGTTAAGAGGCTACATAAACACCTCAAGGAGGGTAACATGCGCATCACAAACGACATGATTGAACACTGCCCAAACATAGACAAATTAAGTAACGGCTACTTCCTTGAGTAACAACACAAATCCGCATGATACACCATAAGCTACACTCATGCCTCACCATCATACAACACAATGTACTTCACTGGACAACACGGAAAACTGAACTGTGCAACACATACAGAAGAACGACCCACACATACTCATTAACAGCCATGGGTTCAATAACACCAACCCACTCAAAATCTATATGTACACTATCTATTCTTCCAACAAATCATAAGAAAGAAGCGATGGCGTAGCAATAACGATCAGAAACAACATCTCTCACAAAATCATCAATAACTTTCATTCAGAGCTACTGGCAGTCGAAATAAACATACCACATGGACTCATTATACTAGCAACACTATACATTCCACCAAGAAGACCATACATACTAGAACCTGACATCTTGCAGCTCCTTAGGCATAACAAACCAATATAATTTCATGGGAGACTTCAACGCAAACCATGCACTCTTTGGTTACAACCACACAAACACCGTTGGCAGAGGCCTCGCCTCACACATACAAGGCAGACTCACACACCTTGGTCCACACACACCAACATATATAACACATATTACAGCAACAACACCTGACATAGTCTTGGCAAACCACAGAGCACAACTACACCACCACATCACAACAGACAATGTCACATCCAGCGACCACCTCCCGGTCATTTGAACACTGTCGACAAACCCTTTTCCCAACACATGTTGCCAACACAACCCGGAGAATCCTTCAAACATGCAAACTGGGAGGGCTCCAGACAAGCACTTGAAGACACACAAGTAACTGATCTCGAGGGCAACCCACACACACAATAAACACCCACCCTGAACAGTGGTACACAGACATACAGACGGCCTGGCAGGCCAAAATCCCCAAAACAACATACTAGACTATCCCGTACTACAGAGAAACACATTGTCTGAAATTGCTTAAAATACAATGCAGGCACTTACATGAACTTGCACTAGTACGGGGCTGGGACACACAACTACACACCCAATACAGGGAAATTCAAACACAAATTACACACGAAATTAAAGTAATGAACAAACACCACTCGGAAACACTCACGCAGACTATGTCAAAACACGAAAGATTCCAAGAAATTTCCTTCAAAATGCTCATGGGGTCGAACAAGCAGACAATCACGTACATATACAACACACATAGACAGAAAGTTGACTCGGTGAGGAATGGACCCTCTCCATAGGGAATTCTGGCAACAGAATTTCCAAATCTCCCCACCGAGAATGCCCGATTCGACCACACCACAGAGACCGAGGTTACAAAGTACATACAACAACATAGGAACTTAATTCTCCCTGAGAATATCATCACACTAAACGCTCTCACAGAGGACAGTCCCCTCTCCACATCAATCACTCCAGAGGAAATAACAAACACAATCAAACGAACCAAAAACAAAACACCAGGAGCAAGCAACATAAACAAAACAATCATTGAACATCTTCCACTCTGAAAGATTAGCAGACTACACCAAATCTTCAATGCAGCACTGGCTACAGGATATTTCTTTGATAAGTTTAAACGCGCCACCCTCACCTCAATACCCAAACCAGGGAAATCTGCACATGAGGTGGGGAATTACCGCCCCATCTTACTCTGAAAAGTCCCAGGTAAACTGCTGGAGAGGGTAATAACACAGAGACTCATCCCACACCTTGAAAACAACCAAGCACACAACACTAGGAAATATGGCTTTCGCCCACACAGGGGCCCTTGCTTACGAGGAGATCGCTCTCAGTCTCGCTAACAAGCACCAGACGAACGCAATACTACGAGACGTCAGTAAGACCTTTGATAATGTCTGGCATGACGGTCTCAAATACAAGCTAACACAACTACACCTGCCCACACACTTCACACGCCTTCTCTGTAGCTTCCTGGACGACAGGACTGCCACAATACGCCTGGGAGCCCACCTAGGCACCCCCATCCATCTCAGAAGTGGAGTACCACAGGGAAGCGTTTTATCGCCAACCCTGTATATCTATGTACAGCCAATCTGCCAGAACCGACACCATACAGCAACTATATTTCCTATGCAGACGATATCACACAGATTATCACACACCCCTCTAAATCACAACACTTCATGAAACGAACAACAGAAAGAGCTATACAGAACATCAACACCTCTAAGCACCAATAAATTCAAACTCATACCCATAACACATAGAAATTCACAACCAATCACAATCAACAATACCAACATCCATACACTCGCACAGGAAACATTCTCGGGTTCACAAGCACAGGCTTCACAACACACATTAATAAAGAATAACACAAGCAAAAACAACATTAACCAAACTAAAATGCTTTTCATGCTGCACACCACAAACAAAACTCAGACTTTACAAAACTGTCAGACCTCAGACTTTACAAAATTGTCAGACCAATTCTAGAATGCACTGCTATCCCACTGGTTGCAATATCAAACACAAATGCAATCAGTACAGAACAAAGCATTACTCTGGGTACATGGCGCAACATTTCGAGACTGAATTTCAGCAGAAACACTACACAGAACATACAGCATGGAACCACTAAACACACACATACACAAACGAGGCAAAAACACCTGGGGCAGAGTACACGAACAAGAAGGCGAACAATTTAACATCTTTGAAAAACACACAAATCACACCTAGTGGCTCAGAACATTACCAATCACAGAACACAAAACACACACACCAACCTGACCTGTGACCAATGACCATGTTTATAATTTTAAGTTGTTAAAGGCTAAAAAGAAAAAAAAATAATAAAATAAACAAATAAAACCAGAAGTACCCTCAGAATCCCCAAAGGATTGAGTAATCCACGCCGCACAGCACTAAAAACATCAGTGGCAAATACAGTGACAATCAGCTCTGCCATCTCACCTGCGAGCTCACCTGCGTGCGACGCGGATTAGCCAATCACGGGGGAGAGAGGGCTGGCCACCTTCTCGTCTCTCAAAGGTATATATTCGGCGGCGCTGTTACCACAAATCTGACTGCTGTAATCACAGCAGTAGCAACAGCCCTGGGGAGGTTGAGTGAAGAGGCCGAGAAGGCTGTCACGGTCGCCATGACGGCAATGACCCAGACTGTTGCAGCCCGAAGCAAAGGAAGCTGGAGAGAGCCGAACCAGCCCCACCCTCACCCCAGGACAAGATTCTCCTCCTCACTCCAACCCAGGCCATGCCCTCACAGGCAGAGCCAAACCAGGCTTAATCTGTGCAGCCAGAGCATGCTGACCTTGCCCAGGCAAGGCAAGCAAGGTAAAACACACAGAAAAAGCCTGAGAGAAAAGCCCAAACAACCAAAGTCAGAGTTACCAAAGGCTCCCCCCCAGTGGACCCAGGGATAGCCTGACAACAGACGAAGAACCCTCAAGCAGTTGTCAGACTCCAACACCAGTCAGTCCGAATATGATGATGTCTTTGATGTAACAATCACCAAGTAACATCATGGCACACAATCTAAGCATACTACAGTGGAACATCAATGGCTTCTCCGCAAGGAATGCCATCTCCACGCAATAGTGCGATCAAGGAGCATTGACATTGTCATGCTCCAGGAGACATTAACAGTGGGACCTGTTCGCTTCTCAGGGTATCATGTCTTCATACTGCCACACAAGATGACAAGAGAGGCTTGATCACCCTTGTCAGAACAACAATCCCCTGCTCCACAATAGCCGATGCACCACACTGTGGAGACGATGTTGAATCTCGTGCCGTCGAGATTCATCTGGCTGGGGGGGCCCTTAAACTGTACAATGTGTACAGCCGGCCAATCTGTAGGAGCTTAGACATCAGCTAGGTCTGTGCTTCTGCAGCACATAACCGAGTGATCATCAATGCACACCACTCCATCCTGACTCCCTGCCGGGACTGGATGCGGCTGGCTATCACATAGCCAACGTGCTTGAGACATTCCCTGAGATCGCCTCCTCAGTACCCAAGAGCCAACGCATGTCAGAGGAGGGGTCCTAGACCTCACCCTGGCCACTGCGACTCTGGTGGAGAGGATTAGCTGGTGTGTTGATGAGACCGTCACAAGTGACCATTATGGCACTATAACTATCGAAATCTACATAAATAAAAGTATTATTGGATTTCTATTAAAATATAATCGCTACCACCACCGCTGTTTTATTAGAAAACAAGGAAAAACAAATCTCCTCCAAGTAAATTAATTTTATTAACATTAAAATCATAATTCCTGTAATGAAGGGATTGAGTAACCTCAAGTAATAGTTTTCTATATTTTACCATTTTTAATTTTACAATATAATTACAGTAAGTCAGAATTCTCTTGGAAAATATGAAGTGGAATGTTCTTTAAAAAATCAATAAAAATAACTGACAAGGCCCGCTTACCAGAGTAACAACCAACGACACCCTGGCTATGGTTTCTCCATATCTTTCTCTTGAACCATGTCTCTCAGACCACTGGGGAAGCGACCCGGAGTCACCCTGCCGGTCGCTCCCTCGCACGCATCAGCATCACGTGATCGCACCTCGTACGATGTCTCGTCATCACGGTTTTTTCCACTTGTGCCCAGCACCCGTGATTTTCCTTTCTTTTAACACTCGTGGAAGATTCCCAATCTTCCACATCCCTCCCCCCTTATAACAGCCTGTCCCCAGGACAGGATACTATACAGTTCTTTGTCACAGACTTCTAGCACACACAGTAACCCTGCATACAGGGGGCATACAGGTACTACACCTTGCCCGCAAGTGACCTATAGGCTATCAGAAGGCAGGAGGAGCCTTACATCTCCTGTTGTGAGCTATGTACCTCACACCGATACGGAAAGATCGAATTTCATGTACCTTTGTGACACTTTGGGGGGAGGATAACATTTAACTTACTTCCGTTTCTTCTGTCACAATACGGACGGCATAGTTCCTTTTTTGCCCACTGATATAATTTAATGCACAATTTTTTAAATATATACAAAGTGTTAACAATTGTGAGAATCCACAAGGCCACATTACTGCCACACTTAGACTTTATTTTTTCCACATATGTTCACACCCAAGAGCGTTCTAGGAGAGTCGAAGCGTCCATTTGTGTTGGTAAGGAGGCTCGGTGACCAGAATATCTTGGTGTAGGTTCTTCTATGATTTCCTTCTCTAAGAGTTCATCTATATGAGGGAGGTTGACAGAGCTGGTAAAATGAAAGTGTTTGCTGACACCCAGATGGTACTGAGTGCCCATCTTTAGGACCTCCCTGGACTTTGTCACAATTTTATTAAATGTTCCTTGGTTTATACAGTTGAAGACCAGATTTTCTTCTCGAGGAAGTGACATAATCCATTCTTCGCCGGACAGACACTCCATCCCGGTTGAATTACTTTGCAGTCAATAAGGTCCCTCTTCTCCACAAACAGGTCCCTGGCCTCTGAAACAAGAAGGACAGCGGCAGAAATCTGGGTATGGATAAAAGCCATAGAGTTCAAGATGGACCAGGAAAACATCCATTTGGTAGCCTGGCAAAGGGAAAGTCAGATATACCATCAAATTTCCCAAAGAACTTCCAGGCATTAGTTTTACATTTAAAGAAAAGTAATATATGTATAAATTCTCTTCATATGTAGGAATTATGAGGGACACCCCTTCCTTTGATAACGTATTTAATATGGATAAGAGTACATCAGGGGCATTAAAGTTTGGCGGAAGAATACCTACGTTTGCTTCCCATAAAATTGAATTTTGGTTTTCCTCTACTCCTCGGAGAATAGCCCGGTAGTTCTCCAGGACAGAACTACACAAAAATATCTTCCCTAATAGTTGCAACCGCCGACCCAAGTTAGTGCCCACTACATCTATGACACCAATAGCTTCATCCATTCTCCCCAGTGCCCTCGCTATTTCATTCTCCCGAATAATGACAGTGTCTAACAGGCTAGTGGTGACCCCAGCCATTTCAATAGCTCTTTGTGCTAACTTATCAGATTCCATGATTTAGGTTTTGCAACATATCTATACGATGATTAGTTACCCCTCCCATTATCAATCCTGAAACATTGCTAACCAAATTTAGTCCCTCCCAGAGAGAATGCTTCTGTCGGCCTTGATGAACTAACCTAAAAAAAAAACTCGAATTGTTGTCATATGATTGCCTATATTCTTTCTCATATTGTCAATTATTGTGACAATTGTGTCGGCAATCACTATTTTTTCTGGCTTACAATTTGTCTCTCCATAGTCCATCTCGGATAATCCAAGTTTTTTTTTAACTATCCTCTTTTAACTTTTTTCCAATCTTCAAAAAGGGATCTAAAAACTCCCCCTGTTTTATCTTGACAGGAACGATCTGTACTATCGATGTATAAGTTACCTTAGAATAGGGAACAAAAACCAGTTCAGAAACGAGCAAGGCAGTCTCCGGACTCCATACTGGCTGTGGTCATCCCCACAATCTGAAATTGGGGATGTATATTTTAATATATAACCCCTGGTTATTATCTTATCTGTTCTCCTTTGTATCCTTCTACTTCCCACTTCGTAAATAATATGCACAATATTTTCCTTTTTTTCTCAAATCCACATATTTCTCTGGAACTTCCAAAGTTTCCAAACTATTGTCATCCTCAAATTCTTCAATTTTTTCTTTCGTTGGGTATGCCTTATCTATATTATGGGCCTTGCCCCTTACTAATGACATTTCTAATTTCAACCTATCTACGTGTTCTTTGCGTTCTTTCCCATCAGCAACCCTCTTAATTTTCAATACATCATTAATTTTTTCTATTACCCTATATGGTCCAGAATATAATGGTTGCATTTTTTTGCTCAACCCCACCTTACGAGTAGCTTTGAGGTATACCCGGTCTCCTATGATTTGGGAAGGCTTGGCATAAGGCCGATCCCTTGTCCTTTTCTGGATATCTTCTTCAATATGTTCTTTGCATCTTTTAAAAATCCTTGAGCCCATGGCTCTTGTCTCTTGCAAATAATCTTACACATTATACCAAGGAGCTGTGTCTTTTGAAAATAGAATATATGGAAAATGAGGGTCCTGATGCTTTAGCGTGAAAAAAGGTGTGTCTTTCATCCCCCCATGGTAAGCAGTATTGTAAGCTAACTCTGCCATAGGTAACATTCGAGAACACACTGACGGGTTGTCCCAGACCATCGTACGCAAAATTTTATTCAATGTACCATTTACTCTTTCCACTTGTCCATTTGAACTTGGATGATATGGAGTAATAGTACGTTTATCAATCCCAAATTCTTCTGTTAGCGTTTTGAATAGTTTGTTTATGAACTCCACTCTGCAATCAGAAATGATTTGACGTGGAGTCCCCTCTTTGTAAATGAATCCATTCATAAATGCCTCCGCGACTTCTAATGAATCCTTAGACTTTAATGGAATTGCAACAAGGTATTTTGTCAAAGCATCTACTACCGAAAGCCTTCACATTCCGGATACGGACCCATTATATCCATATGGACATGCTCAAAAGGCCTTGAAACTTCAGGGTATCTTAAGAGAGTAACAGGGATATGTTTGCCTGGCTTACAGCGCAAACATATGTCGCAGGACGAACAATATTCCTTTACTATTTTCTTCATGTTTGGAAAAAATGCAAATAATTTCAATCTCTTTAAGGCTACCAAAACACCCCCATGCCCTGCAATAGGAATCGAATGAGCTAACCTTAAAGCTGTACTCTGATACAATTTTGGGACCACCACTCGAAAGACCTTTCTAAAAGGATTATCTAAAATGTTATATAATATCCCATCTGGTCGTACCTGATAATTCTTGATTTTTCCAGGAATCCCTTTAAACTCATCTTTAGTGAGGTCACCTTCACCTCGTAATTAACTTTTAACACGACCCCATAGATCTTGTGCATTTCGTAAACTATCTAGTCCCCATGTCAGTGGTCTCAGGTGAACTACTTTCACTACTATCTACCATTTCTGACCTCAGACTATCAAGCCGATTTATCCCTTTATAAGATGCAGTAGCTCGGCGAGTAACACCGACAACTAAATCGTCTATTGGCTGATCAGCTGCTCTGATTCGCGACAGCGCATCTGCTAAATTTTCCTTGCCCGGCAAGTACTCTACGTAAATATCAAACTCTGCTACCGACATACGCCACCTGGCTAGTCTTTCATTTCCATCTCTACTAGAAAAAAGATGACGAAGAGGCCTACGGTCTGTATGAACTACTACAGGAAAACCTTGAATCTGTGTTGTGTTTATCTTTAGCCCATATACCATCGCCAATGCTTCTCTTTCTACAGTAGAATAATTGAACTCGGCACCCTTTAACTGTCGACTGAAGTAAGACAATGGTCTAAGGGTTCCATTATTATCCTCCTGTTAGAGAGCTCCCCCAGTGGCTGTTTTACTTGCATCTGTAACTAATACAAATACGGGAAAAATCTGGGAACTTTAACACTATATCCTCAGACAAGACTGTACACAACTTGTGAAATGCATCCAATGCTTCCTGTGTCCACGCTAGTTTCGTTTTCCCATCTTTAGTCTTACAGCCTCTGGGTAAGTCAATTAACGGTCGCGACATATCTGCAAAATTACATATAAACTTGCGATAGTAGTTAGTCGCACCGAGAAACGCTTGGAGCTCTTTCAAAATTATAGGATGTGGGTAAACTCCCATTGCTTCAATCTTTTTCTTCTGTGGCCTAATACCTTCTTCACTAATCACATGTCCAAGATACTCTACTTCTGACTTAAAAAAAAAACGAACATTTAGCAAGTTTGATAGAGAGATTACTCAGTTGAAGACGACCTAAAACTCGTCTAACATTATTACAGCGAGTCTCCCCAAACTACAATGTCGTCCAAATAAACAAAACCCACATCCACAATCAGTCCAGACAGGTCCTGATTAATGATCCTCTTTTCAGCCCAAAAGGCAACCTTATAAATTCGTAGTGGCCTACCCTACAGGAGGGGTCACCAGTGAGGGATGAGACAAAATGGCTTCCTGGTGCACCAAGGCCTATGAGAGGGGATGGTGCACCCACCCCTGGTTCATTCCATCTTGGACCAGGGAGAACTCTCCCACGTGTCTTTGCCGTGCGTGGCATCCCGTATTACCAGGAGACAGGAGTCCTGGAGGTTGAGCGATGCTGCACGCTGCGCCCTGCAGCTAGCAACACATCTCTTTGGTCCTTTATTCTGGTTAGACGGGTGGCTTGATCAAGGCCCGGTCAAGTCAATCGGCTGGTCAAATATGGCTAGGGTCAAGCAGGTACTATTCAGTCGGCAGCGCATAGGTCCCGCGACTGCCATCAGTACTGTTATAGTGGCTGTGTATATTTCCTCATATACTGTGGCTGTTGGGAGATTTTGAGCCCCAACTATAGCTTCCCCTCGTTGGACTCCATGGTGGGTGGGGGGATGAGGAAATGAAGAATTCCAATTTGTATGAGTATTACAAATTTACAAAGATCTAGCTTTCTCCCTGACGACCTACGCAATCCCCCGACCATTCCCTCTGGAACATCACGTATTGTCACTTTGGAACCTTTCCAGATTCCAAAGGGCAAGAATGGGAATCGTAATGGTTCCCGGGCTCCCAAACCAGGTAAGAAGGGGAAAAGTCCTCCTCAATCCACTAAGGAAATCTTACCTGGTAAATATGAAAACATTTCATATAGTAAGTACCTAGTAGTGAAGACCATTGAAGGTGTATCAATCATGGATCTTGATATTTTCGAAGTACATCGAAAAATTGTTGAAGTATGTCAACGTGATCCTCGCATCACCCCACAGCAAGATGGTAGCCTAATAGTTGAGGTTTCGTCACCAGTCTGCGTGCGATATGCGACATTCCTGGGGCTAAAGTTTCATGTTCTCCTCACAAAACCCTCAACCGAGACCTGATGAGGTATTCTGAGGAGAAACTGTTAGAGGAACTAGAGAATTTTAATGTAGTGGCAATAAAACGTTTTAAGAAGAAAGTTGACGGTTTGGAACAGTCTACACCAGCTCTCCTAACTTCTAATACGTTGGTCCTTCCAGAATCAGTTAAGTTGGCATGGTACCACCTCAAGGTAAAGCCATATGTGCCCAACCCTATGCGGTGCTTCCACTGCCAGGGTTATGGGCATGGAGCCAACTCTTGCCGTTTTAAGGAAAATGGACAACCAATAATATGTGTTAAGTGTGGTACGACAGGTCATCAAGATGACAACTGTCCAGGTCCAATATGCTGTTACCACTACAAAGAAGCTCATGAAGCTTCTTCAAAGCAGTGTAAAAGGTACAAATTTGAGAAAGAAGTATTGATAATAAGGAGCAAGGAGAAAGTTAGTTTTCCAGAGGCAAAGCGACGTGCCCGTGTGCTGTTTGCACAGCCAGGTAAGTCCTTTGCTTCGGTTCTGGCCCATCCTCCTTCCCACCAACCCTTGCCTTCCAATGCTTCTTACACCACACACTCTGCCACTCTGCCTCAGTCCCCAATTGCTGAAACTGCCTCTGGTGAATTCCACCAGAAACGGAGTAGGAGTGAGGGGTCTATTGAAGAGACTCCTCCTCCCAAAGTAAGGTCTTTGGAGCCATCAGGTGAGGCTCCAGAGGCCTCAATGGTGACAGCCCCAGCTGCCACCATATCCACAGGGGCCTCTGCTGCTACGCAGAATGCCCCTGAAGCAAAGGCTCGGGTTTGTCCTTTGCCCAGGCAAAGGAATCCTGAGTCTGTTCAAAAGACTCATTTCAAGGTGGGGTCTTTGGAGCCGTCAGGAAGGGCTCCAGGGGTCTCAACGGTGACAGCTCCAGCTGCCACCACATCCACAGGGGCCTCTGCTGCTAGGCAGAATGCCCCTGAAGCAAAGGCTCAGGTCCGTTCTTTGTCCAGGCAAAGAAATCCTGAGCCTGTCAAAAGGAAGCCTGTGGAAACTAGTTCCACGGGTAAAGAACCCCTCAAAAGACTCTCCCAAGATCCTGGAAAGGGACAGCCTAAAGGTGTAGGGCAAACCTTGACCACAGGTGCTGCCAAACACCTTATGAAAAAATAGTTTAAAGAACTGGATACCCTAATCCAATGGAACTGTCAGGGAATTCATGCAAAATGGGAAGAACTGCAACATCTGATAGCTTCATGTAACCCAGTTTGTTTATGCCTACAAGAGATTATGACAAGGGAAAATCATCCGATTTCCCTGAGAGGATTCCAAATTCAAGCCTATTATGGGACTTTCGACAATGGACCTCATGGAGGAGTCGCAGTAATGGTACGTCAAGATATTCCCTTCCAGGCCATCCACCTGCAGACAACACTGCAAGTGAAGGCTGTGAGAATAGGCTTGACACAACCTTACACTGTTGCATCTATCTACCTTCCTCCACATAATCTCAAGATAAATGATTTGGAAGATCTACTTGGGCAGTTGCCACATCCATTTCTACTCTTGGGAGATTTCAATGGTCGGCATCACCTCTGGGGAGACACTTTGTGCAACCCTCGAGGAAGGGCCTTGGAGTCCTTGCTCCTAAGAGTAGATGCAGTTTTATTGAACAGTGACACTCCCACACATTTCCAAATTCAAACTGGGACATTCTCCAATATAGACCTGTCAATTGTCTCACCTGATTCACAGATGAATTTCACTTGGCAGGTTATGGAAGACTTACATGGAAGCGACCACTTTCCAATACTTTTGGAGGAGGTGAATGGTATTCCAGCCAATGGAGTGCAGAGATGGCGACTTGAACATGTGGACTGGAATCTTTTTTAGATCAACTGCAGTATTGCATGGATCTGTGAATGATTTCCAGTGTGTCAAGATGCTGTTAAATCACTTCACATCACGAATTCACCTTGCAGCAGAAGCATCCATTCCCAAAAGTGGCGGGCATTACCGTCGACCTCCGGTACCATGGTGGTCTGAGGAATGCCATCAAACTGTCAGAGCAAGAAAAGCTGCATTAAGGCAGTTGAAACGACGCCCCAGTGATGTAACCTTGATCCATTACAAAAAGACCCAAGCCAAGGCCAGGCGAGTGCTAAAGGAGGCCAGACGGACATCATGGAGACAGTATGTCTCCTTGATTAACTCTGGGACCCCCTTAGCATGGGTATGGGACAAGGTGCGTAAGATCGCTGGAAAGAGCACATCACTGTCACCACCTGCTTTGAAGATTGATGGCATAATCATCACAGATAAAAAAGATGTTGCTAATGAGCTAGCTAAATCCATGGCAGAGATCTCCTCTGGAGCATCTTACACTGCCCGATTCTCCACTCTTCGGGCTGAACAGGAGCGACACCCAGTATCGTTCTTCAGTAGGACTGCAGCAGAACTTCCATACAACTTGCCATTTTTGAGCAAGGAGATGGACTCTGCTTTGCAGCTCTGCCGTAAGACTGCCCCAGGAAGTGACGATATTCCATACCAAATGATATCTCACTTACCAGAGAGATCCCAAAAGTTCTTGTTGGACCTATTCAATAGGATATATAGGGAGGGTACAGTGCCATCCACATGGAAAGAGTCTATAATCATTCCTGTCCCTAAACCTGGCAAGGATGCTTCCACACCAGGAAATTACAGACCAATTTCCCTCACCAGCTGCAATATGGGTTTAGAAGATTGAGATCGACCACAGATGCACTTGTAAGGATGGAAACTGCTATACAGAATTCCTTTGCACAGTGACGTCACATGATAGCAGTCTTCTTTGACCTTGAAAAGGCTTATGATACTACTTGGAAGCATGGCATACTCAAGAAGTTGTATGACATTGGTTTAAGAGGAGCATTACCTACCGTCATACAAAGCTTCCTTGCTAACAGGAAATTTATAGTTCGGGTGGGAAACAGTTTCTCTAATCTGGAAGATCAGCTGGAAGGGGTCCCACAAGGGAGTGTCTTAAGTGTGACCCTGTTTGCCATTGCTATAAATGACATTGTAAAGGCTGTTCCAAGTTCTGTCTCATGTAATCTGTATGTGGATGACTTTACACTGTACTGCTCAGGAGGAAGCTTACAGGATGTGCAAGGACACATGCAGGCTGCAATAAATCAGGTTGTACAGTGGACAACATATCATGGGTTCAAATTTTCCCCAAGCAAGACAATGGCTATACATTTCCACTAACGAGGAAAATTCCATCCTTCCCTCTATTTAGGAGCAAACCCACTGCAATTTGTCCAAGAGGTGAAGTACTTGGGTCTAATTTTTGACTTAAGGCTTACATGGGTGCCTCACATCAAACAGTTGAAAGTAAAGGCTACAAAAGCACTTAGTATTTTGCGGGTTCTTTCACATTTATCTTGGGGTGAAGACCGCACAACGCTTCTACGGCTTTACCGAGTGCTTATTCGTAGTAAGCTTGATTATGGATGTGAAGCTTATTCATCTGCAACTCCCACTGTTCTACGGATGTTAGACTCGGTTCATAATGAAGCTCTCAGAATCTGTACTGGGGCTTTCAGGTCTTCACCTGTGGAGTCCCTGTATGCTGAGAGTGGAGAACCACCTCTTTCATTACACCGAGAATACATGAACCTGATTTACTACACGAGACTACAAAGGATTCCAGGATCTCCTACATGGTTTTCAACCCCCTTGAAGATAGCCGATCCTATGGTAGGAGAATGAGGAATCTTGTGGAAGATCTTAATTTAAATCTCTCTAAGATTCTGGCTGTTGGAATTCCCCAATTTCCGCCTTGGACTAATCAAGTTGAGCTGGATTGGGAAAGGGGAGAGATCCGAAGCAGAAGTCTGAGAGAAGTTTCTTCAGCACATTTCTAAATACCGGGGATCAGATGCAATTTATACAGATGGTTCGAAATCTGAAAATGGCGTGGGTTTTGCAGCAGTGAGCAGAAGGAAGACTGCATCTGGCAGTCTTTCTCTAGCAGCCTCGATCTTCACTGCAGAGTTACATGCCATCCTTACAGCAGTTAAGATGACTAGAGATCTTATGAACCATTCTGTTGTGATATATTGTGACTCTCGTAGTGCCTTACAAGCAATCAAGAGCTTAAACTCATTACATCCAGTAGTGAGGGAGGTTCAAGATTGGCTTGCACTGATGTCAACACGTAAAAAGATAACTCTATGTTGAGTGCCAGCGCATGTTGGTATCAGTGGGAATGAGCGAGCTGATCAGAAGGCCAAGGCAGCTGCCGCTCAGCCTTGTGATGCTCGTTTTCCTCTCCCACACACCGACCTGAAACCCTGCATGAGAAGTTGTCTTCGTGATAAATGGAGGGAAAAATGGAGGCATACCTCCAGAAACAAACTGCGAGACATTAGAGATGACCTTGACAGTTGGGCGACTAGCATCCATCCCAACCGAAAAGTGGAAGTTGTATTAACAAGACTAAGAATCGGGCACACAAGACTGACTCATGGGCCAATGATGGCTAAAAATGAAGCACTTTGTGAAGGATGCCAAGAGCCATTAACGATCGCACATGTAGTGGAAAGATGTGCAACATTCTCAGACCAAAGACGTATGTACTTGTCTCCCCCATATACACTGAAAAATGTATTGGGGGAAGATTGTGACATAGAGGGTCTTATTAATTTCCTTAGGGAGACTAATATTTTCAATAAAATTTAATTATGCGTAATGTTTATGCAATAATTTTATGCACTTAGAGCATAATGTTTATGCTTTGATTTTTAATCTATTTATTTTTATTTGTAAGATATTTATTGATAGATTTTTAAAGTTTTAAACATTTTAATATTTCTAGTTAACAAGGTATTCGCCGCTAATGACCTTAGCTGTTGACGCAGCAGATAATTTTAAATAATCAATCAATCTCTCGACTAGCCGGGGTCAAGGGTATCTGATGATATCCCTGCCCGAGGTCTAAACACGAGAAGAAACGACTCCTACCTAGCCTTTGCAGGATAGAATCTATGTTTGGCAAGGGGTATCGGTCATCCTCAATACATTCATTAAGAGCTCTGAAGTCAAGACATAACCGCAACCCCCCATCTCTCTTTCGTACTGGCACCAGTGGTGCATTGTAAGGAGAACGTAATCCCTTCCCTCAACATAGAGTCAATTTGAGTCCAAATCTCGTCTCTGTATTTCAACGGGATGGGATACAGTTTCTGGTAAACTGAAGGACCCAGAACCTTTATTTCGTGCAATTATTTATTCGAAATAGGTAAAGGATCCTCATCTAGACTAAAAACCTTTGGGAAATCCAAAACCAAGTCTATCAGCACCCCATGCTCTTCTGAATCTCGTTCAAATATTTTGTCTATTTCCTCTAATAATCTACAAGTTTTATTTCTGTTGCTCTTAACAATTGCTACTTCCTGCCTTCTGACTTCACCAGGAGATATGTCTACTAATTTCGTGAGTTCTCCCACAGTCGTATTCTACCCAATTTCTACTACTCTATTCCCCTCGTTTTTAAATGGTATCCGAAACCACTTCGTGACACTACCTGAGGACGGAATAGGAGTGACTATGCCCTCCATTAAGCTTATCTTTAAATCCTTTCGAGGAATAAATAACATATTTGATCCATTTAAATCATTCATACTAATGTCCCTGACTAAAACACAAAAAGACCCACACGAATCTGCATCTACTATCAGATCCTCTACTGGAAAAATATCAGTAGCCCTCTATTATCACTTGTCACCTTCTCATCAATAGCCCCGCTACTATCACTTGTCACCTTTTCATCAATAGCCCCGCTATTAACTAAAGTAATTTTCTCATCAATAACCCTGTTATTGTCTATTGCATTCTCATCAACAGCCCCGTTATTAACTAAAGTAATTTTCTCATCAATAACCCTGTTATTGTCTATGGCATCTTCATCTATAGCCCCGCTATTAACTTAAGTAATTTTCTCATCAATAACCCTGTTATTGTCTACTGTATTCTCATTTTTAGAGCATCCGTAGCATAATTTAAATCCACCTCTCCCAGGCGGGAAAACTTCACAGGGGCCCCTGCAATTTTCCCCATCTTGGTCCTCTAGTGTCCCTTCAGACCTACGGTTGCCATGGAGGCGACAGATTTTTTTATTACTACGCTCAACCCTCACATCCTGACCGTTAATGGACAAGGTAGTAGGGCATGATGTATATACAACCCTATGTGTGTCCGCAAATTCGTTTCCTATGAGCATCTGGCCTAGTATACTCCAGGTATCCACCACCAAGAACACAAATGAAGTCTTTATCTTATCTACATTAAAAG
This sequence comes from Penaeus monodon, assembly GCF_015228065.2. Classification (NCBI taxonomy): domain Eukaryota; kingdom Metazoa; phylum Arthropoda; class Malacostraca; order Decapoda; family Penaeidae; genus Penaeus; species Penaeus monodon. The sequence goes on from NC_051424.1 coordinate 14,932,042, forward strand.
TGAGATCTATCTCCCATCTGTGATTTAGGAAAGACCCATCCCCCCAATTAACAGATTTCGTAACCTGCGTATAGGGCATATCTAGCTCTTTCAGCACTTCACTATGTACTAAGGAAACTTGTGCACCTGTGTTGAATAGTGCTGCAATGCACTTATCCCCAAGATAAACATCAAATAACAACATCCCTTCACTGTCCCCAGGGACAGGATCTTACGAACATCTCTACTATCTTGACTGTTTTCCCTTGCCATATCCTGCAAATCATGAAGGACTGAAACCCCCCTTGTATGTATTAGTTTTTTTTAGCTCTGGACAATTTCTCACGAAATGGCCAAATTTCCCACAGTTAAAACATTTAGTCTGCTTCCATCTTTTGGCGTGTCCTTGACACTCCTCTTAACTTTTGATCAAAAAGGAAACATCTATCCATGGTATGACCTGTCTTCTGATAATATCCACATATCATATTAGGTCTGCCACGAACCCTTCCCATATGAGCACTAGAGCTTATCATGCGAGCAGACAACAACTGACATTTGTCAGTTCCGTGGTCACGCCTTTGACAGTAACCACATGTCACAGAATCGTCCTTTGTCACATTCCTCTTTAAATATATGTCTGTCCGTTCATCTCCTGTTTTATCCACCGGTTTCTTTCTAACCTCGACCTGTTTGTTTAACATTTCCGGTGTAAATGTATCATTTCGACGTTCTACTTTTCCACCGTCAACATTCTTTTCTCTTTTAGGGACCCTGCTCCTTTCCTTGGCTATCGCCCCTACTACTCTTTTTTTTGAGTCCCCTCCAGTAGCTTTATTTTGTTTAGCCCAAGCCCGGTACTCTTGGAAAATACAATACCTATCATGTTCTCCACAAGAGGAGCAAACTCTCTGTCTTGTGTCTCTAACTTGTTCGGTCGCTATTCGCAACTTGTTAAAATATGCTTCAGGAGACTCACTCACCTCCCTCCTGGCACCTAGAAACATATCTAACCAGTTCTGGTGCTGGTAACGGCATCATGAACCAGCCTGAGCTCGTTCGCCAAAGATCTCCAGTTATAATCGACATCTTTAGCTTTTTTTGCATACCATGCCTCGTACGTTCCTAACGCATCCCCTCTAAGACGTCGTAGTGCAAGGCGGATCTTTCCATCATCATTCCATACTTCGTCACGAATTCAATCTTCCACTCGCTTTATCGATTCATCAAGATTTGTCATGGCGCCCTTTGTCTTAGGACACTTCCCTTCATAAAAGGGAAGGTGGTGTTCTACCTCATTTATAGGATTTCTTTTCCTCTCCTCATTAAACACAACATGCCTGAGATCAAGAGACGGCTGGGTAGTCGATAATTGATTTTTTTCCGCTGCCTTTTGGGCAGTTTCCTCCGCCATCCGGGAGGCCCCGTGGGTTTCCCTTACGCCTGAATCATGCATTGTTTTTTCTTCCTTTCCCGAGGCAAACCCCACTTTCTTTTCCTCACGCTTTCCCTCTGTGAATAACTACGCTCAGTACAGTTAAAAACCCAGCCTTGGACAAAAATAGCAATAGAATAAAGCTTAGGGTCTTGCATGACCTTTTTTAACAAGGCTTAAGACAAGTTTAACATAACTGTCTCTAACTCCTCACCACTGGTAACACCGCATGCAGGAGCGGCTCAATCGCCCACTTAATCACGGAGTCTTTAACTAAATTAAGATCCTTCTCAAGATTGGAGAGAACACTAGATTTAGGTGTCACGGTAGATTTAACTACGAAACACACAAAATCTTCAACAAATTTATTCAGTAAAATACTATACATTGAGCTATCCATTAATCCTAATAGCAATTTTATTATGATACCAAATATATAAAAATATGAAAATATAATACACATCTCCCAGCGAAAACAAAGAAAATTACCCCCGCTCACAAAGGCAAGGGCGGCGCGTGACAATTTTCCCCCCGGGAAGATTTCCGCAGTCGGCATCCGCCTTAACGCGACTCACATGTGGGGAGGCCCGTGACGTCGGGAGTGGGGTTTATGACGTTATAATGAGACGTCATCAAACGACGAGCGAAAACAAGGATTGTTATGTCTACGTAGAGGTGAACTATGTTGACCTAGCACCTCTCGCTTCTAACGCCCCGCTCTCCTATCCTCACATACCAACAACAAGCATCACCACTTCTTACTTCACTTCACTATACGAATAAGGAAAAATGCAAGTACTTAGTAGTTAAAGCAACCCATTAGAACATGTTGCAAACCTAAACGGACAAGTAAAACGCATACTCATAAATATACTACGTGAAAGACTCTACTTAGTGAAACAAGTGAATCAAGCACAACAAAATTAAACATGCTATTGATATGCCTTAAGGAGTATTGCTAGCTTTGTAAGGGAATATATCGAGTTAACATATGAGCTATCAATCAGAAGCAACATAGGAATTATACTAAAGCTAAAAGAACAAGATAAAAAAATCATATATATATATATATATATATATATATATATATATATATATATATATATATATATATATATATATATATATATATATATATATATCAGCTTAAATATCACTATAGTCATATATATAAACATTATGTATGAATATAGTTAATCATTACGTATGTTAAAAAAAAACAGAATAGGGGACACAGTGCACATTTGTCACTTTAGGAAACAAAACTAAAAGCTGCTGCGCCTGGCGCCACCTGAAACCACAAGAGAAGATTAATGCCTATCCTCCGAGGGTTTCTCGAATTGTACAAGACCCACCCCGTGGGTCAAATTTACACAATTATTCCCAATTAAGTATTACAATGGTAGGAAATGACAGAGGGCAAGACAGAAATCACCGCTGCCGCCACTATCGAAATCTAGATAAATAAAAGTATTATTAGATTTTATTAGAAAACAGGGAAAAAACAGATCTCCTCCAAGTGAATTATTATTTTAATA
>NC_051424.1:14935093-14950326 GCF_015228065.2 Penaeus monodon
ACACCAGCAATTTTACTCAGGGTTGACCTCCTAATCTGTCTTTAAAGTACATGGCTTTGGACTCCTGGACCCGGGCCGAGTTTTAGGTATGGTCAGTGGGGCTGCTTGATCAATGGCATTTACAAGTCTGGTTTTCAACCCATTTTAAACATTTTCACTTTGTGGGGGTTCATTGCATCTCAAACAGCGGGCCAAGGCGTTCTGAAACGCCTGCCATTTGGGCCTTGTCTGTTTTCTATTTTGGATTCGGTCGGGCATTTGGGCCCGACCCTATTCATGAGGGTAGTTAAGTGGAAGATTAGAAATCTTCCACGAGTGTTAAAAAGAAAGGAAAATCATGGGTGCTGGGCACAAGTGGAAAAAACCGTGATGACGAGACATCGTACGAGGTACGATCACGTGATGCTGATACGTGCGAGGGAGCGACCGGCAGGATGATCCCGGGTCGCTTCCCCAGTGGTCTGAGACACGCGGTTCAAGAGAAAGATACGGAGAAACCATGGTCAGGGTGTCGTTGGTTGTTACTCTGGTAAGCGGGGCTTGTCAGTTATTTTTATTGATTTTTTGAAGAACATTCCATTTCAATATAGACTGAATATATTCCAAGAGAATTCTGACTTACTGTAATTATATTGTAAAATTGAAAATAGTAAAATATAGAAAACTTTTATTTTAGTTTACTCAATCCCTCCATTACAGGAATTATAATATTAATGTTATTAAAATAATAATTCACTTGGAGGAGATCTGTTTTTTCCCTGTTTTCTAATAAAATCTAATAATACTTTTATTTATCTAGATTTCGATAGTGGCGGCAGCGGTGATTTCTGTCTTGCCCTCTTGTCTTTTCCCTCCATTGTATATTTAAATTTGGGGAATAATTGTGTAAATTTAAACCCACGGGGGGGTCTTGTACAATTCGAGAAACCCTCGGAGGATGGGCTTAATCTTCTTTTGTGGTTTCAGGTGGCGCCAGGCGCAGCAGCTTTAGTTTGTTTCTAAAGTGACAAATGTGCACTGTGTCCCCTATTCTGTTTTTTTTTAACATACGTAATGATTAACTATATTCATACATAAGTTTTATATATATGACTATTTGTGATATTTAAGCTGATATTTTATATATATATTATATATTATAATTATATATATATATATATTATATATATATATTATATATTATAATATATATATATGATTTTTTTATCTTGTTTTTTTTAGCTTTAGTATAATTCCTATGTTGCTTCTGATTGATAGCTCATATGTTAACTCGATATATTCCTTACAAAACTAGCAATACTCCTTAAGGCATTCAATAGCATGTTTAATTTTGTTGTGCTTTATTCACCTTTTTTCACTAAGTAGAGTCTTTCACTGTAGTATATTTATGAGTATGCGGTTTTTACTTGTCCGTTTAGGTTTGCAACATGTTCTAATGGGTTGCTTTAAACTACTAAGTACTTTCATTTTTCTTATTCGGGATAGTGAAGTGAAGTAAGAAGTGGTGATGCTTGTTGTTGGTAAAGGTGAGGATAGGAGAGCGGGGCGTTAGAAGCGAGAGGTGCTAGGTCAACATAGTTCACCTCTACGTAGACATAACAATCCTTGTTTTCGCTCGTCGTTGATGACGTCTCATTATAACGTCATAAACCCCCCTCCGACGTCACGGGCCTCCCACATGTGAGTCGCGTTAAGGCGGATGCCGACTGCGGAAATCTTCCCGGGGGGAAAATTGTCACGCGCCGCCCTTGCCTTTGTGAGCGGGGGTAATTTTCTTTGTTTTCGCTGGGAGATGTGTATTATATTTTCATATTTTTATATATTTGGTATCATAATAAAATTGCTATTAGGATTAATGGATAGCTCAATGTATAGTATTTTACTGAATAAATTTGTTGAAGATTTTGTGTGTTTCGTAGTTAATCTCCGTGACACCTAAATCTAGTGTTCTCTCCAATCTTTGAGAAGGATCTTAATTTAGTTAAAGACTCCGTGATTAAGTGGGCGATTGAGCCGCTCCTGCATGCGGTGTTACCAGTGGTGAGGAGTTAGAGACAGTTATGTTAAACTTGTCTTAAGCCTTGTTAAAAAAGGTCATGCAAGACCCTAAGCTTTATTCTATTGCTATTTTTGTCCAAGGCTGGGTTTTTAACTGTACTGAGCGTAGTTATTCACAGAGGGAAAGCGTGAGGAAAAGAAAGTGGGGTTTGCCTCGGGAAAGGAAGAAAAAACAATGCATGATTCAGGCGTAAGGGAAACCCACGGGGCCTCCCGGATGGCGGAGGAAACTGCCCAAAAGGCAGCGGAAAAAAATCAATTATCGACTACCCAGCCGTCTCTTGATCTCAGGCATGTTGTGTTTAATGAGGAGAGGAAAAGAAATCCTATAAATGAGGTAGAACACCGCCTTCCCTTTTATGAAGGGAAGTGTCCTAAGACAAAGGGCGCCATGACAAATCTTGATGAATCGATAAAGCGAGTGGAAGATTGAATTCGTGACGAAGTATGGAATGATGATGGAAAGATCCGCCTTGCACTACGACGTCTTAGAGGGGATGCGTTAGGAACGTACGAGGCATGGTATGCAAAAAAAGCTAAAGATGTCGATTATAACTGGAGATCTTTGGCGAACGAGCTCAGGCTGGTTCATGATGCCGTTACCAGCACCAGAACTGGTTAGATATGTTTCTAGGTGCCAGGAGGGAGGTGAGTGAGTCTCCTGAAGCATATTTTAACAAGTTGCGAATAGCGACCGAACAAGTTAGAGACACAAGACAGAGAGTTTGCTCCTCTTGTGGAGAACATGATAGGTATTGTATTTTCCAAGAGTACCGGGCTTGGGCTAAACAAAATAAAGCTACTGGAGGGAGGCGGTAAAGGAGGGGACTCAAAAAAAAGAGTAGTAGGGGCGATAGCCAAGGAAAGGAGCAGGGTCCCTAAAAGAGAAAAGAATGTTGACGGTGGAAAAGTAGAACGTCGAAATGATACATTTACACCGGAAATGTTAAACAAACAGGTCGAGGTTAGAAAGAAACCGGTGGATAAAACAGGAGATGAACGGACAGACATATATTTAAAGAGGAATGTGACAAAGGACGATTCTGTGACATGTGGTTACTGTCAAAGGCGTGACCACGGAACTGACAAATGTCAGTTGTTGTCTGCTCGCATGATAAGCTCTAGTGCTCATATGGGAAGGGTTCGTGGCAGACCTAATATGATATGTGGATATTATCAGAAGACAGGTCATACCATGGATAGATGTTTCCTTTTTGATCAAAAGTTAAGAGGAGTGTCAAGGACACGCCAAAAGATGGAAGCAGACTAAATGTTTTAACTGTGGGAAATTTGGCCATTTCGTGAGAAATTGTCCAGAGCTAAAAAAACTAATACATACAAGGGGGGTTTCAGTCCTTCATGATTTGCAGGATATGGCAAGGGAAAACAGTCAAGATAGTAGAGATGTTCGTAAGATCCTGTCCCTGGGGGACAGTGAAGGGATGTTGTTATTTGATGTTTATCTTGGGGATAAGTGCATTGCAGCACTATTCAACACAGGTGCACAAGTTTCCTTAGTACATAGTGAAGTGCTGAAAGAGCTAGATATGCCCTATACGCAGGTTACGAAATCTGTTAATTGGGGGGATGGGTCTTTCCTAAATCACAGATGGGAGATAGATCTCACTTTTAATGTAGATAAGATAAAGACTTCATTTGTGTTCTTGGTGGTGGATACCTGGAGTATACTAGGCCAGATGCTCATAGGAAACGAATTTGCGGACACACATAGGGTTGTATATACATCATGCCCTACTACCTTGTCCATTAACGGTCAGGATGTGAGGGTTGAGCGTAGTAATAAAAAAATCTGTCGCCTCCATGGCAACCGTAGGTCTGAAGGGACACTAGAGGACCAAGATGGGGAAAATTGCAGGGGCCCCTGTGAAGTTTTCCCGCCTGGGAGAGGTGGATTTAAATTATGCTACGGATGCTCTAAAAATGAGAATACAGTAGACAATAACAGGGTTATTGATGAGAAAATTACTTAAGTTAATAGCGGGGCTATAGATGAAGATGCCATAGACAATAACAGGGTTATTGATGAGAAAATTACTTTAGTTAATAACGGGGCTGTTGATGAAAAGGTGACAAGTGATAGTAGCGGGGCTATTGATGAGAAGGTGACAAGTGATAGTAGCGGGCTATTGATGAAAGGTGACAAGTGATAATAGAGGCTACTGTATTTTTCCAGTAGAGGATCTGATAGTAGATGCAGATTCGTGTGGGTCTTTTTGTGTTTTAGTCAGGGACATTAGTATGAATGATTTAAATGGATCAAATATGTTATTATTCCTCGAAAGGATTTAAAGAAAGCTTAATGGAGGCATAGTCACTCCTATTCCGTCCTCAGGTAGTGTCACGAAGTGGTTTCGGATACCATTTAAAAACGAGGGGAAAGAGAGTGAAAATTGGTAGAATACGACTGTGGAGAACTCACGAAATTAGTAGACATATCTCCTGGTGAAGTCAGAAGGCAGGAAGTAGCAATTGTTAAGAGCAACAGAAATAAAACTTGTAGATTATTAGAGGAAATAGACAAAATATTTGAACGAGATTCAGAAGAGCATGGGGTGCTGATAGACTTGGTTTTGGATTTCCCAAAGGTTTTTAGTCTAGATGAGGATCCTTTACCTATTTCGAATAAATAATTGCACGAAATAAAGGTTCTGGGTCCTTCAGTTTACCAGAAACTGTATCCCATCCCGTTGAAATACAGAGACGAGATTTGGACTCAAATTGACTCTATGTTGAGGGAAGGGATTACGTTCTCCTTACAATGCACCACTGGTGCCAGTACGAAAGAGAGATGGGGGGTTGCGGTTATGTCTTGACTTCAGAGCTCTTAATGAATGTATTGAGGATGACCGATACCCCTTGCCAAACATAGATTCTATCCTGCAAAGGCTAGGTAGGAGTCGTTTCTTCTCGTGTTTAGACCTCGGGCAGGGATATCATCAGATACCCTTGACCCCGGCTAGTCGAGAGATTGATTGATTATTTAAAATTATCTGCTGCGTCAACAGCTAAGGTCATTAGCGGCGAATACCTTGTTAACTAGAAATATTAAAATGTTTAAAACTTTAAAAATCTATCAATAAATATCTTACAAATAAAAATAAATAGATTAAAAATCAAAGCATAAACATTATGCTCTAAGTGCATAAAATTATTGCATAAACATTACGCATAATTAAATTTTATTGAAAATATTAGTCTCCCTAAGGAAATTAATAAGACCCTCTATGTCACAATCTTCCCCCAATACATTTTTCAGTGTATATGGGGGAGACAAGTACATACGTCTTTGGTCTGAGAATGTTGCACATCTTTCCACTACATGTGCGATCGTTAATGGCTCTTGGCATCCTTCACAAAGTGCTTCATTTTTAGCCATCATTGGCCCATGAGTCAGTCTTGTGTGCCCGATTCTTAGTCTTGTTAATACAACTTCCACTTTTCGGTTGGGATGGATGCTAGTCGCCCAACTGTCAAGGTCATCTCTAATGTCTCGCAGTTTGTTTCTGGAGGTATGCCTCCATTTTTCCCTCCATTTATCACGAAGACAACTTCTCATGCAGGGTTTCAGGTCGGTGTGTGGGAGAGGAAAACGAGCATCACAAGGCTGAGCGGCAGCTGCCTTGGCCTTCTGATCAGCTCGCTCATTCCCACTGATACCAACATGCGCTGGCACCCAACATAGAGTTATCTTTTTACGTGTTGACATCAGTGCAAGCCAATCTTGAACCTCCCTCACTACTGGATGTAATGAGTTTAAGCTCTTGATTGCTTGTAAGGCACTACGAGAGTCACAATATATCACAACAGAATGGTTCATAAGATCTCTAGTCATCTTAACTGCTGTAAGGATGGCATGTAACTCTGCAGTGAAGATCGAGGCTGCTAGAGAAAGACTGCCAGATGCAGTCTTCCTTCTGCTCACTGCTGCAAAACCCACGCCATTTTCAGATTTCGAACCATCTGTATAAATTGCATCTGATCCCCGGTATTTAGAAATGTGCTGAAGAAACTTCTCTCAGACTTCTGCTTCGGATCTCTCCCCTTTCCCAATCCAGCTCAACTTGATTAGTCCAAGGCGGAAATTGGGGAATTCCAACAGCCAGAATCTTAGAGAGATTTAAATTAAGATCTTCCACAAGATTCCTCATTCTCCTACCATAGGATCGGCTATCTTCAAGGGGGTTGAAAACCATGTAGGAGATCCTGGAATCCTTTGTAGTCTCGTGTAGTAAATCAGGTTCATGTATTCTCGGTGTAATGAAAGAGGTGGTTCTCCACTCTCAGCATACAGGGACTCCACAGGTGAAGACCTGAAAGCCCAGTACAGATTCTGAGAGCTCATTATGAACCGAGTCTAACATCCGTAGAACAGTGGAGTTGCAGATGAATAAGCTTCACATCCATAATCAAGCTTACTACGAATAAGCACTCGGTAAAGCCGTAGAAGCGTTGTGCGGTCTTCACCCCAAGATAAATGTGAAAGAACCCGCAAAATACTAAGTGCTTTTGTAGCCTTTACTTTCAACTGTTTGATGTGAGGCACCCATGTAAGCCTTAAGTCTAAAATTAGACCCAAGTACTTCACCTCTTGGACAAATTGCAGTGGGTTTGCTCCTAAATAGAGGGAAGGATGGAATTTTCCTCGTTAGTGGAAATGTATAGCCATTGTCTTGCTTGGGGAAAATTTGAACCATGATATGTTGTCCACTGTACAACCTGATTTATTGCAGCCTGCATGTGTCCTTGCACATCCTGTAAGCTTCCTCCTGAGCAGTACAGTGTAAAGTCATCCACATACAGATTACATGAGACAGAACTGGAACAGCCTTTACAATGTCATTCATAGCAATGGCAAACAGGGTCACACTTAAGACACTCCCTTGTGGACCCCTTCCAGCTGATCTTCCAGATTAGAGAAACTGTTTCCCACCCGAACTATAAATTTCCTGTTAGCAAGGAAGCTTGTATGACGGTAGGTAATGCTCCTCTTAAACCAATGTCATACAACTTCTTGAGTATGCCATGCTTCCAAGTAGTATCATAACCCTTTTTTCAAGGTCAAAGAAGACTGCTATCATGTGACGTCACTGTGCAAAGGAATTCTGTATATCAGTTTCCATCCTTACAAGTGCATCTGTGGTCGATCTCAATCTTCTAAACCCATATTGCAGCTGGTGAGGGAAATTGGTCTGTAATTTCCTGGTGTGGAAGCATCCTTGCCAGGTTTAGGGACAGGAATGATTATAGACTCTTTCCATGTGGATGGCACTGTACCCTCCCTATATATCCTATTGAATAGGTCCAACAAGAACTTTTGGGATCTCTCTGGTAAGTGAGATATCATTTGGTATGGAATATCGTCACTTCCTGGGACAGTCTTACGGCAGAGCTGCAAGCAGAGTCCATCTCCTTGCTCAAAATGGCAAGTTGTAATGGAAGTTCTGCTGCAGTCCTACTGAAGAACGATACTGGGTGTCGCTCCTGTTCAGCCCGAAGAGTGGAGAATCGGGCAGTGTAAGATGCTCCAGAGGAGATCTCTGCCATGGATTTAGCTAGCTCATTAGCAACATCTTTTTTATCTGTGATGATTATGCCATCAATCTTCAAAGCAGGTGGTGACAGTGATGTGCTCTTTCCAGCGATCTTACGCACCTTGTCCCATACCCATGCTAAGGGGGTCCCAGAGTTAATCGAGGAGACATACTGTCTCCATGATGTCCGTCTGGCCTCCTTTAGCACTCGCCTGGCCTTGGCTTGGGTCTTTTTGTAATGGATCAAGGTTACATCACTGGGGCGTCGTTTCAACTGCCTTAATGCAGCTTTTCTTGCTCTGACAGTTTGATGGCATTCCTCAGACCACCATGGTACCGGAGGTCGACGGTAATGCCCGCCACTTTTGGGAATGGATGCTTCTGCTGCAAGGTGAATTCGTGATGTGAAGTGATTTAACAGCATCTTGAACACACTGGAAATCATTCACAGATCCATGCAATACTGCAGTTGATCTAAAAAGATTCCAGTCCACATGTTCAAGTCGCCATCTCTGCACTCCATTGGCTGGAATACCATTCACCTCCTCCAAAAGTATTGGAAAGTGGTCGCTTCCATGTAAGTCTTCCATAACCTGCCAAGTGAAATTCATCTGTGAATCAGGTGAGCCAATTGACAGGTCTATATTGGAGAATGTCCCAGTTTGAATTTGGAAATGTGTGGAGTGTCACTGTTCAATAAAACTGCATCTACTCTTAGGAGCAAGGACTCCAAGGCCCTTCCTCGAGGTTGCACAAAGTGTCTCCCCAGAGGTGATGCCGACCATTGAAATCTCCCAAGAGTAGAAATGGATGTGGCAACTGCCCAAGTAGATCTTCCAAATCATTTATCTTGAGATTATGTGGAGGAAGGTAGATAGATGCAACAGTGTAGGTTGTGTCAAGCCTATTCTCACAGCCTTCACTTGCAGTGTTGTCTGCAGGTGGATGGCCTGGAAGGGAATATCTTGACGTACCATTACTGCGACTCCTCCATGAGGTCCATTGTCGAAAGTCCCATAATAGGCTTCAATTTGGAATCCTCTCAGGGAAATCGGATGATTTTCCCTTGTCATAATCTCTTGTAGGCATAAACAAACTGGGTTACATGAAGCTATCAGATGTTGCAGTTCTTCCCATTTTGCATGAATTCCCTGACAGTTCCATTGGATTAGGGTATCCAGTTCTTTAAACTATTTTTTCATAAGGTGTTTGGCAGCACCTGTGGTCAAGGTTTGCCCTACACCTTTAGGCTGTCCCTTTCCAGGATCTTGGGAGAGTCTTTTGAGGGGTTCTTTACCCGTGGAACTAGTTTCCACAGGCTTCCTTTGACAGGCTCAGGATTTCTTTGCCTGGACAAAGAACGGACCTGAGCCTTTGCTTCAGGGCATTCTGCCTAGCAGCAGAGGCCCCTGTGGATGTTGGTGGCAGCTGGAGCTGTCACCGTTGAGACCCCTGGAGCCCTTCCTGACGGCTCCAAAGACCCCACCTTGAAATGAGTCTTTTGAACAGACTCAGGATTCCTTTGCCTGGGCAAAGGACAAACCCGAGCCTTTGCTTCAGGGGCATTCTGCGTAGCAGCAGAGGCCCCTGTGGATATGGTGGCAGCTGGGGCTGTCACCATTGAGGCCTCTGGAGCCTCACCTGATGGCTCCAAAGACCTTACTTTGGGAGGAGGAGTCTCTTTCAATAGACCCCTCACTCCTACTCCGTTTCTGGTGGAATTCACAGAGGCAGTTTCAGCAATTGGGGACTGAGGCAGAGTGGCAGAGTGTGTGGTGTAAGAAGCATTGGAAGGCAAGGGTTGGTGGGAAGGAGGATGGGCCAGAACCGAAGCAAAGGACTTACCTGGCTGTGCAAACAGCACACGGGCACGTCGCTTTGCCTCTGGAAAACTAACTTTCTCCTTGCTCCTTATTATCAATACTTCTTTCTCAAATTTGTACCTTTTACACTGCTTTGAAGAAGCTTCATGAGCTTCTTTGTAGTGGTAACAGCATATGGACCTGACAGTTGTCATCTTGAGACCTGTCGTACCCACACTTAACACATATTATTGGTTGTCCATTTTCCTTAAAACGGCAAGAGTTGGCTCCATGCCCATAACCCTGGCAGTGGAAGCACCGCATAGGGTTGGGCACATATGGCTTTACCTTGAGGTGGTACCATGCCAACTTAACTGATTCTGGAAGGACCAACGTATTAGAAGTTAGGAGAGCTGGTGTAGACTGTTCCAAACCGTCAACTTTCTTCTTAAAACGTTTTATTGCCACTACATTAAAATTCTCTAGTTCCTCTAACAGTTTCTCCTCAGAATACCTCATCAGGTCTCGGTTGAGGGTTTTTTTTGAGGAGAACATGAAACTTTAGCCCAGGAATGTCGCATATCGCACGCAGACTGGTGACGAAACTCAACTATAGGCTACCATCTTGCTGTGGGGTGATGCGAGGATCACGTTGACATACTTCAACAATTTTTCGATGTACTTCGAAAATATCAAGATCATGATTGATACACCTTCAATGGTCTTCACTACTAGGTACTTACTATATGAAATGTTTTCATATTTACCAGGTAAGATTTCCTTAGTGGATTGAGGAGGACTTTTCCCCATCTTACCTGGTTGGGAGCCGGGAACCATTACGATTCCCATTCTTGCCCTTTGGAATCTGGAAAGGTTCCAAAGTGACAATACGTGATGTTCCAGAGGGAATGGTCGGGGGATTGCGTAGTCGTCAGGGAGAACGCTAGATCTTTGTAAATTTGTAATACTCAACAAATTGGAATTCTTCATTTCCTCATCCCCCCACCCACCATGGAGTCCAACGAGGGGAAGCTATAGTTGGGCTCAAAATCTCCCAACAGCCACAGTATATGAGGAAATATACACTGCCACTATAACAGTACTGATGGCAGTCGCGGGACCTATGCGCTGCCGACTGAATAGTACCTGCTTGACCCTAGCCATATTTGACCAGCCGATTGACTTGACCGGGCCTTGATCAAGCCACCCGTCTAACCAGAATAAAGGACCAAAGAGATGTGTTGCTAGCTGCAGGCGCAGCGTGCAGCATCGCTCAACCTCCAGGACTCCTGTCTCCTGGTAATACGGGATGCCACGCACAGCAAAGACACGTGAGAGAGTTCTCCCTGGTCCAAGATGGAATGAACCAGGGGTGGGTGCACCATCCCCTCTCATAGGCCTTGGTGCACCAGGAAGCCATTTTGTCTCATCCCTCACTGGTGACCCCTCCTGTAGGGTAGGCCCACTACGAATTTATAAGGTTGCCTTTTGGGCTGAAAAGAGGATCATTAATCAGGACCTGTCTGGACTGATTGTGGATGTGGGTTTTGTTTATTTGGACGACATTGTAGTTTGGGGAGACTCGCTGTAATAATGTTAGACGAGTTTTAGGTCGTCTTCAACTGAGTAATCTCTCTATCAAACTTGCTAAATGTTCGTTTTTTTTTTTAAGTCAGAAGTAGAGTATCTTGGACATGTGATTAGTGAAGAAGGTATTAGGCCACAGAAGAAAAAGATTGAAGCAATGGAGTTTACCCACATCCTATAATTTTGAAAGAGCTCCAAGCGTTTCTCGGTGCGACTAACTACTATCGCAAGTTTATATGTAATTTGCAGATATGTCGCGACCGTTAATTGACTTACCCAGAGGCTGTAAGACTAAAGATGGGAAAACAAACTAGCGTGGACACAGAAGCATTGGATGCATTTCACAAGTTGTGTACAGTCTTGTCTGAGGATATAGTGTTAAAGTTCCCAGATTTTTCCCGTATTTGTATTAGTTACAGATGCAAGTAAAACAGCCACTGGGGAGCTCTCTAACAGGAGGATAATAATGGAACCCTTAGACCATTGTCTTACTTCAGTCGACAGTTAAAGGGTGCCGAGTTCAATATTTCTACTGTAGAAAGGAAGCATTGGCGATGGTATATGGGCTAAAGATAAACAACAACACAGATTCAAGGTTTTCCTGTAGTAGTTCATACAGACCGTAGGCCTCTTCGTCATCTTTTTCTAGTAGAGATGGAAATGAAAGACTAGCCAGGTGGCGTATGTCGGTAGCAGAGTTTGATATTTACGTAGAGTACTTGCCGGGCAAGGAAAATTTAGCAGATGCGCTGTCGCGAATCAGAGCAGCTGATCAGCCAATAGACGATTTAGTTGTCGGTGTTACTCGCCGAGCTACTGCATCTTATAAAGGGATAAATCGGCTTGATAGTCTGAGGTCGAAATGGTAGATAGTAGTGAAAGTAGTTCCCTGAGACCACTGACATGGGGACTAGATAGTTTACGAAATGCACAAGATCTATGGGGTCGTGTTAAAAGTTAATTACGAGGTGAAGGTGACCTCACTAAAGATGAGTTTAAAGGGATTCCTGGAAAAATCAAGAATTATCAGGTACGACCAGATGGATATTATATAACATTTTAGATAATCCTTTTAGAAGGTCTTTCGAGTGGTGGTCCCAAAATTGTATCAGAGTACAGCTTTAAGGTTAGCTCATTCGATTCCTATTGCAGGGCATGGGGTGTTTTGGTAGCCTTAAAGAGATTGAAATTATTTGCATTTTTTTCCAAACATGAAGAAAATAGTAAAGGAATATTGTTCGTCCTGCGACATATGTTTGCGCTGTAAGCCAGGCAAACATATCCTGTTACTCTCTTAAGATACCCTGAAGTTTCAAGGCCTTTTGAGCATGTCCATATGGATATAATGGGTCCGTATCCGGAATGTGAAGGCTTTCGGTAGTAGATGCTTTGACAAAATACCTTGTTGCAATTCCTTTAAAAGTCTAAGGATTCATTAGAAGTCGCGGAGGCATTTATGAATGGATTCATTTACAAAGAGGGGACTCCACGTCAAATCATTTCTGATTGCAGAGTGGAGTTCATAAACAAACTATTCAAAACGCTAACAGAAGAATTTGGGATTGATAAACGTACTATTAATCCATATCATCCAAGTTCAAATGGACAAGTGAAAGAGTAAATGGTACATTGAATAAAATTTTGCGTACGATGGTCTGGACAACCCGTCAGTGTGTTCTCGAATGTTACCTATGGCAGAGTTAGCTTACAATACTGCTTACCATGGGGGGATGAAAGACACACCTTTTTTCACGCTAAAGCATCAGGACCCTCATTTTCCATATATTCTATTTTCAAAAGACACAGCTCCTTGGTATAATGTGTAAGATTATTTGCAAGAGACAAGAGCCATGGGCTCAAGGATTTTTAAAAGATGCAAAGAACATATTGAAGAAGATATCCAGAAAGGACAAGGGATCGGCCTTATGCCCAAACTTCCCAAATCATAGGAGACCGGGTATACCTCAAAGCTACTCGTAAGGTGGGGTTGAGCAAAAAAATGCAACCATTATATTCTGGACCATATAGGGTATAGAAAAAATTAATGATGTATTGAAATTAAGAGGGTTGCTGATGGGAAAGAACGCAAAGAACACGTAGATAGGTTGAAATTAGAAATGTCATTAGTAAGGGGCAAGGCCCATAATATAGATAAGGCATACCCAACGAAAGAAAAAATTGAAGAATTTGAGGATGACAATAGTTTTGGAAACTTTGGAAGTTCCAGAGAAATATGTGGATTTGAGAAAAAAAGGAAAATATTGTGCATATTATTTACGAAGTGGGAAGTAGAAGGATACAAAGGAGAACAGATAAGATAATAACCAGGGGTTATATATTAAAATATACATCCCCAATTTCAGATTGTGGGGATGACCACAGCCAGTATGGAGTCCGGAGACTGCCTTGCTCGTTCTGAACTGGTTTTTGTTCCCTATTCTAAGGTAACTTATACATCGATAGTACAGATCGTTCCTGTCAAGATAAAACAGGGGGAGTTTTTAGATCCCTTTTTGAAGATTGGAAAAAAGTTAAAAGAGGATAGTTAAAAAAAAACTTGGATTATCCGAGATGGACTATGGAGAGACAAATTGTAAGCCAGAAAAAATAGTGATTGCCGACACAATTGTCACAATAATTGACAATATGAGAAAGAATATAGGCAATCATATGACAACAATTCGAGATTTTTTTTTAGGTTAGTTCATCAAGGCCGACAGAAGCATTCTCTCTGGGAGGGACTAAATTTGGTTAGCAATGTTTCAGGATTGATAATGGGAGGGGTAACTAATCATCGTATAGATATGTTGCACACCTAAATCATGGAATCTGATAAGTTAGCACAAAGAGCTATTGAAATGGCTGGGGTCACCACTAGCCTGTTAGACACTGTCATTATTCGGGAGAATGAAATAGCGAGGGCACTGGGGAGAATGGATGAAGCTATTGGTGTCATAGATGTAGTGGGCACTAACTTGGGTCGGCGGTTGCAACTATTAGGGAAGATATTTTTGTGTAGTTCTGTCCTGGAGAACTACCGGGCTATTCTCCGAGGAGTAGAGGAAAACCAAAATCAATTTATGGGAAGCAAACGTAGGTATTCTTCCGCCAAACTTTAATGCCCCTGATGTACTCTTATCCATATTAAATACGTTATCAAAGGAAGGGGTGTCCCTCATAATTCCTACATATGAAGAGAATTTATACATATATTACTTTTCTTTAAATGTAAAACTAATGCCTGGAAGTTCTTTGGGAAATTTGATGGTATATCTGACTTTCCCTTTGCCAGGCTACCAAATGGATGTTTTCCTGGTCCATCTTGAACTCTATGGCTTTTATCCATACCCAGATTTCTGCCGCTGTCCTTCTTGTTTCAGAGGCCAGGGACCTGTTTGTGGAGAAGAGGGACCTTATTGACTGCAAAGTAATTCAACCGGGATGGAGTGTCTGTCCGGCGAAGAATGGATTATGTCACTTCCTCGAGAAGAAAATCTGGTCTTCAACTGTATAAACCAAGGAACATTTAATAAAATTGTGACAAAGTCCAGGGAGGTCCTAAAGATGGGCACTCAGTACCATCTGGGTGTCAGCAAACACTTTCATTTTACCAGCTCTGTCAACCTCCCTCATATAGATGAACTCTTAGAGAAGGAAATCATAGAAGAACCTACACCAAGATATTCTGGTCACCGAGCCTCCTTACCAACACAAATGGACGCTTCGACTCTCCTAGAACGCTCTTGGGTGTGAACATATGTGGAAAAAATAAAGTCTAAGTGTGGCAGTAATGTGCCTTGTGGATTCTCACAATTGTTAACACTTTGTATATATTTAAAAAATGTGCATTAAATTATATCAGTGGGCAAAAAAGGAACTATGCCGTCCGTATTGTGACAGAAGAAACGGAAGTAAGTTAAATGTTATCCTCCCCCCAAAGTGTCACAAAGGTACATGAAATTCGATCTTTCCGTATCGGTGTGAGGTACATAGCTCACAACAGGAGATGTAAGGCTCCTCCTGCCTTCTGATAGCCTATAGGTCACTTGCGGGCAAGGTGTAGTACCTGTATGCCCCCTGTATGCAGGGTTACTGTGTGTGCTAGAAGTCTGTGACCCAAAAAACTGTATAGTATCCCTGTCCTGGGGACAGGCTGTTAATAAGGGGGGGGGGATGTGGAAGATTAGGAATCTTCCCGAGTGTTAAAAAAAAAGAAAGGGAAAAAATCCAAAAG
>NC_051424.1:14950426-14982926 GCF_015228065.2 Penaeus monodon
ATTAAGAGTGATGGAGACAAGAAAGTGGGAGGACCTGATCGCCGCGAGGTGCGGGTACGGAAGGGCAGGTCCTGGGGCCACATCACCGCTGGATGTAGGGCCTCGGTGAGGCATCTGCAGTTGTGGCTCTCTCAAATAATCTCCAATTCTTGAAGATTATTATGAAGAAAGAAGGAGATATGTCACAACTGCGAGATTACTCTGACCTTCGCCGATGTTTACCTCACTCTGTGAGGCAGGATTAGGTCCTTCCCAATTGGCTCGTACACCTCGTGGGGAACGAGGGTATCGGGCCTATACATCGGCGCGGCGCATAAAAATTATGGTTGTCCTGTGACTGGTGTGCTCCCTTTTGCCATGTGACCTCGCCTGCTCCGCTGGATCTCTCTCTCTCCCCCACGCTCCTGATTGTACATATTTGGTTATGTATATGTGTAGTGTAATTTTGTGCCTATAGCAGTAAAACCTTTTGTATGTTTCCTCTGGTGTTTTTCCGTTGACCTTGCCTGTTCTGATTCCTTCGTAAGGTGGCTGTCGAACCCTGACAGCCACCTTACCCCGTTCTGCCTAAATTAGCACTTGCTGGACTGAAACTTGACCCATCATATCACCCAAGCTATGGCATGACCATGGGCCATGTCACAAAATTGGCATTTGCTGGAGAGCCCATCTCTTGTGAGGTGGCTCTCCAGAAGATATTGATGATCACTGAGGTAGCAGTCACACACCTATTTAAAATCCACAATAGCTTCAAAGTGACAGTAGCCAAACCCGAACAAATGACCCTATTCCTCTCGACCGAAGGCCAAAGGAAATTAAGAGCCCAAGGTTTCACTCCCGTCCCCTCTCCGGAAACGAAAGCAAAATGCACGGTCGTGGCTAAAAAGATCGATAGAACGATCCTCCCACAATCATGTGAGTCAATCAGCCAAGAAGTATCTACCAAGAACGGTGTCACTGCCCTTGACATTTAGAAGCCTCCCGAGTCACGAATCGTTAAGATTTGTGTCTCTGCCCAAGAGGAAGCCTTGAAACCTCTTACACGTGGGATCATGATGTTTAATACATTGGTCATAACCTACAATATAGAATCAGAGTGCTTTACTCAGATCGAACAATGCTTAAACTGCTACAGTTTTGAATATCAACAAATCCTCATGCACTCACACACACACACACTCACACATATGCTCTCGTTGCGGTGGCGAAGGTCACTCTGCCAAATGCAAGGAGAGCATCAAATGCTGCAACTGCGAGGGGTCGCATGTTGCAGTTATCGGATCATGCCCCAAATGAAAGGAAATACTCAAAGCAAAACGAAACCAGCTTGGGGAAAACAAGAACACTGCTCCTTCATACACAATAACAACTGCCACACTACCTGCCCAGACGTCCTGCATCTACCTCCAGGACAACTCTACCTCCACCTCCCCAATTCAACAACACATTCACACCTAACACATACCCCAAAATACAAGCCATCTTACACGTAGCTCTCATTGTTGCTAAATAAAACGCAAAGAAATTCGCAAACATCGTCCCTATTATGTTACAAAAAAACGGCTTCCCCAGCATTGTTGTCCCAGAGGAGATCTTCGAAGACGACAATTTATACATCCCTGAATACGCCACAACACCACAAACCACAGCAACTGAGGTGACAAACACTAACCCAGAGCCTCATTGCTCCACACAAAGACACCTTGTTTTGCAACCAGCACCACAACAAAATCCAAAAAAACTACACAAGCACTTAACACTACAAAAAACACAAACGCAAACAGATCTCACCACCAAACAAGCATGCCAAAAAAAGACAAAAAGGATCCCCTAGTCCCGCAGTCTCGTCGTTAACGTATGGATGACACCATCCTTGACGACGAGAGTAGCGGCTCCGAGATCGACGTAGAAGTCCTTCCCGAAGCCGAGGAAGAGCTACCTCTCCCCTTAGAGAGGGAGCTCCCTTCTAGGGGACGCTTGGGACAGCGCGGAAGAATTGGGAATTGATCCGCCGATTCCCAGGACTTCTGCCCTGTGTCCTGCTCGCAGGACTCTTTCCCTGACCTCGAAGAACCGTCGATCGAGGCTCGATCACGGACCCGCTACCGAGATCAGGTAACTCCACGCAAGATAAGCCCAGGTAAACTATATCTACCCTGAGTGGCATGCTAACTATCGTTCAGGCAAATGTAAGGTAATTTTTTCGATCCGTAATATTTTTTACGACTTTCTAGAACAAGAATGCCCGGATGTGGTCCTACTGAATTCTATATCTATCACCAAAGGCTATAGAATTCGGCACTATGCTTACACATCCAGGCATATGGGATCCTGTATCCTCATAAAATACACCATCACTCATGATTCCTCTCCCCTCTTATTCAGCCACCCTGACTTCGTGGCAGTCAGGTTATTCACCCCACAGGGCCCCATTATCCTTTCCACTGCCTATATAAAATCAAACACTAATTTGCCTCTTGCTGACTTCAACAAATTATTAAATTATTCAAACCTCCAAGTCTTCTTTGCCGGAGATATCAACGCTACCCACACGACCACTTAACCCCAACCAGACTCCACTATATAGGCCCCGACTTCTTCACCTCATACACACCCAGCACATGTTTACTCAGTGGTTGACCTCCCTAATCTCGTCGTTAAAGTACCATGCGTCTTTGTGACTCCTGGACCCAGGCCCGAGTTTTAGGTATGGTAGTGAGGCTGCTTGATCAATGGCATTTACAAGTCTGGCTTCAAGCACTTTCACATTTTCACTTTGTGGGGGTTCATTGCATCTCAAACAGCGGGCCAAGGCGTTCTGAAACGCCTGCCAGTTGGCCTTGTCTGTTTTCTATCTTGGATTCGGTCGTGGCATTTCGGCCGACCCCACTATTCATGGGGGTTTAGTTAAGTGGAAGATTAGAAATTTTCCCACGAGTGTTAAAAAAAAAGGGAAAAAATCAGGGTGCTGGGCACAAGTGGAAAAACCGTGATGACGAGACTCGTACGAGGTACGATCAGTGATGCTGTTTACGTGCGAGGGAGCGACCGCAGGATATCCCGGGTCGCTTCCCCAGTGGTCTGAGACACGCGGTTTCAAGAGAAAGATACGGAGAAACCATGGTCAGGTGTCTTTGGTTGTTACTCTGGTAAGCGGGGCTTGTCAGTTATTTTTATTGATTTTTTGAAGAAACATTCCATTTCAATATAGACTGAATATATTCCAAGAGAATTCTGACTTACTGTAATTATATTGTAAAATTGAAAATAGGAAAATATAGAAAACTTTATTTTATTTTACTCAATCCCTCCATTACAGGAATTAAAATATAATGTTATTAAAAATAATTCACTTGGAGGAGATCTGTTTTTTTTCCCTGTTTTCTAATAAAATCTAATAATACTTTTTTATCTAGATTTCGATAGTGGCGGCAGCGGTGGGGTTGTTTTGCCCTCTGTCATTTCCTACCATTGTAATACTTAATTGGGAATAATTGTGTAAATTGACCCACGGGGGTGGGTCTTGTACAATTCGAGAAACCCTCGGAGGATAGGCTTTAATCTTCTTTTGTGGTTTCAGGTGGCGCCAGGCGCAGCAGCTTTAGTTTTGTTTCCTAAAGTGACAAATGTGCACTGTGTCCCCTATTCTGTTTTTTTTTAACATAGTAATGATTAACTATTTTTATACATAATGTTTATATATATGACTATAGTGATATTTAAGCTGATATATATAAAATATATATATATATAATATATTTTAAAATATATTATATATATATATTAATATATATATATATTATATATATAATATATGGATTTTTTTATCTTTTTCTTTAGCTTTAGTATAATTCTAGTTGCTTCTGATTGATAGCTCATATGTTAACTCGATATATTCCCTTACAAAGCTTCAATACTCCTTAAGGCATATCAATAGCATGTTTAATTTTGTTGTGCTTGATTCACTTGTTCACTAAGTAGAGTCTTTCCCCGTAGTATATTTATGAGTATGCGTTTATTGGTCAGTTTAGGTTTGCAACATGTTCTAATGGGTTGCTTTAACTACTAAGTACTTGCATTTTTCCTTATTCGTATAGTGAAGTGAAGTAAGAAGTGGTGATGCTTGTTGTTGGTATGGAGGATAGGAGAGCGGGGCGTTAGAAGCGAGAGGTGCTAGGTCAACATAGTTCACCTCTACGTAGACATAACAATCCTTTTTTTCCGCTCGTCGTTGATGACGTTTCATTATAAACGTCATAAACCCCCTCCCGACGTCACGGGCCCTCCCCACATGTGAGTCGCGTTAACGGATGCCGACTGCGGAAATTTTTCCCGGGGGAAAAATTGTCACGCGCCCCCCTTGCCTTTGTGAGCGGGGTAATTTTTCTTTGTTTTCGCGGGGAGATGTGTATTATATTTTCATATTTTTATATATTTGGTATCAAAATAAAATTGCTATTAGGATTAATGGATAGCTCAATGTTAGTTTTTTACTGAAAAAATTTTGTTGAAGATTTTGTGTTTCGTAGTTAAATCTACCGTGACACCTAAATCTAGTGTTCTCTCCAATCTGAGAAGGATCTTAATTTAGTTAAAGACTCCGTGATTAAGTTGGCGATTGAGCCGCTCCTGCATGCGGGGGTTACCAGTGGTGAGGAGTTAGAGACAGTTATGTTAAACTTGTCTTAAGCCTTGTTAAAAAAGGTCATGCAAGCCCCTAAGCTTTATTCTATTGCTATTTTTGTCCAAGGCTGGGTTTTAACTGTACTGAGCGTAGTTATTCACAGAGGGAAAGCGTGAGGAAAAGAAAGTGGGGTTTGCCTCGGGAAAGGAAAAAAAAAAACAATGAAATGATTCAGGCGTAAGGGAAACCCACGGGGCCTCCCGGATGGCGGAGGAAACTGCCCAAAAGGCAGCGGAAAAAAAATCAATTATCGACTACCCAGCGTCTCTTGATCTCAGGCATGTTGTGTTTAATGGGAGGGGAAAAAGGGAAATCCTATAAATGAGGTAGAACACCCCTTCCCTTTATAAGGGAAGTGTCCTAAGACAAAGGGCGCCATGACAAATCTTGATGAATCGATAAAGCGAGTGGAAGATTGAATTCGTGACGAAGTATGGAATGATGATGGAAAGATCCGCCTTGCACTACGACGTCTTAGAGGGGATGCGTTAGGAACGTACGAGGCATGGTATGCAAAAAAAGCTAAAGATGTCGATTATAACTGGAGATCTTTGGCGAACGAGCTCAGGCTGGTTCATGATGCCGTTACCAGCACCAGAACTGGTTAGATATGTTTCTAGGTGCCAGGAGGGAGGTGAGTGAGTCTCCTGAAGCATATTTTAACAAGTTGCGAATAGCGCCGAACAAGTTAGAGACACAAGACAGAGAGTTTTTCTCCTCTTGTGGAGAACATGATAGGTATTGTATTTTTCCAAGAGTACCGGGCTTGGGCTAAACAAAAAAAAGCTACTGGGGAGGGGAAACTCCAAAAAAAAGAGTAGTAGGGGCGATAGCCAAGGAAAGGAGCAGGGTCCCTAAAGAGAAAAGAATGTTGACGGTGGAAAAGTAGAACGTCGAAAATGATACATTTACACCGGAAAAAGTTAAACAAACAGGTCGAGGTTAGAAAGAAACCGGTGGATAAAACAGGAGATGAACGGACAGACATATATTTAAAGAGGAATGTGACAAAGGACGATTTTGTGACATGTGGGTTACTGTCAAAGGCGTGACCACGGAAAATGACAAATGTCAGTTTTTTTTGCTCGCATGATAAAGCTCTAGTGCTCATATGGGAAGGGTTCGTGGCAGACCTATATGATATGTGGATATTATCAGAAGACAGGTCATACCATGGATAAAATGTTTCCTTTTGATCAAAAGTTTAAGAGGAGTGTCAAGGACACGCCAAAAGATGGAAGCAGACTAAATGTTTAACTGTGGGAAATTTGGCCATTTCGTGAAGAAATTGTCCAGAGCTAAAAAAACTAATACATACAAGGGGGGTTTCAGTCCTTCATGATTTTCAGGATATGGCAAGGGAAAACAGTCAAGATAGTAGAGATGTTTCGTAAGATCCTGCCCTGGGGGACCCGTGAAGGGGTGTTTTTATTTGATGTTTATCTTGGGGATAAGTGCATTGCAGCACTAAATTTAAACACAGGTGCACAAGTTTCCTTAGTACATAGTGAAGTGCTGAAAGAGCTAGATATGCCCTATACGCAGTTACGAAATCTGTTAATTGGGGGGATGGTCTTTCCTAAATCACGATGGGAGATAGATCTCACTTTTAATGTAGATAAGATAAAGACTTCATTTGTGTTCTTGGTGGTGGATACCTGGGGTATACTAGGCCCGATGCTCATAGGAAAAGAATTTGCGGACACACATGGGTTGTATAACATCCCTGCCCTACTACCTTGTCCATTAACGGTCAGGATGTGAGGGTTTAGCGTAGTAAAAAAAAAATCTGTCGCCTCCATGGCAACCGTAGGTCTGAAGGGGGCACTAGAGGACCAAGATGGGGAAAATTGCAGGGGCCCCCGTGAAGTTTTCCCGCCTGGGGGAGGTGGATTTAAAAATTTTGTACGGATGCTCTAAAAATGAGAATACAGTAGACAATAACAGGGTTATTGTGAGAAAATTACTTAAGTTAATAGCGGGGAAAAGATGAAGATTTCCATAGACAATAAAAGGGTTATTGATGAGAAAATTACTTTAGTAATAACGGGGCTGTTGATGGAAGCAATGACAATAAACAGGGTATTGATGAGAAAATTACTTTAGTTAATAGCGGGGCTATTGATGAAAAAAGGGGACAAGTGATAGTAGCGGGCTTTTGATGAGAAGGTGAAAGTGATAGTAGCGGGGTTATTGATGAGAAGGTGACAAGTGATAGTAGCGGGGCTATTGAGAGAAGGTGACAAGTGATAATAGAGGGCTACTGATATTTTTCCGTAGAGGATCTGATAGTAGATGCAGATTCGTGTGGGTCTTTTTGTGTTTTTGTCAGGGACATTAGTATGAATGATTTAAAAGGATCAAAATATGTTATTTATTCCTCGAAAGGATTTAAAGATAAGCTTAATGGGGGCATAGTCACTCCTTTTTCCGTCCTCAGGTAGTGTCACGAAGTGGTTTCGGATACCATTTAAAAACGAGGGGAATAGAGTAGTAGAAATTGGGTAGAATACGACTGTGGGAGAACTCACGAAATTAGTAGACATATCTCCTGGTGAAGTCAGAAGGCAGGAAGTAGCAATTGTTAAGAGCAACAGAAATAAAACTTGTAGATTATTAGAGGAAATAGACAAAATATTTGAACGAGATTCAGAAGAGCATGGGGTGCTGATAGACTTGGTTTTTGGGTTTCCCAAAGGTTTTTAGTCTAGATGAGGATCCTTTACCTATTCGAATAAAATTGCACGAAATAAAGGTTCTGGGTCCTTTAGTTTACCAGAAACTGTATCCCAAACCCGTTGAAATACAGAGAAAGAGATTTGGACTCAAATTGACTCTATGTTTAGGGAAGGGGTTACGTTCTCCTTTCAATGCACCACTGGTGCCAGTACGAAAGAGAGATGGGGGTTTCGGTTATGCTTGACTTCAGACTCTTAATGATGTATTGAGGATGACCGATACCCTTGCCCAAACATAGATTCTAATCCTGCAAAGGCTAGGTAGGAGTCGTTTTTTCTCGTGTTTAGACCTCGGGCAGGGATATCATCAGATACCCTTTACCCCGGGGTAGTCGAGAGATTGGGTTGATTATTTAAATTATCTGCTGCGTCAACAGCTAAGGGCATTTGCGGCGAATACCTTGGTTTAAATAGAAATATTAAATGTTTAAAACTTTAAAAATCTATCAATAAAATCTTACAAATAAAAATAAATAGATTAAAAATCAAGCATAAACATTATGCTCTAAGTGCATAAAATTATTGCATAAACATTAGCATAATTAAATTTTTTTGAAAATATTGTCTCCCTAAGGAAATTAATAAGACCCTCTATGTCACAATCTTTCCCCCCAAAACATTTTTCAGTGTATATGGGGGAGACAAGTACATACGTCTTTGGTCTGAGAATGTTGCACATCTTTTCCCCACCCTGTGCGATCGTTAATGGCTCTTGGCATCCCTTTACAAAGTGCTTCATTTTAGCCATCATTGGCCCATGAGTCAGTCTTGTGTGCCCGATTCTTAGTCTTGTTTTAAAACAACTTCCACTTTTCGGTTGGGATGGATGCTAGTCGCCCAACTGTCAAGGTCATCTCTAATGTCTCGCAGTTTGTTTCTGGAGGTATGCCTCCATTTTCCCTCCATTTATCACGAAGACAACTTCTCATGCAGGGTTTCAGGTCGGTGTGTGGGAGAGGAAAACGAGCATCACAAGGCTGAGCGGCAGCTGCCTTGGCCTTCTGATCAGCTCGCTCATTTCCCACTGATACCAACATGCGCTGGCACTCAACATAGAGTTATCTTTTTACGTGTTGACATCAGTGCAAGCCAATCTTGAACCTCCCTCACTACTGGATGTAATGAGTTTAAGCTCTTGATTGCTTGTAAGGCACTACGAGAGTCACAATATATCACAACAGAATGGTTCATAAGATCTCTAGTCATCTTAACTGCTGTAAGGATGGCATGTAACTCTGCAGTGAAGATCGAGGCTGCTAGAGAAAGACTGCCAGATGCAGTCTTCCTTCTGCTCACTGCTGCAAATCCCACGCCATTTTCAGATTTCGAACCATCTGTATAAATTGCATCTGATCCCCGGTATTTAGAAATGTGCTGAAGAAACTTCTCTCAGACTTCTGCTTCGGATTCTCTCCCCTTTCCCAATCCAGCTCAACTTGATTAGTCCAAGGCGGAAATTGGGGAATTCCAACAGCCAGAATCTTAGAGAGATTTAAATTAAGATCTTCCACAAGATTCCTCATTCTCCTACCATAGGATCGGCTATCTTCAAGGGGGTTGAAAACCAATCTGGATGTAGGAGATCCTGGAATCCTTTGTAGTCTCGTGTAGTAAATCAGGTTCATGTATTCTCGGTGTAATGAAAGAGGTGGTTCTCCCACTCTCAGCATACAGGGACTCCACAGGTGAAGACCTGAAAGCCCAGTACAGATTCTGAGAGCTTCATTATGAACCGAGTCTAACATCCGTAGAAACAGTGGGAGTTGCAGATGAATAAGCTTCACATCCATAATCAAGCTACTACGAATAAGCACTCGGTAAGCCGTAGAAGCGTTTGTGCGGTCTTCACCCCAAGATAAATGTGAAAGAACCCGCAAATACTAAGTGCTTTTGTAGCCTTTACTTTCAACTGTTTGATGTGAGGCACCCATGTAAGCCTTAAGTCAAAAATTAGATCCAAGTACTTCACCTCTTGGACAAATTGCAGTGGGTTTGCTCCTCAATAGAGGGAAGGATGGAATTTTCCTCGTTAGTGGAAATGTATAGCCATTGTCTTGCTTGGGGAAAATTTGAACCCATGATATGTTGTCCACTGTACAACCTGATTTAATTGCAGCCTGCAGTGTCCTTGCACATCCTGTAAGCTTCCCCTGAGCAGTACAGTGTAAAGTCATCCACATACAGATTACATGAGACAGAACTTGGAACAGCCTTTACAATGTCATTTATAGCAATGGCAAACAGGGTCACACTTAAGACACTCCCTTGTGGGACCCCTTCCAGCTGATCTTCCAGATTAGAGAAACTGTTTCCCACCCGAACTATAAATTTCCTGTTAGCAAGGAAGCTTTGTATGACGGTAGGTAATGCTCCTCTTAAACCAATGTCATACAACTTCTTGAGTATGCCATGCTCCAAGTAGTATCATAAGCCTTTCAAGGTCAAAGAAGACTGCTATCATGTGACGTCACTGTGCAAAGGAATTCTGTAATAGCAGTTTCCATCCTTACAAGTGCATCTGTGGTCGATCTCAATCTTCTAAACCCATATTGCAGCTGGTGAGGGAAATTGGTCTGTAATTTCCTGGTGTGGAAGCATCCTTGCCAGGTTTAGGTACAGGAATGATTATAGACTCTTTCCATGTGGATGGCACTGTACCCTCCCTATATATCCTATTGAATAGTCCAACAAAGAACTTTTGGGAGCTCTCTGGTAAGTGAGATATCATTTGGTATGGAATATCGTCACTTCCTGGGGCAGTCTTACGGCAGAGCTGCAAAGCAGAGTCCCATCTCCTTGCTCAAAAATGGCAAGTTGTATGGAAGTTCTGCTGCAGTCCTACTGAAGAACGATACTGGGTGTCGCTCCTGTTCAGCCCGAAGAGTGGAGAATCGGGCAGTGTAAGATGCTCCAGAGGAGATCTCTGCCATGGATTTAGTAGCTCATTAGCAACATCTTTTTTATCTGTGATGATTATGCCATCAATCTTCAAAGCAGGTGGTGACAGTGATGTGCTCTTTCCAGCGATCTTACGCACCTTGTCCCATACCCATGCTAAGGGGGTCCCAGAGTTAATCAAGGAGACATACTGTCTCCATGATGTCCGTCTGGCCTCCTTTAGCACTCGCCTGGCCTTGGCTTGGGTCTTTTTGTAATGGATCAAGGTTACATCACTGGGGCGTCGTTTCAACTGCCTTAATGCAGCTTTTCTTGCTCTGACAGTTTGTTGGCATTCATCAGACCACCATGGTACCGGAGGTCGACGGTAATGCCCGCCACTTTTGGGAATGGATGCTTCTGCTGCAAGGTGAATTCGTGATGTGAAGTGATTTAACAGCATCTTGAACACACTGGAAATCATTCACAGATCCATGCAATACTGCAGTTGATCTAAAAAGATTCCAGTCCACATGTTCAAGTCGCCATCTCTGCACTCCATTGGCTGGAATACCATTCACCTCCTCCAAAAGTATTGGAAAGTGGTCGCTTCCATGTAAGTCTTCCATAACCTGCCAAGTGAAATTCATCTGTGAATCAGGTGAGACAATTGACAGGTCTATATTGGAGAATGTCCCAGTTTGAATTTGGAAATGTGTGGGAGTGTCACTGTTCAATAAAACTGCATCTACTCTTAGGAGCAAGGACTCCAAGGCCCTTCCTCGAGGGTTGCACAAAGTGTCTCCCCAGAGGTGATGCCGACCATTGAAATCTCCCAAGAGTAGAAATGGATGTGGCAAATGCCCAAGTAGATCTTCCAAATCATTTATGTTGAGATTATGTGGAGGAAGGTAGATAGATGCAACAGTGTAAGGTTGTGTCAAGCCTATTCTCACAGCCTTCACCTGCAGTGTTGTCTGCAGGTGGATGCTGGAAGGGATATCTTGACGTACCATTACTGCGACTCCTCCTGAGGGTCCATTGTCGAAAGTCCCATAATGGCTTGAATTTGGAATCCTCTCAGGGAAATCGGATGATTTTCCCCCTTTTCATAATCTCTTGTAGGCATAAACAAACTGGGTTACATGAAGCTATCAGATGTTGCAGTTCTTCCCATTTTGCATGAATTCCCTGACAGTTCCATTGGATTAGGGTATCCAGTTCTTTAAACTATTTTTTCATAAGGTGTTTGGCAGCACCTGTGGTCAAGGTTTGCCCTACACCTTTAGGCTGTCCCTTTCCAGGATCTTGGGAGAGTCTTTTGAGGGGTTGTTTACCCGTGGAACTAGTTTCCACAGGCTTCCTTTTGACAGGCTAAGGATTCTTTGCCTGGACAAAGAACGGACCTGAGCCTTTGCTTCAGGGCATTCTGCCTAGCAGCAGAGGCCCCTGTGGATGTGGTGGCAGCTGGAGCTGTCACCGTTGAGACCCCTGGAGCCCTTCCTGACGGCTCCAAAGACCCCACCTTGAAATGAGTCTTTTGAACAGACTCAGGATTCTTTGTCTGGGCAAAGGACAAACCCGAGCCTTTGCTTCAGGGGCATTCTGCGTAGCAGCAGAGGCCCCTGTGGATATGGTGGCAGCTGGGGCTGTCACCATTGAGGCCTCTGGAGCCTCACCTGATGGCTCCAAAGACCTTACTTTGGGAGGAGGAGTCTCTTCAATAGACCCCTCACTCCTACTCCGTTTCTGGTGGAATTCACCAGAGGCAGTTTCAGCAATTGGGGACTGAGGCAGAGTGGCAGAGTGTGTGGTGTAAGAAGCATTGGAAGGCAAGGGCCGGTGGGAAGGAGGATGGGCCAGAACCGAAGCAAAGGACTCACCTGGCTGTGCAAACAGCACACGGGCACGTCGCTTTGCCTCTGGACAACTAACTTTCTCCTGCTCCTTATTATCAATACTTCTTTCTCAAATTTGTACCTTTTACACTGCTTTGAAGAAGCTTCATGAGCTTCTTTGCAGTGGTAACAGCATATTGGACCTGGACAGTTGTCATCTTGATGACCTGTCTTACCACACTTAACACATATTATTGGTTGTCCATTTTCCTTAAAACGGCAAGAGTTGGCTCCATGCCCATAACCCTGGCAGTGGAAGCACCGCATAGGGTTGGGCACATATGGCTTTACCTTGAGGTGGTACCATGCCAACTTAACTGATTCTGGAAGGACCAACGTATTAGAAGTTAGGAGAGCTGGTGTAGACTGTTCCAAACCGTCAACTTTCTTCTTAAAACGTTTTTATTGCCACTACATTAAAATTCTCTAGTTCCTCTAACAGTTTCTCCTCAGAATACCTCATCAGGTCTCGGGAAAAGACAATTCCCTTACACTGATTGAGGGTTTTGTGAGGAGAACATGAAACTTTAGCCCCAGGAATGTCGCATATCGCACGCAGACTGGTGACGAAACCTCAACTATTAGGCTGCCATCTTGCTGTGGGGTGATGCGAGGATCACGTTGACATACTTCAACAATTTTTCGATGTACTTCGAAAATATCAAGATCCATGATTGATACACCTTCAATGGTCTTCACTACTAGGTACTTACTATATGAAATGTTTTCATATTTACCAGGTAAGATTTCCTTAGTGGATTGAGGAGGACTTTTCCCCTTCTTACCTGGTTTGGGAGCCCGGGAACCATTACGATTCCCATTCTTGCCCTTTGGAATCTGGAAAGGTTCCAAAGTGACAATACGTGATGTTCCAGAGGGAATGGTCGGGGGATTGCGTAGGTCGTCAGGGAGAAAGCTAGATCTTTGTAAATTTGTAATACTCATACAAATTGGAATTCTTCATTTCCTCATCCCCCCACCCACCATGGAGTCCAACGAGGGGAAGCTATAGTTGGGGCTCAAAATCTCCCAACAGCCACAGTATATGAGGAAATATACACTGCCACTATAACAGTACTGATGGCAGTCGCGGGACCTATGCGCTGCCGACTGAATAGTACCTGCTTGACCCTAGCCATATTTGACCAGCCGAGTTGACTTGACCGTGGCCTTGATCAAGCCACCCGTCTAACCAGAATAAAGGACCAAAGAGATGTGTTGCTAGCTGCAGGGCGCAGCGTGCAGCATCGCTCAACCTCCAGGACTCCTGTCTCCTGGTAATACGGGATGCCACGCACAGCAAAGACACGTGAGAGAGTTCTCCCTGGTCCAAGATGGAATGAACCAGGGGTGGGTGCACCATCCCCTCTCATAGGCCTTGGTGCACCAGGAAGCCATTTTGTCTCATCCCTCACTGGTGACCCCTCCTGTAGGGTAGGCCACTACGAATTATAAGGTTGCCTTTTGGGCTGAAAAGAGGTCATTAATCAGGACCTGTCTGGACTGATTGTGGATGTGGTTTTGTTTATTTGGACGACATTGTAGTTTGGGGAGACTCGCTGTAATAATGTTAGACGAGTTTTAGGTCGTCTTCAACTGAGTAATCTCTCTATCAAACTTGCTAAATGTTCGTTTTTTTTTTTAAGTCAGAAGTAGAGTATCTTGGACATGTGATTAGTGAAGAAGGTATTAGGCCACAGAAGAAAAAGATTGAAGCAATGGGAGTTTACCCACATCCTATAATTTTGAAAGAGCTCCAAGCGTTTCTCGGTGCGACTAACTACTATCGCAAGTTTATATGTAATTTTGCAGATATGTCGCGACCGTTAATTGACTTACCAGAGGCTGTAAGACTAAAGATGGGAAAACGAAACTAGCGTGGACACAGAAGCATTGGATGCATTTCACAAGTTGTGTACAGTCTTGTCTGAGGATATAGTGTTAAAGTTCCCAGATTTTTCCGTATTTGTATTAGTTACAGATGCAAGTAAAACAGCCACTGGGGGAGCTCTCTAACAGGAGGATAATAATGGAACCCTTAGACCATTGTCTTACTTCAGTCGACAGTTTAAAGGGTGCCGAGTTCAATTATTCTACTGTAGAAAGAGAGCATTGGCGATGGTATGGGCTAAAGATAAACACAACACAGATTCAAGGTTTTCCTGTAGTAGTTCATACAGACCGTAGGCCTCTTCGTCATCTTTTTTCTAGTAGAGATGGAAATGAAAGACTAGCCAGGTGGCGTATGTCGGTAGCAGAGTTTGATATTTACGTAGAGTACTTGCCGGGCAAGGAAAATTTAGCAGATGCGCTGTCGCGAATCAGAGCAGCTGATCAGCCAATAGACGATTTAGTTGTCGGTGTTACTCGCCGAGCTACTGCATCTTATAAAGGGATAAATCGGCTTGATAGTCCGAGGTCAGAAATGGTAGATAGTAGTGAAAGTAGTTCACCTGAGACCACTGACATGGGGACTAGATAGTTTACGAAATGCACAAGATCTATGGGGTCGTGTTAAAAGTTAATTACGAGGTGAAGGTGACCTCACTAAAGATGAGTTTAAAGGGATTCCTGGAAAAATAAAAGAATTTCAGGTACGCCCAGATGGATATTATATAACATTTTAGATAATCCTTTTAGAAAGGTCTTTCGAGTGGTGGCCCCAAAATTGTACCCAGAGTACAGCTTTAAGGTTAGCTCATTCGATTCCTATTGCAGGGCATGGGGGTGTTTTGGTACCTTAAAGAGATTGAAATTATTTGCATTTTTTCCAAAACATGAAGAAAATAGTAAAGGAATATTTTTTCGTCCTGCGACATATGTTTGCGCGTAAGCCAGGCAAACATATCCCTTTTACTCTCTTAAGATACCCTGAAGTTTAAAGGGCCCTTTTTTGGGGCATGTCCATATGGATATAAGGGGTTTCCGTATCCGGAATCTGAAGGCTTTCGTTACTACTTACGGTATAGATGCTTTGACAAAATACCTTGTTGCAATTCCATTAAAGTCTAAGGTTTCATTAGAAGTCGCGGAGGCATTTATAAATGGATTCATTTACAAAGAGGGGACCCCAAACGTCAAATCATTTCTGATTGCAGAGGGGATTTCAAAAACAAACTATTCAAAACGCTAACGAAAATTTTGGGATTGATAACGTACTATTACTCCATATCATCCAAGTTCAAATGGAAAAGTGGAAAGAGTAATGGTACATTGAATAAAATTTTGCGTACGATGGTCTGGGACAACCCGTCAGTGTGTTCTCGAATGTTACCTATGGCAGAGTTAGTTTACAATACTGCTTACCATGGGGGGATGAAAGCCCAAAACCTTTTTTCACGCTAAAGCATCAGGACCCTCATTTTCCATTATTCTATTTTCAAAAGACACAGCTCCTTGGAAATTTTGGGGTAAGATTATTTGCAAGAGACAAGAGCCAGGGGCTCAGGATTTTTAAAAGATGCAAAGAACATATTGAAGAAGATATCCAGAAAAGGACAAGGGATCGGCCTTATGCCACCCTTTCCCCAATCATAGGAGACCGGGTATACCTCAAAACTACTCGTAAGGTGGGTTGAGCAAAAAAAAGCAACCATTATATTTTGGACCATATAGGGTATGAAAAAATTAATGATGTATTGAAAAATTTAAGAGGGTTGCTGATGGGAAAGAACGCAAAGAAAACGTAGATAGGTTGAAATTAGAAATGTCATTAATAAGGGGGAAGGCCATAATATAGATAAGGCATACCCAACGAAAGAAAAAATTGAAGAAATTTTAGGATGACATAGTTTGGAAACTTTGGAAGTTCCAGAGAAATATGTGGATTTTTAGAAAAAAGGAAAATATTGTGCATATTATTTACGAAGTGGGAAGTAGAAGGATACAAAGGAGAACAGATAAGATAATAACCAGGGTTATATATTAAAATATACATCCCAATTTCAGATTGTGGGGATGACCACAGCCAGTATGGGTCCGAAGACTGCCTTGCTCGTTCTTAACTGGTTTTTGTTTTCCCCATTCTAAGGTAACTTATACATCGATAGTACAGATCGTTTTCCTGTCAAGATAAAACAGGGGGAGTTTTAGATCCCTTTTTGAAGATTGGAAAAAAGTTAAAAGAGGATAGTTAAAAAAAAACTTGGATTATCCGGATGGACTATGGAGAGACAAATTGTAAACCAGAAAAAATAGTGATTGCCACACATTTTCACAAAAATTGACAAAATGAGAAAGAAAATAGCAATCATATGACAACAATTCGAGATTTTTTTTAGGTTAGTTCATCAAGGCCCACAGAAGCATTCTCTCTGGAGGGACTAAATTTGGTTAGCAATGTTTCAGGATTGATAATGGGAGGTAACTAATCATCGTATAGATATGTTGCACACCTAAATCATGGAATCTGATAAGTTAGCACAAAGAGCTATTGAAATGGCTGGGGTCACCACTAGCCTGTTAGACACTGTCATTATTCGGGAGAATGAAATAGCGAGGGCACTGGGGAGAATGGATGAAGCTATTGGTGTCATAGATGTAGTGGGCACTAACTTGGGTCGGCGGTTGCAACTATTAGGAAGAATATTTTTGTGTAGTTCTTGTCCTGGAGAACTACCGGGCTATTCTCCGAGAGTAGAGGAAAACCAAAATTCAATTTTATGGGAAGCAAACGTAGGTATTCTTCCGCCAACTTTAATGCCCCTGATGTACTCTTATCCATATTAAATACGTTAACAAAGGAAGGGGTGTCCCTCATAATTCCTACATATGAAGAGAATTTATACATATATTACTTTTCTTTAAATGTAAAACTAATGCCTGGAAGTTCTTTGGGAAATTTGATGGTATATCTGACTTTCCCTTTGCCAGGCTACCAATGGATGTTTTCCTGGTCCATCTTGAACTCTATGGCTTTTATCCATACCCAGATTTCTGCCGCTGTCCTTCTTGTTTCAGAGGCCAGGGACCTGTTTGTGGAGAAGAGGGACCTTATTGACTGCAAAGTAATTCAACCGGGATGGAGTGTCTGTCCGGCGAAGAATGGATTATGTCACTTCCTCGAGAAGAAAATCTGGTCTTCAACTGTATAAACCAAGGAACATTTAATAAAATTGTGACAAAGTCCAGGGAGGTCCTAAAGATGGGCACTCAGTACCATCTGGGTGTCAGCAAACACTTTCATTTTACCAGCTCTGTCAACCTCCCTCATATAGATGAACTCTTAGAGAAGGAAATCATAGAAGAACCTACACCAAGATATTCTGGTCACCGAGCCTCCTTACCAACACAAATGGACGCTTCGACTCTCCTAGAACGCTCTTGGGTGTGAACATATGTGGAAAAAATAAAGTCTAAGTGTGGCAGTAATGTGGCCTTGTGGATTCTCACAATTGTTAACACTTTGTATATATTTAAAAAATTGTGCATTAAATTATATCAGTGGGCAAAAAAGGAACTATGCCGTCCGTATTGTGACAGAAGAAACGGAAGTAAGTTAAATGTTATCCTCCCCCCAAAGTGTCACAAAGGTACATGAAATTCGATCTTTCCGTATCGGTGTGAGGTACATAGCTCACAACAGGAGATGTAAGGCTCCTCCTGCCTTCTGATAGCCTATAGGTCACTTGCGGGCAAGGTGTAGTACCTGTATGCCCCCTGTATGCAGGGTTACTGTGTGTGCTAGAAGTCTGTGACAAAGAACTGTATAGTATCCTGTCCTGGGGACAGGCTGTTAATAAGGGGGGAGGGATGTGGAAGATTAGGAATCTTCCACGAGTGTTAAAAAGAAAGGAAAATCACGGGTGCTGGGCACAAGTGGAAAAAACCGTGATGACGAGACATCGTACGAGGTACGATCACGTGATGCTGATGCGTGCGAGGGAGCGACCGGCAGGGTGACTCCGGGTCGCTTCCCCAGTGGTCTGAGAGACATGGTTCAAGAGAAAGATATGGAGAAACCATAGCCAGGGTGTCGTTGGTTGTTACTCTGGTAAGCGGGCCTTGTCAGTTATTTTTATTGATTTTTTAAAGAACATTCCACTTCATATTTTCCAAGAGAATTCTGACTTACTGTAATTATATTGTAAAATTAAAAATGGTAAAATATAGAAAACTATTACTTGAGGTTACTCAATCCCTTCATTACAGGAATTATGATTTTAATGTTAATAAAATTAATTTACTTGGAGGAGATTTGTTTTTCCTTGTTTTCTAATAAAACAGCGGTGGTGGTAGCGATTATATTTTAATAGAAATCCAATAATACTTTTATTTATGTAGATTTCGATAGTTATAGTGCCATAATGGTCACTTGTGACGGTCTCATCAACACACCAGCTAATCCTCTCCACCAGAGTCGCAGTGGCCAGGGTGAGGTCTAGGACCCCTCCTCTGACATGCGTTGGCTCTTGGGTACTGAGGAGAGCGATCTCAGGGAATGTCTCAAGCACGTTGGCTATGTGATAGCCAGCCGCATCCAGTCCCCGGCAGGGAGTCAGGATGGAGTGGTGTGCATTGATGATCACTCGGTTATGTGCTGCAGAAGCACAGACCTAGCTGATGTCTAAGCTCCTACAGATTGGCCGGCTGTACACATTGTACAGTTTAAGGGCCCCCCCAGCCAGATGAATCTCGACGGCACGAGATTCAACATCGTCTCCACAGTGTGGTGCATCGGCTATTGTGGAGCAGGGGATTGTTGTTCTGACAAGGGTGATCAAGCCTCTCTTGTCATCTTGTGTGGCAGTATGAAGACATGATACCCTGAGAAGCGAACAGGTCCCACTGTTAATGTACCTAGAGCATGACAATGTCAATGCTCCTTGATCACACTACTGCGTAGTTCTGACAAGGGTGATCAAACCTCTCTTGTCATCAATGTGTGGCAGCATGAAGACATGATACCCTGAGAAACGAACAGGTCCCACTGTTAATGTCTCCTGGAGCATGACAATGTCAATGCTCCTTGATCGCACTATTGCGTGGACGATGGCATTCCTTGCGGAGAAGCCATTGATGTTCCACTGTAGTATGCTTAGATTGTGTGTCATGATGTTACTTGGTGATTGTTACATCAAAGACATCATCATATTCGGACTGACTGGTGTTGGAGTCTGACAACTGCTTGAGGGTTCTTCGTCTGTTGTCAGGCTATCCCTGGGTCCACTGGGGGGGAGCCTTTGGTAACTCTGACTTTGGTTGTTTGGGCTTTTCTCTCAGGCTTTTTCTGTGTGTTTTACCTTGCTTGCCTTGCCTGGGCAAGGTCAGCATGCTCTGGCTGCACAGATTAAGCCTGGTTTGGCTCTGCCTGTGAGGGCATGGCCTGGGTTGGAGTGAGGAGGAGAATCTTGTCCTGGGGTGAGGGTGGGGCTGGTTCGGCTCTCTCCAGCTTCCTTTGCTTCGGGCTGCAACAGTCTGGGTCATTGCCGTCATGGCGACCGTGACAGCCTTCTCGGCCTCTTCACTCAACCTCCCCAGGGCTGTTGCTACTGCTGTGATTACAGCAGTCAGATTTGTGGTAACAGCGCCGCCGAATATATACCTTTGAGAGACGAGAAGGTGGCCAGCCCTCTCTCCCCCGTGATTGGCTAATCCGCGTCGCACGCAGGTGAGCTCGCAGGTGAGATGGCAGAGCTGATTGTCACTGTATTTGCCACTGATGTTTTTAGTGCTGTGCGGCGTGGATTACTCAATCCTTTGGGGATTCTGAGGGTACTTCTGGTTTTATTTGTTTATTTTATTATTTTTTTTTCTTTTTAGCCTTTAACAACTTAAAATTATAAACATGGTCATGGTCACAGGTCAGGTTGGTGTGTGTGTTTTGTGTTCTGTGATTGGTAATGTTCTGAGCCACTAGGTGTGATTTGTGTGTTTTTCAAAGATGTTAAATTGTTCGCCTTCTTGTTCGTGTACTCTGCCCCAGGTGTTTTTGCCTCGTCTGTGTATGTGTGTGTTTAGTGGTTCCATGCTGTATGTTCTGTGTAGTGTTTCTGCTGAAATTCAGTCTCGAAATGTTGCGCCATGTACCCAGAGTAATGCTTTGTTCTGTACTGATTGCATTTGTGTTTGATATTGCAACCAGTGGGATAGCAGTGCATTCTAGAATTGGTCTGACAATTTTGTAAAGTCTGAGGTCTGACAGTTTTGTAAAGTCTGAGTTTTGTTTGTGGTGTGCAGCATGAAAAGCATTTTAGTTTGGTTAATGTTGTTTTTGCTTGTGTTATTCTTTATTTAATGTGTGTTGTGAAGCCTGTGCTTGTGAACCCGAGAATGTTTCCTGTGCGAGTGTATGGAATGTTGGTATTGTTGATTGTGATTGGTTGTGAATTTCTATGTGTTATGGGTATGAGTTTGAATTTATTGGTGCTTAGAGGTGTTGATGTTCTGTATAGCTCTTTCTGTTGTTCGTTTCATGAAGTGTTGTGATTTAGAGGGGTGTGTGATAATCTGTGTGATATCGTCTGCATAGGAAATATAGTTGCTGTATGGTGTCGGTTCTGGCAGATTGGCTGTACATAGATATACAGGGTTGGCGATAAAACGCTTCCCTGTGGTACTCCACTTCTGAGATGGATGGGGGTGCCTAGGTGGGCTCCCAGGCGTATTGTGGCAGTCCTGTCGTCCAGGAAGCTACAGAGAAGGCGTGTGAAGTGTGTGGGCAGGTGTAGTTGTGTTAGCTTGTATTTGAGACCGTCATGCCAGACATTATCAAAGGTCTTACTGACGTCTCGTAGTATTGCGTTCGTCTGGTGCTTGTTAGCGAGACTGAGAGCGATCTCCTCGTAAGCAAGGGCCCCTGTGTGGGCGAAAGCCATATTTCCTAGTGTTGTGTGCTTGGTTGTTTTCAAGGTGTGGGATGAGTCTCTGTGTTATTACCCTCTCCAGCAGTTTACCTGGGACTTTTCAGAGTAAGATGGGGCGGTAATTCCCCACCTCATGTGCAGATTTCCCTGGTTTGGGTATTGAGGTGAGGGTGGCGCGTTTAAACTTATCAAAGAAATATCCTGTAGCCAGTGCTGCATTGAAGATTTGGTGTAGTTCTGCAAATTTCTTTCAGAGGGGAAAAGATGTTCAATGATTGTTTTGTTTATGTTGCTTGCTCCTGGTGTTTTTTTTTTTGGTTCGTTTGATTGTGTTTGTTATTTCCTCTGGAGTGATTGATGTGGAGAGGGACTGTCCTCTGTTAGAGCGTTTAGTGTGATGATATTCTCGGGGAGAATTAAGTTCCTATGTTTTTTGTATGTACTTTGTAACCTCGGTCTCTGTGGTGTGGTCGAATCGGGCATTCTCGGTGGGGAGATTTGGAAATTCTGTGCCAGAATTCCTATGAGAGGGTCCTTTTCCCTTTTCACCGAGTCAACTTTCTGTTTATGTGTGTTGTAATATGACGTGATTGTCTGTTTGTTCGACCCCATGAGTATTTTGAAGGCAATTTCTTGGGATCTTTCATGTTTTAACATATTCTTTGTGTGAGTGTTTCCCAGTGGTTTTTCTTCATAACCCTAATTTTGTGTGTAATTTGTGTTTGAATTTCTCTGTATCATGTGTGTAGTTGTGTGTCCCAGCTCCATATTAGTGCATGTTCATGTAAGTGCCTGCATTGTATTTTAAGCAAATTTCAGACAATGTGTTTCTCTGTAGTACGGGATAGTCTAGTATGTTGTTTTGGGGATTTTGGCCTGCCCGGCCGTCTGTAGGTCTGTGTACCACTGTTCAGGGGGGGTGTTTATTGTGTGTGTGGGTTGCCCTCGAGATCCATTACTTGTGTGTCTTCAAGTGCTTGTCTGGAGCCCTCCCAGTTTTGCATGTTTGAAGGATTCTCCGGTTGTGTTGGCACATGTGTTGGGAAAAGGGTTTGTGACAGTGTTTTAAATGACCGGGAGGTGGTCGCTGGATGTGACATTGTCTGTTGTGATGGGGTGGGGTGTATTTGTGCTCTGTGGTTTGCCAAGACTATGTCAGGTGTTGTTGCTGGAATATGTGTTATATATGTTGGTGTTTGTGGACCAAGTGTTGAGTCTGCCTTGTATGAGTGAGGCGAGGCCTCTGCCCAAAGGTGTTTGTGTGGTTGTAACCAAAGAGTGCATGGTTGCGTTGAAGTCTCCCATGAAATTATATTGGTTTGTTATGCCTAAGGAGCTGCAAGATGTCAGGTTCTAGGGATGTATGGTCCTTCTTGGTGAATGTATAGTGTTGCTAGTATAATGAGTCCATGTGGTATGTTTTATTTCGACTGCCAGTAGCTCTGAATGAAAGTTATTGTGATTTTGTGAGAGATGTTGTTTCTGATCGTTTTTTGCTACGCCATCGCTCTTTCTTATGATTTTTTGAAGAATAGATAGTGTACATATAGATTTTGAGTGGGTTGGTGTTATTGAACCCATGGGGGGTGTTATGAGTATGTGTGGGTCGTTCTTTTTGTATGTGTTGCACAGTTCAGTTTTCCGTGTTGTCCAGTGAAGTACATTGTGTTGTATGATGGTGAGGCATGAGTGTAGCTTATGGTGTATCATGCGGATTTGTGTTGTTACTCAAGGAAGTAGCCGTTACTTAATTTGTCTATGTTTGGGCAGTGTTCAATCATGTCGTTTGTGATGCGCATGTTACCCTCCTTGAGGTGTTTATGTAGCCTCTTAACTGTGACCATGGTAGACTCTCTTTTCGCTACTAACCACTTTATTCTCCTATTTTTAATTTCAGAGCCAATTTCATATCGATCAGAGTACTAGTATTTTTCAGAGTTTTCCGAGAAGAGCCGGATGCCATAGTGTTTGGGGTCTGGAGCAGTCCCGTCCATGAGGCACTCCAGCCCCTTGTCATCCATGAAGGCCACTGGGTTCAGCCAGGTCTGGAGTAGGAGGTGGGGCATCAGGGGTGCTTAGGGAGATATCACTAGGGATATCCCTTAGCTCCATCACAGTGGGAATTCTTATGGGCTTAGGCCTGACTGAATGACGAGAGGAGGAGGCCGTGGAAGGATTTGATTGATTATTTAAAATTATCTTCCGTGTCAACAGCTAAGGTCATTAGCGGCGAATGCCTTGTTAAATAGAAACATTAAAATATTTGAAACTTTAAAAATCTATCAATAAATATCTTACAAATAACAATAAATATATTAAAAATCAAAGCATAAATATTATGCTCCAAGTGTATAAAATTATTGCATAAACATTATGCATGATTTGATTTTATTGAAAATATTAGGTCCCCTAAGGAAACTAATAAGACCCTCTATATCACAATCCTCCCCCAATACATTTTTCAGTGTATGGGAGAGACAAGTAGTCTTTGGTCTGAGAATGTTGCACATCTTTCCACTACATGTGCGACTGTTAATGGCTCTTGGCATCCCTCACAAAGTGCTTGACTTTTAGCCATCATTGGTCCATGAGTCAGGCTGTGTGCCCGATTCTTAGTCTTGTTAATGCGACTTCCACTTTTCTGTTGGGATGGATGCTAGTCACCCAACTGCCAAGGGCATCTCTAATCTCTCGCAGTTTGGCCTTCTGATCAGCTTGCTCGTTCCCACTGATACCAACATGTGCTGGCACCCAACACAGACTTATCTTTTAACGTGTTGACATCAGTGCAAGCCAATCTTGAACCTCCCTTACTATTGGATGTGATGAGTTTAAGCTCTTGATTGCTTGCAAAGCACTACGAGAGTCAGAATATATCACAATAGAATGGTTCGTAAGATCTCTAGTCATCTTAACTGCTGCAAGGATGGCATGTAACTCTGCAGTGAAGATCGAGGCTGCTAGAGAAAGACTGCCAGAATCAGTCTTCCTTCTGATCACTGCTGCAAAGCCCACACCATTTTCAGACTTTCAACCATCTGTATATATTGCATCTGATCCTTGGTACTTGGAAATATGCTGAAGAAATCTCTCTCTGACTTCTGCTTCGGATCTCTCCCCATTCCCAATTCCGACCAAATCCAGCTCGACTTCATTAGTCCAAGGGGGGAATTGGGGAATTCCAACAGCCAGAACCTTAGTGAGACTTAAATTAAGATATTCCACAACATTCCTCATTCTCCTACCATAGGACTGGCTATCCTCAAGGGGGTTGAAAACCAATCTGGATGTAGGAGATCCTGGAATCCTTTGTAGTCTTGTATAGTAAATCCGGTTCATGTAGTCTAGGTGTAATGAAAGAGGTGGTTCTCCAACATCAGCATACAGGGTCTCCACAGTGAAGACCTGAAAGTCCCAGTACAGATTCTGAGAGCTTCATTGTGAACTGAGTCCAACATCCGGAGAACAGAGGGAGTTGCAGATGAATAAGCCTCACATCCATAATCAAGCTTACTATGAATAAGCGCTCGGTAAAGCCGCAGAAGCGTTGAGTGGTCTGCACCCCAAGATAGATGTGAAAGAACCCGCAAAATACTAAGTGCTTTTGTAGCCTTCACTTTTAACTGTTTGATGTGAGGCACCCATGTAAGCCTTGAGTCAAAAATTAGACCCAAGTACTTCACCTCTTGGATAAATTGCAGTGGGTTTGCTCCTAAATAGAGCGAAGGGTGGAACTTTCCTCGTTTGTGGAAATGTATAGCTATGGTCTTGCTTGGAGAAAATTTGAACCCATGATATGTTGCCCACTGTACAACCTAATTTATTGCAGTCTGTGTCCTTGCATATCCTGTAAGCTTCCTCCTGAGCAGTACAGTGTAAAGTCATCCACATACAGATTACATGAGACCGCACTTGGAACAACCTTTACGATGTCATTTATAGTAATGGCAAACAGGGTCACACTTAAGACACTCCCTTGTGGGACCCTTTCCAGCTGATCTTCCAGGTTAGAGAAACTGTTTCCCACTCGAACTCGAAACTTCCTGTTAGCAAGGAAGCTTTGTATGAAGGCAGGTAATGCTCCTCTTAAACCAATGTCATACAGCTTCAAGAGTATGCTATGCTTCCAAGTGGTATCGTAAGCCTTTTCTAGGTCAAAGAAGACAAGTGCATCTGTGGTCGATCTCAATCTTCTAAACCCATATTGATATAGGGTCAGCAATTTTCCTTTTCTAGCAGCCATGTCAACCTGAAATTTACCATTTTCTCCATCAGCTTGCAGATGCAGCTGGTGAGAGAAACTGGTCTGTAATTTCCTGGTGTGGAAGCATCCTTGCTAGGTTTAGGGACAGGAATGATTATAGCCTCCTTCCATGCAGATGGCACTGTACCTATAGATCCTATTGAATAGGTCCAACGGGAACTTCTGGGAGCTCTCCGGTAACTGAGATATCATTTGGTATGGAATATTGTCACTTCCTGGGGCAGTCTTACGGCAGTGCTGCAAAGCAGAGTCCATCTCTTTGTTCTGCTGCAGTCCTACAGAAGAACGTCACTAGGTGTCGTTCCTGTTCAGCCCGAAGAGTGGAGAATCGGGCAGTGTAAGATGCTCCAGAGGAGATCTCTGCCATGGATTTCGCTAGCTCATTAGCAACATATTTTTTGTTTGTGATGATTATGCCATCTATCTTCAGAGCAGGTTGTGATATGGATGTGCTCTTTCCAGCAATCTTACACACCTTGTCCCATACCCATGCTAAGGGGGTCCCAGAGTTAATTGAGGAGACATACTGTCTCCATGATGTCTGTCTGGCCTTCTTTAGCACTAGCCTGGCCTTGGCTCGGGTCTTTTTGTAATGGATTAAGGTTACATCACTGGGACATCGTTTCAACTGCCTTAATGCAGCTTTCCTTGCTCTGACAGCTTGTTGGCATTCATCAGACCACCATGGTACCGGAGGCCGACGGTAACGTTCGCTACTTTTCGGAATGGATGCTTCTGCTGCAAGGTGAATTCGTGATGTGAAGTGATTACAGCATCTTTACACACTGGAAACTTTCACAGATCCTTGAAATACTGCAGTTGATCTAAAAAGATTCCAGTCCGCATGTTCAAGTCGCCATCTGATTCACCTCCTGCAAAAGTATTGGAAAGTGGTTGCTTCCATGTAAGTCTTCCATGACCTGCCAAGTAAAATTCTTCTGTGAATCAGGTGAGCCATTTGGCAGGTCTATATTGGAGAATGTCCCAGGTTGAATTTGGAAATGTGTGGGAGTGTCACTATTCAGTAAAGCTGCATCTACTTTTAAGAAAAAGGACTCCAAGGCCCTTCCTCGAGGGTTGCACAAAGTGTCTCCCCAGAGGTGATGCCGACCATTGAAATCTCCCAAGAATAGAAATGGATGATCTTCCAAATCATCTATGTTGAGATTATGTGGAGGAAGGTTGATAGATGCAACAGTGTAAGGTCATGTCAAGCCTATTCTCACAGCCTTCACCTGCAGTGTTGTCTGCAGGTGGATGGCCTGGAAGGGAATATCCTGACATACCATTACTGCTACTCCTCCATGAGGTCCATTATCAAAAGTCCCATAATGGGCTTGAATTTGGAATCCTCTCAGGGAAATTGGATGATTTTCTGTGGTCATAATCTCTTGTAAGCATACACAAATTGGGTTACATGAAGCTATCAGATGTTGCAGTTCTTCCCATTTTGCATGAATTCCCTGACAG
Source organism: Penaeus monodon (assembly GCF_015228065.2). Taxonomy (NCBI): domain Eukaryota; kingdom Metazoa; phylum Arthropoda; class Malacostraca; order Decapoda; family Penaeidae; genus Penaeus; species Penaeus monodon. The sequence continues at coordinate 14,977,162 of NC_051424.1, forward strand.
TTCCATTGGATTAGGGTATCCAGTTCTCCAAATACTTCTTCATAAGGTGTTTGCGGTCAAGGTTTGCCCCACACCTTTAGGCTGTCCCTTTCCAGGATCTTGGGAGAATCTTTTGAGGGGTTGTTTACCCGTGGAACTAGTTTCAACAGGCTTCCTTTTGACAGGCTCAAGTTTTGTTTGCCTGGGCAAAAGATGGACCTGAACCTTTGCTTCAGGGGCATTCTGGCTAGCAGCAAAGGCCCCTGTGAATGTAGTGGTAGCTGGAGCTGTCTCCATTGAGGCCTCTGGAGCCCTGCCTGACGGCTCCAAAGACTCCACTTTGAAATGAGTCCTTTGAACAGGCTCAGGATTCTTTGTCTGGGCAAAGGGTGTACCTGAGCCTTTGCTTCAGGGGCATTCTGCCTAGCAGTGGAGACCCCTGTGGATGTGGTGGCAGCTGGAGCTGTCACCGTTGAGGCCTCTGGAGCCTTACCTGATGGTTCCAAAAACCTTACTTTGGGAGGAGTCTCCTCAATAGACCCTTCACTCCTACTCCGTTTCTGGTGGAATTCACCAGAGGCCGTTTCAGCAATTGGGGACTGAGGTTTAAAGGAAGTGGCAGAGTGTGTGGTGTAAGAAGCACCGGAGGGCAAAGTTTGGTGGGAAGGAGGAAGGGTTACAACCAAAGCAAAGGATTTACCTGGCTGTGCAAACAGCACACGGCCACATCGCTTTGCCTCTGGAAACCTAACTTTCTCCTTGCTCCTTATTACCAATACTTCTTTTTGAAATTTGTATCTTTTACATTACTTTGAAGAAGCTTCATGAGCTTCTTTGCAGTGTTAACAGCATATTGGACCTGGACAGTTGTCATCTCTTTGATGACCTGTTGTACCACACTTTACACATACGCTTGGTTGTCCATTTTCCTTAAAACGGCAAGAATTGGTTCCATGCCCATAACCCTGGCAGTGGAAGCACCGCATAGGGTTGGGCACATATGACTTTTCCTTGAGGTGGTACTGTAGTGGACTGATTATAATGAAAGCTTTAGAAACGCCCACTTATGGATTTCTCCCTCGGCAGCCTGCTTCTCATGTAAACGCGAAAATGTTCCCTCAGAAGAAACTCCACGGGATCCTCACGCCAGGGTTAAGTAAGGGCATATCGACTCTCCCGCCCTTAACGCAAACTGGATGGGCGGACGAAGCTGCTGGAGCGTGAACACTGGATGTCGTGGAAGGCGAAGACCCTATCCCTTGTTAAAGAAGAGAAGGACGCGCCAAACTTAAAAAGAACGGCAATAAAACTACAACTAAAAATCCTCGCTCATTTTATGTGAATCTGTTTCTTCCGATTAATAAATCCTGGAAGCCTGGGAAAATACTTTGTACTCCCATTACTATCTCAGTATAATATGCCGCGTCCCTCACCATGTGGGAGCACCAGTCTTAAGGGATGTGGGTGTAAGGAAATAAAAAATAAAGAAACTAATTTAGTTATAGTTAAAAGTTTTCTTTTAATTAATACTACATTTTTCAAGTTATTGTCTTTCTTAAAAAAGATCTTTATCTCTTAAGGCAATATTAAAGTTTTATTAATAGTTTTACACATTGCCATCTGACTTTGCCTAACCAAAAGAATATAAAGTAAAATTTAGTACGTAAAAGTTACGCACCTTGCTACTGTGCTCCTTGGGGCACAGGTGTATAATTGGGCGATCCTCACCCCCTGTGGGCAGTAGCGGCTGCGGGCTGAGGCAGGAGGCACCCTAGGCTGGGCTGTCCTCTGTTCTTTTTGTGTATTTTAACGTAGGCATCGCATCTTTGAACAAGGTATTTGTTTGCTTTTTTTTGGTTGTGAGAAAAGTGTTGTTACGTGGCAAGGTATTCGTCTCGATGAATATACATCTGAGCAAGTGAGTAATAGGCTGGTGCTCTTTTTTTTTTAAACTTCGTTTTATAGTGGCTTCCATTTTTCTTTTTTTTCTCGTAAGCTAAGCAAAGTTCATAAGTTTCTTTTAGCTTAAAAAGGAACTAATTCAGTTCTATTTTAGTATCTATTTTTATTGTTTTATTACTTTCTTAAAAACCGCTTTATTTCTCAATTTTATAATAAAAGACTTCATAGGTCCTGTGAGTTTTGTTTATCTTTTGATATTAAATAAAAGTTTTTGCTGAACTGAAGGAAAGCAGATAATTAAATTCCAAAATAGCCTTATCCTAAATCCTTTACACGTGGTGAAATTCCCGTGCTCGTCCTCCTCGCTCAGGTTACGTCTTGCCATTCTTTTATCTCGCTGGTTTATACACTTTATACAACACACATTCCAACATTGGCACACTATCTGTCCCTCCTTTCCACAATGCTAATTACACATTAACTTCTTACAAAGTACATCTCGTTCCCGTACGTACTAAACGGGTGGTGGCAGTGAGCGCTACTGTTTTACACTTTAATACCGTGAGACAAAAAATGGAGATTTAGTATAAATTGAGGATCGGTACGCTACAGTACCATGCCAACTTAACCGATTCTGGAAGGACTAACGTGTTAAAAGTTTGAAGGAGAGTTGGTGTCGACTGTTCCAAAATGTCAGCTTTCTTCTTAAAACGTTTTACTGCCACTACATTAAGATTCTCTAGTTCCTCTAACAGTTTCTCCTCAGAATACCTCATCAGGTCTCAGGAAAAGACAGTTCCCTTACACTGATTGAGGATTTTGTGAAGAGAACATCAAACTTGAGCTCCAGGGATGTTACATATCGCACGTAGACTGTCACTCTCATCTGGTGACGAAACCTCAACTATTAGGCTACCATCTCATTGTGGGGTGATGCAAGGATCATGTTGACATACCTCAACTATTTTCCTATGTACTTCAAAAATATCAAGATCCATGATTGATACACCATCAGTGGTCTTCACTACTAGGTGCTTACCATATGAAATACTTTCATATTTACCAGGTAAGATTTCCTTAGTGGATTGAGGAGGACTTTTCCTCTTCTTTGGGAGCCTGGGAACCATTACGATTCCCATTCTTGCCCTTTGAAAGCTGGAAAGTGACAACATGTGATGTTCCAGAGGGAATGGTCGGGGGATTGCGTAGGTCGTCAGGGAGAGCGCTAGATCTTTGTAAATTTGTAGTATTCATACAAATAGAATTCTTCATTTCCTCATCCTCCCACCCACCTTGTAGTCCAACAAGGAGAAGCCATGGTTGGGGCTCAAAATCTCCCAATAGCCACAGGGGTAATGAGGAAATATACGCAGCCACTATTACAGTATTGATGGCAGTTGCGGGACCTATGCGCTACCGACTGAACAGTGCCTGCTTGACCCGAGCCATATCTGACCAACTGAATGACTTGACCGGGCCTTGATCAAGCCACCCGTCTAACCAGAATAAAGGACCAAAGAGGTGTGTCGCTAGCTGCCGGGTGCAGCGTGCAGCTTCGCTCAACCTCCAGGACTCCTGTCTCCAGGTAATACGGGATGCCACACATGGCAAACACACGTGGGAGAGTTCTCCTTGATCCAAGATGGAATGAACCAGGGGAGGGTGCACCATCCCCTGTCATAGGCCTTGGTGCACCAGGAAGCTATTTTGTCTCATCCCTCACTGGTGACCCCTCCAGTATGAAGGGTGATGGTGGGGTGGGGTGCTGCTGTAAGAATAAGTCCGATATGCAAAGCTTAGCCTCGCCCGGGCTATGCCCATGAGGGGAGCCCAGCCTGTGTCGACTGATGCCGACTCGCTCGTGTGTCACCTGGTGCTGACTCGGTTGAACCTAGTCCTTACCTGCCGTGGTGCCCAGCCACAGCAATAACCTCCGGGCGACAGTTGCAACTTCTCGCGGCTGGGCGGGGCGCGAACCGCCGACCCCTCGGATGAGAGGCCGACACGTTACCACTGTACTAGCCCGGAGGCTTGTGCTGCTGTCGACTGGTGTGTATATGTCACAACTGCCAGATTACTCAGGATCTTCTAATCTCTAACTTCTTTAAGTTTCACCACTTTACCTTCTCCCCCCCCCCTTTGATTTCTTCACCTATATGATAAGTCCGATATGCGAAGCTTAGAATCACCCGGCCTATGCCAGGGCTTAGGTCCTTCCCGATTGGCTCATACACCTCGTGGGGAACGAGGGTATCGGGCCTTTATATCGGTGCGGCAAATAAAAGGAGCACCAGGCCAAAAATCATCAGTTACCCCGTGACTTTGACCTGTTTGCTCCCTTCCGCCATGTGACCTCGCCTGCTCCGCTGGATCCTCTCCCTTCTGTTTGTACATTTCCTGTTTGTGTCGTGTAATTAGTGCCTTAGCAATAAAACCTTCCGTATGTTTCCTCTGGTGTGTTTCGGTTGACTTGACAGCTCTGATTCCTTTATAAGCGAACCCTAACAATATATATATATGTATGTATATATATGTATAAATATGTATACACACACACACACACACACACACACACACACACACATATATATATATATATATATATTATATATATATATATATATATATATATACATGTATATATATATATTAATATTTTATATATATATATTATATATTATATATGTATATATATGATATATATTATATTATAACATGTATATATATATATAGTATATCATTATATATATGATATGAATCATTATATATATAATATCATAATATATATCTATATAATGTACATAATATTATATCATATATATATATATATATCTAATATCAATATACATCATATATATATATACTGTAGTATACATGTATTTATATATATATATATATATATATATTCATTATTATATATTATATATCTATAGTATACATATATCTATATATATATATATCATATATATATTTTTATATATATATTTATCTATCAGTCTATATATATATAACATATCTCTTATAATATCTATCTCTCTATATATCTATCTGTTATATCTGTATCTCTATTTATTTTAATCTTATATCTCTCTCTATATTTATCTATATATATTCTCCTTATTCATTATCTATTCTATTATATCATTATTATTTATCTATCTATATCTATTTATTATCTATATTATACCATATCATACTATCTCTCTATATTTCTTATCTCAAATCTATCTATCTATATTCTATCTCATCTACATTTCTCTTATCTCTCTCATCTCTCATCTCTTCTATCTTACTATATATCTTCTCTTCATATCTCTATTTCTATATTATATACTTATACTTACTATATATCTACTATATATATATCTCATATTATCTTATATTAATATCTCATATTATCTCATATTATATCATTCTACATTCTCTCTATTTCTATATATATTTTATATTATATTATATATCTTCTATATATATATTATCATATATATATATATCATATATATCCATATATATATATTCTATATTATATATCTATCTATCTATATTTCTATATATCTATATATCTATATATCTATATATCTAATTCCCATATATCTTTTTTATCTTATATCTTATTATATATATATATAATTTTTATATATTATATATTATATATATATTATTATATGTGTTATATATGTGTGTGGTGTGTGTGTGTGTGTGTGTGTGTGTGTGTGTGTTAAGTATATATATGTATATATATATATATAAAATATATATATATATTATATATATATATATATTATATATAAAATTTTGTGTGTATATATATGTGTATATAGTGTATATATATATATATATATTATTATTATTATATTAATATATATAATATATAATAATATATA
>NC_051424.1:14990426-14997080 GCF_015228065.2 Penaeus monodon
TGAAGCGACTCGTGAGCGTGGCGAGACCCTGTCCCAGCTGGTGCGGATGTGGATAGGCGCTGGTAGGGAGGTCGACTCTGCCGCTGCGGAAGATATTATTGTGGTCCTAGCCCACGATTTCTTGTTTGACGCTTTTGCAGGACCAGCAGCTGCAAATCTATGTTATCAGGCGCACCCTGGAACCTGCAGGTGGCGCTGGCGGGGCCTTGAGTTTCTGGCGCTTTCCTGAAGGCAACCATGGCCTAGGGCCAGCTGCTTCAGTCCCGCCATGGACCTGCCATGGCCAGAAGGCAAAGTGGGAGGAAGATAGCATTGATGAATGGTGAGCCTGAGCACTTTCCAAGGCTGTGTTGGGGCTGCGAGAGTAGGACACAGACGCTATCGGTGTCGGAGGAGCGGAGAACATATCTCTCAACGACGGAACGGATTCTGAATGCCTTCAGCAGTGTTGCAAGGACTGTGGCAAGATATGGTCCCATCTGAGTGAATGTCCTAAGGCTAAGGAATGTTACAGGTGGCAAAATCGGACAGGCTGGAGAAGGGGCCGAACCCAGCCGTCCTCGGTTTCCCGTCCCCGACTTGGGTACTGCCGTCGAACCAGCCGATGCAGGTTGAGGGCTCAATAGATGGGAAAGCCATGCCGCCTGACAGTGGACCTGGGGCTGATAAAAAAGCAGACCCTAGTGCGGCCTGATATGTTGGCCACTATCGACTTCCCGCCGCACCACAGAGACTGTGTGATGTCACCGGGCTTGTGTGCACTCAAGGGACCAGTGGAGCTCGGATTGGGCTGGGCAGCACGGTCAGCGGCTGCCGGTGTATGTGGCCGATCTGGACGAGCACTGCTTTGCTGGGCCTTGACTACCTGACCAGAGGAAGGCGTGTGTCAACCTTGGACGGACTGGTGAGGGTGCACGGTGAATGTGTGGCCCTTTGCTTCCAGAGGTTGGCTGTCAGGGTAGTTACGGGGAGCAACTGCAACCTTGCCCCCAGACAGAGTCTAGAATCCGTGTCGACTGTCAAGAGCGATTCAGTGAGTAAGAGGGTGCTTGTGGAGCCAATTCAAAAACCTGCAGCGGGCTGAAATGGCGTGCGTTGGGCGGAGCCTTGTTGGACCCAGGGGAGGGTTTAGTTACAATGTGGTACTACTTCTCCGTAAGTGCCCATAAAAAGAGAAAAAAAAAAAAAAAGAAGGTGCCAGCTGGTGCAAAGCGGCACTTGTGAGGAAGTTGAGCATCCATAAAGTCGTCGGGGAACAAGGACTTGTTGGGTGTGGGCCGTGTTCTGAACTTCCTCGGACTTGGCGCACCGGACGCCGCTAACCTGGCGGAGGTGCACCGACGAGTTCGTGACAAGGCTCAAGTAGCCGTCCTGCCATGAAGGAGACCTTGACCGGCGCCATGAGGGAAGTGAGGTACAACTATAAACCCGCTTCGAAGCGGGGGGGGCTACAGAAGCCCTGTATAGCTGCCCTCTCTATGTCACCTATCGAATTCGCAAGGCGGAAAACGACCGTCCTGTTGGCCCCCCCCCCCCCCCGGTGGACCGGCTGTGGCGTTACCATGGCCAGAAGCTACTCCTTGTCCATGGTGAAAAAGAAGATGGCGAGGAGGACGTGGCAGACGCCTGCCTGAGATGAGGACGAGCATTTGGACGATGTGAGAGTTATGCAGCAGACTTCAATGGTGACCATAGCAGGCGTGGGACAGGAGATACCCCTCTGGGTGCCACTGCTAATCTATCCGCCGCCCACACCTCCTCCAGAGCGACCCCAGCTAGAGCGAGAAAAGGCCGCGCTGGATGAAAGATTTTTGTGTTTCTGAACTGATTTTCAATACGGTTTAACTTTTGTTTGAAGAATTTTGTTTGTTCCTGAGGACTAACTTTATTTAAAGTTTCTGTAGTTTGTTTCAGGTTTAGGTTGTCAGAGCAGACGGGTCGTCCCTGCTTGAATAGGGGGCTAGTGCTACCCAGTGGGTCTTTGTCTCTGTGCGAAAGCAGTTTAACATGAAAAGGATGACCTGGCATGTGGTAACATGAAGTGACCTGGCAAACATGGCGCACTGGCTGTGAGCTGGAGGAGCGGAGGAACAGTCCAGAGAGGCGGTTGGGTGCTTCTCCTGTGAAGACCTCGTGTGTACTTTGTAACCTGATAAACTTTGTGTTGCCCTGTTATAGCTGTTATTGTGCAGTGTGACATCACTGGTTTCCCTGTATTGTGCCTATAGAACAATGTACGGTAAATAACTTTTGTAAATAAAGGAAAGGCAAGTCATTTTTGTGTTTATTTCGTGCCCTGCCTCGCCACTTGGCGTTTCCCTCTGGTGGTGTTCTGTGATGCTGTGGTGCTCGTGCCTCTTGGAGCTGTTCCAGTGTTCACGACCTGTGGGATATCAGCCGTCTGCTAGCCTGCCTTGTGTGGTGGCAGAGATACGAGGCGGCCGGCGTAACAATATATATGTATGTATATATATGTGTGTGTGTGTGTGTAACAGGCTATGAGTGCTTCTATACAATAGTTATGACTGGTTGGCAGTAATAGTGGTTATAACGGCTTGACTCTTTATTAATAAGAGTACAACACAGTAAGGGAACACACGAGACGATGTCTTTGGGTAAACGCTGAGCGCGGGATCACGTGTCCGGCCAACCCGCCCTGAGGGCGAAGGCTGGACCGACCTTACCACGTCGGGCGATGGGCACGAACTGGGTAAGCTGGGTCATCCTCCCATAAGTAGTGAGCGTCCCAGCTGCAGGAAGTGTAGGGAGCAGTTGGGGGGAAATGTAGGAGTGTAGTGATCTGAACAATTTTAATTTAAGTGGGTTACCCCTTTTTTGTGGAGCGCCATCTCTTGGCCAAGCATGCCTCTCCAAGGAAGACTGGCCCAGAAATACCCTTTTCTTTAACAATTAATGTTTATATACCGTTTTATTGAGTTTTAGTTGGTTTAGTTGTTAGTTTTTAATGTCCTTAATTGTTTTATTTCTGTTTGTTTTAGTTCATGATTTTTAATCTTTCGTGTATCCTATTTTTAACTTTTATTTGTGCTTATATTTATGTTGATTGTATAATTTTGAGATTTTGTTATTGTAACCAGGAAAATAAAAATTTTATCAGAGTGCTGTAGCAAATTAACAATTGTAAAAACAGAACCAGATGATAAGCGGGCGGCCATGTTGTTTTTTTCGCCCGCTCCGACTTTTGTTGGCGGCAGATTAATCGAATAGGCCGTAGGGTTTAACAATGGGACTCTGGGATCGCCCCTTCTTTTTTTCGAGCTGCAAGACCCACAGAGCCAAAAGTTAAGTAGAGTGATTGTTTATGGCCACAGAAACCAAAAGCAATAATATATAAGGAAGACATTGCAATGTTTATATGAGACTTTGAATTTATTTTGCTGGACCGTCTTAGTTTTATTTTATTTTGTAGCCGTATTTTATGTTTCGTTTCCTAGCATCTTTTAATATTAGTTTAAGTTGTGTCTCAGTTTCTTTTATTTTATTTGTGTTCTGGTTTTACGTTTCGTTTTTTTTAGCTTTCATTTTAGTTTTGTTTTAAATCCCAGTTTTTATAGTTTTTATATTGTCCGTTCTTAGTGGTTTTATTGTGTTTATATATTTATTTTTTATGTTTCGGTTTCTTTGTTTTAAATAAATGTAGACATTTTACCTTTGTTTTTCGGCCTACCCCAAAACCCACTATTTATTTATCATTTTTTTTGTTAGCATTATTTTTTTTTTTTTTAAAGGGAAAGGATCGACCTTTAACCCCTCAAAAACATACAGGGGCAGCTGCCGGGGGAGCGAGGTGAGGCCCCGGTTCCGTCTTTAATGCCCTTCCATAATTTATAATTATATATATTATATAATATTATATATATAATTTTATATAATAATATACATACATACATACATACAACATACAAAATAAATAATACAAAATATATTATTACAAAAACACACACACACCCCCAAAACACACACACACACCACCACACACACACACACACAACACAACCACCACACACACCAACAAACACACAAACACACACACACACACACACACACACACACACACACACACACACACACACCCAACCCAAAACAAACACAACCCCGCTCACATACACACGCCCATACACCGCTCACAAAACACTACTATAAATCTATATCTATCTATTTATCATCTATCTATCTCTTTTACACATATCTATGTAGTTATCTTCTCTCTCTCTCTCTCCTCCCCTCTCTCTCTCTCTCTCTCTTCTCTCTCTCTCTCTCTCTCTCTTCTTCTCCTCTTCTCTCTCCTATTATATTAAATTAAAATATATATATAAAATTTTATATTATATATAAATTATAAATTTTTTATTTTTATATATATTTATAATATTTATATTAATTTATATAATATAAAATTTATATATATTTTATATATATTTATATATATTTTTATATTTTATATTTTATATATTTATATATATATATATATATATATATATATTTTATAATATATATTTATATATATATAATTATACTAAACATATACATACACACCTCACCCCAACCCCACACTTATACACATACACAAATGTGGATTACACACACACACAAAACACACACACACACACACACACACACACACACCAACACACCACACCAACACAACACACAACACACACACACCCGAACCTTACATACAACCCCAAATGTCATAAACTATCTACTCTATATTACCATCTCTCTCCTCTCTTTAATATATATATATATATATATATATTATATATATATATTAAAACATACCACACACTTAACACAACCAAAAGTGTAGCACACACACAACACACACACCACACACACACACACACACCACACAAAACACACACACACCACAAACACACCCACACTCACAACCCCACACAAACACAACAACACACAAAACACCAACACATCACAACACCCGGGTTTTCCCTCTGTTTTAAAGACCTTCCATAATAATTATATTAATAATAATAAATTATATATATATATATTATTATATATAATCATAATCATACTTATATACACTATATCGACGTATGCACACACAAACACACACACACACAAACCCCCCCCGGCGCGCGCGGCCCCCCCTCACATTACACACTACATATACTATCTACATCTATCTATCTATATAATATTAAAATTACACATATTTTATCTTCTATCTATCTATCATTACTACATACACACATACATACACCAACACACACACACACACACCACACACACACAAAAACCACATATATTTATATATAATAATATAATAATATATATAATATATATATATATATATAATCATACAGTATACACAACACACACACACACACACACAAAATATATTAATTATATAATAATATATATAATATAATATAATATAATTTTCTTTTAACATGGGTTTTCATGTCTGAGCCGCCGTGGTCACGCAATACTTAGTTTTTTCATGTTTGATGCTTTTGGGAGTAGTACGGCGGGGCCCCTATTCCTTTCCACGGAGAGTGCCGGTGTTCCCTTTTTTTAGTAATCATTCTCAGTTTTTTAAAGGGGCTTGGGACCAGCATGACTTGGCTGGCTTGGCCCCCCATGGCTAGGTAGGCAATCGGGGTGAATTCTTCCCCAAAGGGAAAACCCCCGGCCCGGTGACTCGAACCCTCAAACTCAGATTGCCGTCGTACATCTTAAATCCGATACTTAACCATTTGGGCCATCGCGGCCTGACGACATGGTTTCCAAAGATTTTTTTTGGCAATTTGTGCGGTGGTTTCCATTGCCTTTCCCCCCGGTGTTTTTTTTTTTTTTTTTTTTTTTTTAATCGAGTCACCACTCTATTTTACCCGGCACTGACTTGGGGGTGGCTTGGCCACCCATGGCTAGGAGGCAACGGGTGAATTCCCCTTTCCCCAAAGGAAAAAAAACGCGCCGGCCCCGGGGACTCGAAAATCCGACTCAGATTGCCGTCGTGACAGTCTTGAGTCCATGAGAAAAGAGAGATTTACATACTCATCAAAAACGGTTGCTCATGTTTGGAGCCGTGGACCCTCCACCATCCCTTTGCCACCCAAATTATCTTACGCTTTTCTTTTCCGCCGCAAATTCTTTGATGTTGTCGCTCATTCTTCTTTTTGCCTCTTCCTCTGTTTCCTTCACCCTCCCTTCGCAAGTTTTTTTTTCAATATTTACTTCTCACACATACCCAAAAAACTTTAGTTTTCCTTTTTTTCAAAAGCTCAACAGTGGGGCTTTACAATTTATTTTTTTTCACACTTATCATTTTGTTTTCTTTTTTGTCCCGTTAAAAGTAGTACTCTCTGAACCCAATTTCAAAACTATTTACCTTTTTCTTTTCTTCTTCTTCAGCACCCAACCTCAGAAACCCTATAAAGCAATTGGGGAAAAATAAAGAGTTTATAAAATCAGCATTGTCCGTAAGGTAATGCTTCGGTCTTTCCAGTGTTTTGAGAGCAACTGTGGCGTTTTTTGGGAAAGGGAATTCTTTTATCTCCAGTGAATATCAATGTATTAGTTAAAACAGCTCCAAGATAAGTGAACTCTTTCACTTTTACAACCCAAAACCAAACCTCCATTTTTAATTTGAACCTATCATTTTCGCAT
>NC_051424.1:15002180-15004680 GCF_015228065.2 Penaeus monodon
TTTATTTACAAAAGTTTTTACCCGACACTTTTCTATAGGCACAATACAGGGAAACCCAGCATGTCACACTGCACAATAAAAGCTTATAACAGGGCAACACAAAGTTTATCAGGTCACAAAGGTACACACGAGGTCTTCACAGGAGAAGCACCCAACCGCCTCTCTTGGCTTGTTCCTCCGCTCCTCCGCTCACAGCCAGTTGCGCCATGTTTGCCCAGGTCCCTTCATGTTAACACATGCCCAGGTCATCCTTTTCATGTTAAAACATGTTTCGCACAGAGACAAAGACCCACTGGCGTAGCACTATCCCCCCTATCAACCCGACGACCCGTCTGCTCTGACATACCTAAACCTGAAACAACTACAGAAATTTAAAAAAAATTTAGTCCTCAGGAACAAAAAAAATTCTTTCAAAAAAAAGTAACCGTAATTGAAAATCAGTTCTCAGAAACACAAAAATCTTTCATCCAGCGCGGCTTTTTTCGCTCTAGCTGGGGTCGCTCGGGAAAGGAGGTGTGGGGGGCGGTAGATTACAGTGGCACCCAGAGGGGTATCTCCTGTCCCAAGACCTGGCTCTGGTCACCATTGACGTCTGCTGCATCCCCTCATCGCCCCAAATTTGCTCGTCCTCATCTCGTCAGGGGTCTCCCCACGTCCTCATCGCCATCTTCTTTTTCCACCATGGCCCCAGGAGTAGCTTCCTGGCCCATGGTAACGCCACAGCCGGTCCACGTGGACAACAGACGGTCGTTTTCGCCCTCTGCGAATTCGATAGGTGACATCAGAGAGGGCCGCTACTACCAGGGCTCTGTAGCCCCCCTCGCTTCTGACGCGGGTTATGTTGTACCTCACTTCCCTCATGCGCCGGTCATAGGTCTCCTTCATGGCATGGCCGGCTACCTTGAGCTTGTCACGAACTCGTCGGTGCACCTCCGCCAGGTTAGCGGCGCTCCGGTGCGCCAAGTCCTCGAGGAAGTCAGGCAACGGCCCCACACTAACCAAGTCCTTGTTCCCCGACGACTCTTCTGGATGCTCCACTTCCTCACAAGTGCCCTGCTTTGCACCAGCTGGCACCTTCTGGGCCTTATCGGAGAAGTTAGCTACCAACATTGTAACTAAACCCTCCCCTGGTCCAACAAGGCTCCGCCCAACCGCTACGCCATCAGCCAGCTGCAGGTTTTGAATGGGCTCCACAAGGCCCTCTACTCCACGCATCGCTCTTGACAGTCGACACCGGATTCTAGACTCTGTCCTGGGGGCAAGGTGCAGTTGCTCAGCCGTAGCTACCTCTGCACAGCCAACCTCTGGAAGCAAGGGCACACCTTCACCGTGCACCCTCACCAGCTTCCGTCCAAGGTTGACACACGCCTTACTCTGCGTCAGGTAGTCAAGGCCCAGCAAGCAGTGCTCGTCCAGATCGGCCACATACACCGGCAGCCGCTGCACCGTGCTGCCCACGCCAATACGAGCCTCCACTGGTCCCTTGAGCTGCACACAATGCCCCGTGACACCACACAGTCTCTGTGGTGCGTCTGGAAGTCGCATAGTGGCCAACATATCAGGCCGCACTAGGGTCTTCTCAGCCCCAGTGTCCACTGCCCAGGCGGCATGGCTTCCCATCTATTGAGCCCTCCACCTGCATCGTGCTGGTTCGACGGCAGCTTACCCAAGTCGGGGCCCGGGAACCGAGGACGGCTGGGTTTCGGCCCCCTTCTCCAGCCTGTCCGAGTTTTCCACCTGTAACACTTCCTTAGCCTTAGGACATGCACTCAGATGGTGACCATACTTGCCACAGTCCTTGCAACACTGCTGAAAGGCATCAGAATCCGTCCGGTTGAGAGGACATGTTCTCCGCTCCCTCCGACACCGACTACGTCTGTGCCCTACCTCTCCGCAGCCCCAACACAAGCCTTGGAAAGTGCTCAGGCTCACCTTCCTCAATGCTATCTTCTCCACTTTAGCCTTCTGGCCCTGGAGGTCATGGCGGGACTGAGCAGCTGGCCCTAGGCCACTGGTTGCCTTCAGGAAAGCCTCGAACTCCAAGGCCCTCGCCAGCGCCACCTGCAGGTTCTCAGGGTGCGCCTGCTTAACATAGATTTGCAGCTGCTGGTCCTGCAAAGCGTCAACAAAGAAATCGTGGGCTAGGACCACAATCATCTCTTCCGCAGCCGCAGAGTACGACCTCCTTACCAGCGCCTCCACATCCTGCACCAGCTGGGACAGTGTCTCGCCACGCTCACGAGTCCGCTTCAAGTGGGCCTGATATACCTCGGCCTGGTGGTGGTGCCCGAAACGGCGTTTCAAAGCCTCTGCCACGCTGGTGTAAGAGGCATGTTTTGGGATGGCCGGCAAATGCCCCAACCCCTTCCCCGCGGGGCCCCTTAGCGCTGTTACCAGCTGCAGGGCCTTCTCTTCATGGCTCCAGCCCTGGGCAATGCCAGCATTTCAAATTGGGCGACATATGCCTCCCAGGCCACCTTCCCGTCGTACTCAGCTGGCT
>NC_051424.1:15012180-15026516 GCF_015228065.2 Penaeus monodon
ATAATATATAAATAATATATATATATAGATATATAGTTATAGATATATAGAATATATAGATATATAGATATTATATATATATAGATATATTAGATGATAGATATCTAATATATAGTATATATATATATATTATATATATATTAGATATATATATTATATATGTATATATATATATATATAGATATGTATAGATGTTATAATATTGTAGATATATAGAATATATATATCTATATATCTATATTATATATATATATATATATACTACATTATATACCTATTATATCTATATACTATCTATATTATTATATATATATATATATATATATTATATCTATATAATATATAAGATATTATATATCTAGAATATTTTATATACATCTATATTACATGGTATATCTATATATATATCTATTGATTATCTATATCTATACTATCTCTTATATATATATATATACATATATATACATGTATATATATATGATATACTATATAGACAACATGTATATATATATATATCCATGTATTATAATATACATGTATATCATATATATAGTATATCTTATTCTATATATATATAGCTATATATATACTCTCTATATAATATACCTGGTATGGTATATATATATTCTATAATACACTTATAATATATAGATATATATATCTATAATATAATATCTATATATATAATTATATATATGTGCTATATATTTTTATATATATATATTATATGCATCATGTACTATCTTCTCTATATAACTACTCTTATATATATCTATATATATATATTTATATATATATATATATACTATATATATAATGTATTATATATAATATATATATATATATAATATCTAATATATATATCTCTTAATAACATGTATTATATAATATTATATATATATATATATACATGTATATATTATATATATATATACATATATATAATAATTACATGTATACTATATATATATATAATTTTTAATATATTATCATAGATATACTGGATATATATATATATCTATAGATATATATAATAGCATATATCTATATATAGATAGTATATATAATTAATATATTCTATACATGTAATATATCTATACATGTATATACTCTATAATATACATATATTACATTGATCTATAATTATATCTCTATATATAATAATATATATATAATCACCTATATCACATGTATAATATCTATTAATATTAATATATTAATATATATTATATGTATATACATGTCTATATATATATATATCTATATATCTCTATCCTTATATATATTATCTATGATGTGTTGTGTGTGTGTGTGTGTGTGTGTGTGTAGTCTACATATTTTATACATATTATATATCACTACATATCTAATATAACTTGTTAGGTTCGCTTATAGGATCAGAGCTGTCAGGTCACCGAAAACAACATCCAGAGGAAACATACGGAAGTTTTTATTGCTAAGAGCACAATTCACGACACAAACCGGAAATGTAACAAACAAGAAGGGGAGATGATCCCAGCGGAGCAGGCGAGTCAACATGCGGAAGGGAGCTAACAGGTCAAAGTCCACGGGGTACCTGATGCTTTTTGTGCCTGGTGCTCCTTTTATTTGCCGCACCGATATAAAGGCCCGATACCTCGTTCCCCAACGAGGTGTAATTAAGCCATACTGGAACGGACAAGCCCTGGCATACCGGTGATTCTAAGCTTCGCATATCGACGTTCATATAGTGAAGAAATCAAAGGGGGGGGGGGAGAAGTAAAGGGGTGAACTTAAAAAATTAGAGATAAAAAGATCCTAGTAATCTGGCATTGTGACATTACACACCATCGACAGCAGCACAAGCCCCCGGGTGACAGTGGTAACGGTCGGCCTCTACCCGGGGGGTCGGCGGTTCCGCCCCCCCGCCGCGAGAATTTTGCAACTGTCGCCCGGGGTTATTGCTGTGGCGGGCACCACGGCGGTAAGGATAGGTTAAACCCGAGTCACACCGGGTAACACGACGATCGGCATCAGTCGACACAGGCGGGGCTCCCCTCTGGGCTACCCCGGGCGAGGCAAAGCTTTGCATATGGGACTTATTTTTAAAAAAAAACCACACCCCCCCCCCAAAACCCTTCATACTGGAGGGGTACCGTGAGGGGATGAGAAAAAATAGCTTCCTGTGCACAAGGCCTATGCGGGATGGTGCACCCTCCCCGGTTCATTTCCCTCTTGGATCAAGGAGAACTCTCCCCCGTGTGTTTGCCATGTGTGGGTCCCGTATTACCCGGAGAAGGGTCCTGGGTTTTACGAAGCTGCCGCTCACCCGGGAGCTAGCACACACCTCTTTTTTTCCCTTTTTTCTGGTTTGACGGGGGCTTTAAAAAGGCCCCGGGCAAATCTTTAGTTTGGCAGATATGGCTGGGGCAAACAGGGCCCGTTGTCGGTACGCTAGGTCCCCCAACTGCCCTCAAACTGTAAAAGTGGCTGCGTATATTTCCCCATTACCCCCGTGGCTTTGGGGATTTTGAGCCCCAACCATGGCTTTTTCCTTTTTGGATAAAAGGGGGTGGGAGGATGAGGAAAGAAAAATTCATTTGTATGAAAATACAAATTTACAAGATCTAGCGCTCTCCCTGACGACCTACGCAATCCCCCCACCTTCCCTCTGGAAAAAACATGTTGTCACTTTCCCGCTTTCAAAGGGGAAGAAGGAACTAATGGTTCCCGGGTCCCAAAGAAAGGAAAAGTCCTCCTCAATCCACTAAGGAAATCTTACCTGGTAAATATGAAAGTCTTTTCATATGGTAAGCAACCTTAGTAGTGAAAGACCATGATGGTGTATCAATCATGGATCTTGATATTATTGAAGTACTTCAGAAAATAGTTTGAGGTATGTCAACATGATACTTGCATCATTCCCAGAAAACCCCACAATGAGATTGTAGCCTCATCGTTTGAGGTTTTCGTCACCAGATGAGAGTGACAGTCTACGTGCGATATGTAACATCCCTGAGCTCAAGTTTGATGTTCTTCTTCACAAAATCCATCAATCAGTGTAAGGAACTGTACTTTTCCTGAACCTGATGAGGTTTCTGAGGAGAAACTGTTAGAGGAACTAGAGAATCTTCAATGTAGTGGCAGTAAAAACGTTTTAAGGAAGAAAGGCTGACATTTTGGAACAGTCTACACCAACTCTCCTTCAAACTTTTTAACACGTTAGTTCCCTTCCAAATCGGTTAGTTGGCATGGTGACTGTAGCGTACTCGAGTCCTCAATTTATACTAATCTCCATTTTTTGTCGTCACGGTATTAAGTTAAAACGTAGCGCTCACTGGCCAACCACCCGTTTAGTACGTACGAAAAAAAAAAACAAACGAGATGTACTTTGTAATAAGTTATGTGTAATTAGCTTGTGGAAAGTAGGGACAGATAGTGTGCCAATGTATGGACATGTGTGTTGTATAAAGTGTATACACCATCGAGATTAAAAGAATGGCAAGACGTAACTGAGGCGAGAAGGACGCTCACGGGAATTTCAACCACGTGTAAGGTTGTGGATAAGGCTATTTTGGGAATTTAATTATCTGCTTTCCTTCAGTCAGCCCAAAGACTTATTTTTAATTCAAAAGATCAACAAAACTCATACAGGACCTATGAAAGTCTTTTAATTATAAATTGAGAATGAGAGGTTTTTAAGAATGTAATAAAACAATAAAAATAGATACTAAAATAGAACTGAATTAGTTCCTTTTAAGCTAAAAGAAACTTATGAACTTCGCTTAGCTTACGAGAAAAAAAAAAAAATGGAAGCCACTATAAAACGAAGTTTAAAAAAAAAAGAGCACCAGCCTATTACTCACTTGCTCAGATGTATATTCATCGAGACGAATACCTTGCCACGTAACAACACTTTTCTCACAACCGAAAAAAGCAAACAAATACCTTGTTCAAAGATGCGATGCCTACGTTAAAATACACAAAAAGAACAGAGGACAGCCCAGCCTAGGGTGCCTCCTGCCTCAGCCCGCAGCCGCTACTGCCCACAGGGGTGAGATCGCCCAATTATACACCTGTGCCCCAAGGAGCACAGTAGCAAGGTGCGTAACTTTTACGTACTAAATTTTACTTTATATTCTTTTGGTTAGGCAAAGTCAGATGGCAATGTGTAAAACTATTAATAAAACTTTAATATTGCCTTAAGAGATAAAGATCTTTTTTAAGAAAGACAATAACTTGAAAAATGTAGTATTAATTAAAAGAAAACTTTTAACTATAACTAAATTAGTTTCTTTATTTTTTATTTCCTTACACCCACATCCCTTAAGACTGGTGCTCCCACATGGTGAGGGACGCGGCATATTATACTGAGATAGTAATGGGAGTACAAAGTATTTTCCCAGGCTTCCAGGATTTATTAATCGGAAGAAACAGATTCACATAAAATGAGCGAGGATTTTTAGTTGTAGTTTTATTGCCGTTCTTTTTAAGTTTGGCGCGTCCTTCTCTTCTTTAACAAGGGATAGGGTCTTCGCCTTCCACGACATCCAGTGTTCACGCTCCAGCAGCTTCGTCCGCCCATCCAGTTTGCGTTAAGGGCGGGAGAGTCGATATGCCCTTACTTAACCCTGGCGTGAGGATCCCGTGGAGTTTCTTCTGAGGGAACATTTTCGCGTTTACATGAGAAGCAGGCTGCCGAGGGAGAAATCCATAAGTGGGCGTTTCTAAATCTTTCATTATAATCAGTCCACTACAGTACCACCTCAAGGAAAAGTCATATGTGCCCAACCCTATGCGGTGCTTCCACTGCCAGGGTTATGGGCATGGAACCAACTCTTGCCGTTTTAAGGAAAATGGACAACCAAGCGTATGTGTAAAGTGTGGTACAACAGGTCATCAAAGAGATGACAACTGTCCAGGTCCAATATGCTGTTAACACTGCAAAGAAGCTCATGAAGCTTCTTCAAAGTAATGTAAAAGATACAAATTTCAAAAAGAAGTATTGGTAATAAGGAGCAAGGAGAAAGTTAGGTTTCCAGAGGCAAAGCGATGTGGCCGTGTGCTGTTTGCACAGCCAGGTAAATCCTTTGCTTTGGTTGTAACCCTTCCTCCTTCCCACCAAACTTTGCCCTCCGGTGCTTCTTACACCACACACTCTGCCACTTCCTTTAAACCTCAGTCCCCAATTGCTGAAACGGCCTCTGGTGAATTCCACCAGAAACGGAGTAGGAGTGAAGGGTCTATTGAGGAGACTCCTCCCAAAGTAAGGTTTTTGGAACCATCAGGTAAGGCTCCAGAGGCCTCAACGGTGACAGCTCCAGCTGCCACCACATCCACAGGGGTCTCCACTGCTAGGCAGAATGCCCCTGAAGCAAAGGCTCAGGTACACCCTTTGCCCAGACAAAGAATCCTGAGCCTGTTCAAAGGACTCATTTCAAAGTGGAGTCTTTGGAGCCGTCAGGCAGGGCTCCAGAGGCCTCAATGGAGACAGCTCCAGCTACCACTACATTCACAGGGGCCTTTGCTGCTAGGCAGAATGCCCCTGAAGCAAAGGTTCAGGTCCATCTTTTGCCCAGGCAAACAAAACTTGAGCCTGTCAAAAGGAAGCCTGTTGAAACTAGTTCCACGGGTAAACAACCCCTCAAAAGATTCTCCCAAGATCCTGGAAAGGGACAGCCTAAAGGTGTGGGGCAAACCTTGACCGCAAACACCTTATGAAGAAGTAATTTGGAGAACTGGATACCCTAATCCAATGGAACTGTCAGGGAATTCATGCAAAATGGGAAGAACTGCAACATCTGATAGCTTCATGTAACCCAATTTGTGTATGCTTACAAGAGATTATGACCACAGAAAATCATCCAATTTCCCTGAGAGGATTCCAAATTCAAGCCCATTATGGGACTTTGATAATGGACCTCATGGAGGAGTAGCAGTAATGGTATGTCAGGATATTCCCTTCCAGGCCATCCACCTGCAGACAACACTGCAGGTGAAGGCTGTGAGAATAGGCTTGACATGACCTTACACTGTTGCATCTATCAACTTCCTCCACATAATCTCAACATAGATGATTTGGAAGATCATCCATTTCTATTCTTGGGAGATTTCAATGGGTCGGCATCACCTTGGGGAGACACTTGTGCAACCCTCGAGGAAGGGCCTTGGAGTCCTTTTTCTTAAAAGTAGATGCAGCTTACTGAATAGTGACACTCCCACACATTCCAAATTCAACCTGGGACATTCTCCAATATAGACCTGCCAAATGGCTCACCTGATTCACAGAAGAATTTTACTTGGCAGGTCATGGAAGACTTACATGGAAGCAACCACTTTCCAATACTTTTGCAGGAGGTGAATCAGATGGCGACTTGAACATGCGGACTGGAATCTTTTTAGATCAACTGCAGTATTTCAAGGATCTGTGAATGTTTTCCAGTGTGTTAAAGATGCTGTTAATCACTTCACATCACGAATTCACCTTGCAGCAGAAGCATCCATTCCGAAAAGTAGCGAACGTTACCGTCGGCCTCCGGTACCATGGTGGTCTGATGAATGCCAACAAGCTGTCAGAGCAAGGAAAGCTGCATTAAGGCAGTTGAAACGATGTCCCAGTGATGTAACCTTAATCCATTACAAAAAGACCCGAGCCAAGGCCAGGCTAGTGCTAAAGAAGGCCAGACAGACATCATGGAGACAGTATGTCTCCTCAATTAATCTGGGACCCCATTAGCATGGTTGGGACAGGTGTGTAAGATTGCTGGAAAGAGCACATCCATATCACAACCTGCTCTGAAGATAGATGGCATAATCATCACAAACAAAAAATATGTTGCTAATGAGCTAGCGAAATCCATGGCAGAGATCTCCTCTGGAGCATCTTACACTGCCCGATTCTCCACTCTTCGGGCTGAACAGGAACGACACCTAGTGACGTTCTTCTGTAGGACTGCAGCAGAACAAAGAGATGGACTCTGCTTTGCAGCACTGCCGTAAGACTGCCCCAGTGAAGTGACAATATTCCATACCAAATGATATCTCAGTTACCGGAGAGCTCCCAGAAGTTCCCGTTGGACCTATTCGATAGGATCTATAGGTACAGTGCCATCTGCATGGAAGGAGGCTATAATCATTCCTGTCCCTAAACCTAGCAAGGATGCTTCCACACCAGGAAATTACAGACCAGTTTCTCTCACCAGCTGCATCTGCAAGCTGATGGAGAAAATGGTAAATTCAGGTTGACATGGCTGCTAGAAAAGGAAAACTTGCTGACCCATATCAATAGGGTTTAGAAGATTGAGATCGACCACAGATGCACTTGTCTTCTTTGACCTAGAAAAGGCTTACGATACCACTTGGAAGCATAGCATACTCTTGAAGCTGTATGACATTGGTTTAAGAGGAGCATTACCTGCCTTCATACAAAGCTTCCTTGCTAACAGGAAGTTTCGAGTTCGAGTGGGAAACAGTTTCTCTAACCTGGAAGATCAGCTGGAAAGGGTCCCACAAGGGAGTGTCTTAAGTGTGACCCTGTTTGCCATTACTATAAATGACATCGTAAAGGTTGTTCCAAGTGCGGTCTCATGTAATCTGTATGTGGATGACTTTACACTGTACTGCTCAGGAGGAAGCTTACAGGATATGCAAGGACACAGACTGCAATAAATTAGGTTGTACAGTGGGCAACATATCATGGGTTCAAATTTTCTCCAAGCAAGACCATAGCTATACATTTCCACAAACGAGGAAAGTTCCACCCTTCGCTCTATTTAGGAGCAAACCCACTGCAATTTATCAAGAGGTGAAGTACTTGGGTCTAATTTTGACTCAAGGCTTACATGGTGCCTCACATCAAACAGTTAAAAGTGAAGGCTACACAAAGCACTTAGTATTTGCGGGTTCTTTCACAATCTATCTTGGGTGCAGACCACTCAACGCTTCTGCGGCTTTACGAGCGCTTATTCATAGTAAGCTTGATTATGGATGTGAGGCTTATTCATCTGCAACTCCCTCTGTTCTCCGGATGTTGGACTCAGTTCACAATGAAGCTCTCAGAATCTGTACTGGACTTTCAGGTCTTCACTGTGGAGACCCTGTATGCTGATGTTGGAGAACCACCTCTTTCATACACCTAGACTACATGAACCGGATTTACTATACAAGACTACAAAGGATTCCAGGATCTCCTACATCCAGATTGGTTTTCAACCCCCTTGAGGATAGCCAGTCCTATGGTAGGAGAATGAGGAATGTTGTGGAATATCTTAATTTAAGTCTCACTAAGGTTCTGGCTGTTGGAATTCCCCAATTCCCCCTTGGACTAATGAAGTCGAGCTGGATTTGGTCGGAATTGGGAATGGGAGAGATCCGAAGCAGAAGTCAGAGACGAGATTTCTTCAGCATATTTCCAAGTACCAAGGATCAGATGCAATATATACAGATGGTTGAAAGTCTGAAAATGGTGTGGGCTTTGCAGCAGTGATCAGAAGGAAGACTGATTCTGGCAGTCTTTCTCTAGCAGCCTCGATCTTCACTGCGAGTTACATGCCATCCTTGCAGCAGTTAAGATGACTAGAGATCTTACGAACCATTCTATTGTGATATATTCTGACTCTCGTAGTGCTTTGCAAGCAATCAAGAGCTTAAACTCATCACATCCAATAGTAAGGGAGGTTCAAGATTGGCTTGCACTGATGTCAACACGTTAAAAGATAAGTCTGTGTTGGGTGCCAGCACATGTTGGTATCAGTGGGAACGAGCAAGCTGATCAGAAGGCCAAACTGCGAGAGATTAGAGATGCCCTTGGCAGTTGGGTGACTAGCATCCATCCCAACAGAAAGTGGAAGTCGCATTAACAAGACTAAGAATCGGGCACACAGCCTGACTCATGGACCAATGATGGCTAAAGTCAAGCACTTTGTGAGGGATGCCAAGAGCCATTAACAGTCGCACATGTAGTGGAAAGATGTGCAACATTCTCAGACCAAAGACTACTTGTCTCTCCCATACACTGAAAAATGTATTGGGGGAGGATTGTGATATAGAGGGTCTTATTAGTTTCCTTAGGGGACCTAATATTTTCAATAAAATCAAATCATGCATAATGTTTATGCAATAATTTTATACACTTGGAGCATAATATTTATGCTTTGATTTTTAAGATATTTATTGTTATTTGTAAGATATTTATTGATAGATTTTTTTTAAGTTTTAAATATTTAATTTTTTTATTTAACAAGGCATTCGCTGCTAAAGACCTTAGCTGTTGACTCGGCAGATAATTTTAAATAATCAATCAAATCCTTCCACGGCCTCCTCCTCTCGTCATTCAGTCAGGCCTAAGCCCATAAGAATTCCACTGTGATGGAGCTAAGGGATATCCCTAGTGATATTCCCTAAGCACCCCTGATGCCCCACCTCTACTCCAGACCTGGCTGAACCCAGTGGCCTTCATGGATGACAAGGGGCTGGAGTGCCTCATGGACGGGACTGCTCCAGACCCAAACACTATGGCATCCGGCTCTTCTCGGAAAAACTCTGAAAAATACTAGTACTCTGATCGATATGAAAAATTTGGGTCTGAAATTAAAAATAGGAGAATAAAGTGGTTAGTAGCGAAAAGAGAGTCTACCATGGTCACAGTTAAGAGGCTACATAAACACCTCAAGGAGGGTAACATGCGCATCACAAACGACATGATTGAACACTGCCCAAACATAGACAAATTAAGTAACGGCTACTTCCTTGAGTAACAACACAAATCCGCATGATACACCATAAGCTACACTCATGCCTCACCATCATACAACACAATGTACTTCACTGGACAACACGGAAAACTGAACTGTGCAACACATACAGAAGAACGACCCACACATACTCATTAACAGCCATGGGTTCAATAACACCAACCCACTCAAAATCTATATGTACACTATCTATTCTTCCAACAAATCATAAGAAAGAAGCGATGGCGTAGCAATAACGATCAGAAACAACATCTCTCACAAAATCATCAATAACTTTCATTCAGAGCTACTGGCAGTCGAAATAAACATACCACATGGACTCATTATACTAGCAACACTATACATTCCACCAAGAAGACCATACATACTAGAACCTGACATCTTGCAGCTCCTTAGGCATAAAAAACCCAAATATAATTTCATGGGAGACTTCAACGCAAACCATGCACTCTTTGGTTACAACCACACAAACACCGTTGGCAGAGGCCTCGCCTCACACATACAAGGCAGACTCACACACCTTGGTCCACACACACCAACATATATAACACATATTACAGCAACAACACCTGACATAGTCTTGGCAACCACAGAGCACAACTACACCACCACATCACAACAGACAATGTCACATCCAGCGACCACCTCCCGGTCATTTGAACACTGTCGACAAACCCTTTTCCCAACACATGTTGCCAACACAACCCGGAGAATCCTTCAAACATGCAAACTGGGAGGGCTCCAGACAAGCACTTGAAGACACACAAGTAACTGATCTCGAGGGCAACCCACACACACAATAAACACCCACCCTGAACAGTGGTACACAGACATACAGACGGCCTGGCAGGCAAAATCCCAAAACAACATACTAGACTATCCCGTACTACAGAGAAACACATTGTCTGAAATTGCTTAAAATACAATGCAGGCACTTACATGAACTTGCACTAGTACGGGGCTGGGACACACAACTACACACCCAATACAGGGAAATTCAAACACAAATTACACACGAAATTAAAGTAATGAACAAACACCACTCGGAAACACTCACGCAGACTATGTCAAAACACGAAAGATTCCAAGAAATTTCCTTCAAAATGCTCATGGGGTCGAACAAGCAGACAATCACGTACATATACAACACACATAGACAGAAAGTTGACTCGGTGAAGGAAATGGACCCTCTCCATAGGGAATTCTGGCAACAGAATTTCCAAATCTCCCCACCGAGAATGCCCGATTCGACCACACCACAGAGACCGAGGTTACAAAGTACATACAACAACATAGGAACTTAATTCTCCCTGAGAATATCATCACACTAAACGCTCTCACAGAGGACAGTCCCCTCTCCACATCAATCACTCCAGAGGAAATAACAAACACAATCAAACGAACCAAAAACAAAACACCAGGAGCAAGCAACATAAACAAAACAATCATTGAACATCTTCCACTCTGAAAGATTAGCAGACTACACCAAATCTTCAATGCAGCACTGGCTACAGGATATTTCTTTGATAAGTTTAAACGCGCCACCCTCACCTCAATACCCAAACCCGGGAAATCTGCACATGAGGTGGGGAATTACCGCCCATCTTACTCTGAAAAGTCCAGGTAAACTGCTGGAGAGGGTAATAACACAGAGACTCATCCCACACCTTGAAAACAACCAAGCACACAACACTAGGAAATATGGCTTTCGCCCACACAGGGGCCCCTTTCTTACGAGGAGATCGCTCTCAGTCTCGCTAACAAGCACCAGACGAACGCAATACTACGAGACGTCAGTAAGACCCTTTTATAATGTCTGGCATGAAGGTCTCAAATACAAGCTAATACAAATACACCTGCCCACACACTTCACACGCCTTCTCAGTAGCTTCCTGGACGACAGGACTGCCACAATACGCCTGGGAACCCACCTAGGCACCCCCGTCCACCTCTGAAGTGGAGTACCACAGGGAAGCGTTTTATCGCCAACCCTGTATATCTATGTACAGCCAATCTGCCAGAACCGACACCATACAGCAACTATATTTCCTATGCAGACGATATCACACAGATTATCACACACCCCCCTAAATCACAACACTTCATGAAACGAACAACAGAAAGAGCTATACAGAACATCAACACCTCTAAGCACCAATAAATTCAAACTCATACCCATAACACATAGAAATTCACAACCAATCACAATCACAATACAACATTCCATACACTCGCACAGGAAACATTCTCGGGTTCACAAGCACAGGCTTCACAACACACATTAAATAAAGAATAACACAAGCAAAAAACAACATTAACCAAACTAAAATGCTTTTCATGCTGCACACCACAAACAAAACTCAGACTTTACAAAACTGTCAGACCTCAGACTTTACAAAATTGTCAGACCAATTCTAGAATGCACTGCTATCCCACTGGTTGCAATATCAAACACAAATGCAATCAGTACAGAACAAAGCATTACTCTGGGTACATGGCGCAACATTTCGAGACTGATTTCAGCAGAAACACTACACAGAACATACAGCATGGAACCACTAAACACACACATACACAGACGAGGCAAAACACCTGGGGCAGAGTACACGAACAGAAGGCGAACAATTTAACATCTTTGAAAAACACACAAATCACACCTAGTGGCTCAGAAAATTACCAATCACAGAACACAAAACACACACACCAACCCGACCTGTGACCATGACCATGTTTATAATTTTAAGTTGTTAAAGGCTAAAAGAAAAAAAATAATAAATAAACAAATAAAACCAGAAGTACCCTCAGAATCCCCAAGGATTGAGTAATCCACGCCGCACAGCACTAAAAACATCAGTGGCAAATACAGTGACAATCAGCTCTGCCATCTCACCTGCGAGCTCACCTGCGTGCGACGCGGATTAGCCAATCACGGGGGAGAGAGGGCTGGCCACCTTCTCGTCTCTCAAAGGTATATATTCGGCGGCGCTGTTACCACAAATCTGACTGCTGTAATCACAGCAGTAGCAACAGCCCTGGGGAGGTTGAGTGAAGAGGCCGAGAAGGCTGTCACGGTCGCCATGACGGCAATGACCCAGACTGTTGCAGCCCGAAGCAAAGGAAGCTGGAGAGAGCCGAACCAGCCCCACCTCACCCCAGGACAAGATTCTCCTCCTCACTCCAACCCAGGCCATGCCTCACAGGCAGACCCAAACCGGGCTTAATCTGTGCAGCCAGAGCATGCTGACCTTGCCCAGGCAAGGCAAGCAAGGTAAAACACACAGAAAAAGCCTGAGAGAAAAGCCCAAACAACCAAAGTCAGAGTTACCAAAGGCTCCCCCCAGTGGACCCAGGGATAGCTGACAAACAGACGAAGAACCCTCAAGCAGTTGTCAGACTCCAACACCAGTCAGTCCGAATATGATGATGTCTTTGATGTAACAATCACCAAGTAACATCATGGCACACAATCTAAGCATACTACAGTGGAACATCAATGGCTTCTCCGCAAGGAATGCCATCGTCCACGCAATAGTGCGATCAAGGAGCATTGACATTGTCATGCTCCAGGAGACATTACAGTGGGACCTGTTCGTTTCTCAGGGTATCATGTCTTCATGCTGCCACACATTGATGACAAGAGAGGTTTGATCACCCTTGTCAGAACTACGCAGTAGTGTGATCAAGGAGCATTGACATTGTCATGCTCTAGGTACATTAACAGTGGGACCTGTTCGCTTCTCAGGTATCATGTCTTCATACTGCCACACAAGATGACAAGAGAGGCTTGATCACCCTTGTCAGAACAACAATCCCCTGCTCCACAATAGCCGATGCACCACACTGTGGAGACGATGTTGAATCTCGTGCCGTCGAGATTCATCTGGCTGGGGGGGCCCTTAAAACTGTACAATGTGTACAGCCGGCCAATCTGTAGGAGCTTAGACATCAGCTAGGTCTGTGCTTCTGCAGCACATAACCGAGTGATCATCAATGCACACCACTCCATCCTGACTCCCTGCCGGGGGCTGGATGCGGCTGGCTATCACATAGCCAACGTGCTTGAGACATTCCCTGAGATCGCTCTCCTCAGTACCCAAGAGCCAACGCATGTCAGAGGAGGGGTCCTAGACCTCACCCTGGCCACTGCGACTCTGGTGGAGAGGATTAGCTGGTGTGTTGATGAGACCGTCACAAGTGACCATTATGGCACTATAACTATCGAAATCTACATAAATAAAAGTATTATTGGATTTCTATTAAAATATAATCGCCACCACCACCGCTGTTTTATTAGAAAACAGGAAAAACAAATCTCCTCCAAGTAAATTAATTTTATTAACATTAAAATCATAATTCCTGTAATGAGGGATTGAGTAACCTCAAGTAATAGTTTCTATATTTTACCATTTTTAATTTTACAATATAATTACAGTAAGTCAGAATTCTCTTGGAAAATATGAAGTGGAATGTTCTTTAAAAAATCAATAAAAATAACTGACAAGGCCCGCTTACCAGAGTAACAACCAACGACACCCTGGCTATGGTTTCTCCATATCTTTCTCTTGAACCATGTCTCTCAGACCACTGGGGGACACGTTTTGCCCT
>NC_051424.1:15026616-15041827 GCF_015228065.2 Penaeus monodon
TACTTCGTGATAGATGCTTGCCAAAAGAGCCATTCAACATCTACTCGGTTTTCATTGAATGTCAAAAAACTTTTGACAAGGTCCGGCACTCAGAATTGTTCAAAATATCTGGATAGATGACAAAGATATGAGACTAATTCAATCAGTCAACCAGGATCAACTTTGCAGCGTGCGCCTATCCGATGGAAAAACAACTGTCTCTCATCAAGATTGGTGATGCCACCTGGCTTCTTAAATCTATACTCTTAAGTTATTCTGCAGGAGTTGAAGATCGCCAAGGGGGAATCGTTATCAATGGTTGAAAGACCCAACAACCTTCATTATGCAGATGATACAGTTCTCATGGCTACATCTGTAATGACCTCCAAAAACTGTTTTTGGTCTCCATGTCAATAGCAAGAAAACAAAATGCATAGTGGTTTAAAAAATCGGAGGTCCCCCCAAAATTGTCCACTGAAACACGGAGAAATAAAAAATCCAACAGTTCTCCTCCTTCAGTTATTTAGGAGCTCTTGCAAAAAGGGAAAAATCGGACTAGCAAAAGATGCATCCTCTAAATTCCAGAACATCCTTTTCTCTCAATGCAAATAAAAATCGGATTCATTCAAAATTTGTATGGCCCGACTCTCCTATAGATTGCGAGCCCTGGACACTGACGGCTGAAACGGGGCGTAATAAAGAGACCGCAGAAATGTGGTTCTTTTTGCAGTATGTTGCACACTCCTTACACCGATCGAGTGTCTACGAGACCCTTTAAAAAATAGTCGGAAACGAACGAGAGCTTCTAGAACTGGTCCGAATAGGGACAACTAAAATTCCTCAGACATGCAATCCGTAAAGGCACATTGGAAAACCTTAGCCAAAGCGGTAAAATTGAAGGCAAGCAAGCTCAAGATAAGATGAAAAAATATTCCTTGTAATCTAAATATAAAAAACACTTCGATACCACGACAACGTGAAACACATTGCCAAGTAGGTCGTTAAATGCCGTATCGGTGATAGCACAGAAATATATATATATACATATATATATATATATATATATATATATATATATATATATATCATCATCAATAACGGTGTGCTCATGTTTGAGCAGCCGGGGACCCTCCACCTTTCCCCGCCACTAAACTCGATCTACGCTTTTCTTTCCACTTGTACCATCGACAGCCCGCAAATATCTTTGATATTGTCGCTCAGTTTTTGTCTTCAGTTTGCCTCTTCCTCTGTTCCTATCACCATCCCTGTCAGCAATTTTTTTCTCAATACTTTACTTCTCATTACATGACCAAAAACTTTAATTTCCTCTTGTTCAAGATGTCCAACAGTGGGTTTCTTTACAATTATTTTTCTCAGCACTTCATCATTCGTCTTCTTCTCTGTCCAGCTAATACGCAGTACTCGTCGTAACAACCACATTTCAAAACTATTGATCTTTTCTTGTCTATCTACTTCAACACCCAACACTCAGAACCATATGAGCAATTGGGAAAACTAATGAGTTCAAAAACCCTCAGCTTTGTCCATAAGGAAATGCTTCGGTCTTTCCAGATGTTTTTGGGAAGCAATTGTGGCGTTTTTTGGCAAGGGTAATTCTTCTGTTTATCTCCGGTGAATCATCATATGTATTAGTTAAAACAGCCCCAAAGATAAGTAAAACTCTTCACATTTTCCACAATCATTCCATTGTTTTGTAACATGTTCATCATTGTTCATTGCCGGTTATCTTTGAATCTTCATGATCTTAGTTTTTTGGCATTAAGAAACAAGCCAGCCTTTTCGCTTGTTTCTCTAACTTTATCTAGTAGTTTTTGTAGTTCAGTGATACTGCTGGCAATCAAAAACTATAATCATCGGCGTACCTCAGATTTGATATTTTATCCTCCAACATCCACAGTTCCTTCAAAATTCTCTAGAGCACCTTCATAATTGTTTCAAAATAATATTAAAGAGGTGCAGAGACAGAATGCAACCCTGTCGAAACTCCTTGTTTGACTTCGACCATTCTGTTAACCCATAAGTGGTTTTTACAGCTGCTTGTTGTTGGTCATACAAGGCTTTTATTAGTTGGATGATGTTTTTGGAAACTTCATATGTACATGTTATTCCAGAGGATATCGTGATCAACAGTATCAAAAGCTTTCACATAATCGATGAAACACAGGTATGGGTCTTTTTGATGTTCTCTGTTTTTCTCTATGATAAATTTTTTAAATTTAGAATCTGGTTTCTGGTACCTTTCCAGGGCGAAAACCTGTTTGTTCGTCTGCAATTTCCTCTCTTAACTTCAACTTCATTCTTTCAGCAATAATTTTCAAAAAAATTTTGCTGCTGTGACTTATTAATGCAATTGTCCTATTATTGTTGCACTGGAGTGCGTCACCTTTTTTTAGGTATGGGAATAAAGACTGATTTTACCAGTCTTCTGGCCATTTTCTTTCATTCCATATTTTGTACAGAGTTTGTAGAAGAAGTATTCACACTTTCGCCAGCATTCTTAATTAGTTCTGCTGTTATTTCATCTATTCCGGGGCTCTTGTTATTCTTTACTTCTTTTATGGCTTTTATAACTTCGTCTAGCAGTGGCGGTGGTTCATCTTCGTTGTCATTGAGTCTAATTAATGTTGTTGTTAGATCTTTTATTCTTTTGTATAAGTTGGAACAATATTGATTCATCTATCTTTGACTTCTTTTCCCTCACATAAAAAAAGTCCATCTTCAGTTTTGATAGTGTCCATAGTAGGTTTAATTTTCGTGTGATGTTTCGTACTCCTTGGGAGAGTTTTTAGTTGTCTTATTGATAGAACAGTTTTCCAATTCTCTGGCAATGTTCATTTAAAAATTTTTTCCCTTTTCTTGTCGCAATAATCTTTGAATTTTTGTATTTTGTTTTTGTAAATTACTTTTTCAACTGGATTATTGATACCTTTTTATTTTAGGCATCTTCTTTTTCAATTTCACTTAGTGTTTTTTCAGATTCCAGGGGGAATTTTTTCTTTTTTCTTTTTTGGGGATAGTTTCTTAAGCAGTGCTCACAAAGGGGTTCTTTTCCTTCTTCCCATAACTCAGTTGGTTTTTATCATCTTCACATTGATTGAGTATTTCATATTTGTTTGACACTGTAATTCTGTAATTGTTATCAAGGTTTTTTAGTCGAGCTTTAGAGGTGGTGTTTTGGGCGTCCATCTTTTTTAGTTTTTATTTTAAAGTCGATAGTAGTAGTTTGGGGGTCACTGTTGCAGTCGGCACCAGGTCTTATTTTGGCATTTTTATGCAACTTTTCCATTTTTGGTTTAGCCCCAATGTAGTCAATTTGGTTGCGTGTTCTTTTGTCTGGTGAAAACCACGTGTACAAGTGTCTTGGGTGGTGTTGGAACAATGTATTGGCTATAACTAAATTTTTTGTACTACAGAATTCAATAAAATCTTTACCTCTTTCATTTATATCTCCAAGGCCGAATTTTCCACAGGTGTCATTTTTAGATCATTTTTTCCTACTTTGGCGTTGAGGTCTCCCATGATTTTTTTTACATCTCTGTTAGGGATGTGTCTAAAGTATCTTGGAGAGAGTTATAAAAAATGTCCATTTCTTCATTTACTTTTCAATATTGGTTGGTGCGTAGCATTGTATAATACTAATATTTGAGGTTTTGGCTTGTATTCTGACTTTTAAAAAAGCGATCATTTATTGGGCTGTACCAATTAGTGTATTTGCAGTTTTTTTTGTGAGAATCATAGCAATCCGTGACTATAATTTCCTTCTTCTTTTCCAGAAAAAAGAACTGTCTTTTTTTCTTTAGTTTTGAAACTTCCATTACTTTTCCAATTGGTCTCAAATTTTTCCTAGTATTTGAATGTTGTATCTATCCATTTCGTTACAGACAGTATGTAATTTACCCATCTCTTTCATTTTTCCTTACGTTCCACGTTTCCCATTTTTATGTGTTTCTTAAATTTGGGCATGTTTTCTTTATCTTCTTTTTCTTCCAGATGCATGTTTAAAAAATTTTCAGCCTGGTTGCCCACTGACTAACGCGCCCCTTGATAACCCACGCGACGGGCGATGTGGTATGAATTATCGTTTCTGTATTTAATCATTGGTGTAGAGGTTTGTCAGGGGAAATAAAATTGAGTGGAATCCCCAGGCTCCTTTTCCCAAATCGCAGTCTCCAACTAACTAGGAGGAACTATCTCTGGGCCCCTTTAAAACAGTTACACGTAATACGCCAGACATATTATTTGGTGAAACCAGTAATCAGTAAACTGAAGTGTTTTCACCAGATATCCACTGCCCTGTGCCGACAGTTTCCCCCGCAACCCTGGTATAGGGAGCTAATAGGGGGCTATCCTTGTTCAAGGGAACCCCAGGGTGCAGTTTATTGTCTTACCCAGGACAAATATATATATATATATTATATATATATATATTTTAAATATATATATTATATATATATATATATTAATTATATATAAATATATGTACACATACATACATATACACACCCACATACACATATATATATATATATATAATATATTATATATATATAATATATATATATATATATATTGTATCATGAATTTATTCAAGGTATCTCTTACCGTAGTTTATATTTTGCTTTGATTTCCTGTGTATTTTAGGAGCTATAAATTCTGTAATGAAATTTGTATGTCAGTATGGATAAACATTTAAATGTTTTATCACATACTTTTGGTTTTTGATGGATATGTTTAAAAAATTTCATACACTGCGCTTGTCGCTCGGCATTTTTTTTTTTGTTTTCCCCTTCGAAGGAGACACGTAGCATTTGAACTGTAGCAGGGAGAGCGTGTTTTGCATTGATTCCCTTTATTGAAATTATTGACACGTGAATATTGATTGGAACATCTTTCTATTATGGTGGTATGTATTGAAAATGAGTCGGGGAGGGTGTGTGTGTGTGTGTGTTGTGTGTGTGTGTGTGTGTGGTGTGTGTGTGTGTGTGTTTTGGGGTGTGTGTGGGGTGTGTGTGTGTGTAGACGTGCAATGTGACGTTATATGTCAAATCGCGCTGGTGTGAAATGACATTTTAATGCCTAAACGTCCGGTGACCAGACGCCATCCGTGCATCTGCTGGCACGTGACGCCGCTAACCGTCCGGCCGCCACGAAAAAGGAAACCTGGGATGACAGGGAAACACCAATTTCGAAATGATTATTAAAGATGATGATAATGAGGACTATTACATCCATAATAATGATTTTTAAAATGATAACTAGAAAATAATTAGAGAAAAGCCTCGGCCATCATCTACAAATTCTACTATAAATCTTTATGCATATGTATAAAGGTGTGTGTGTGTATATATATATATATATTATATATATATATTATATATATATATATTAATATATGTGTGTGTGTGTGTGTGGTGTGTGTGTGTGTGTGTGTGTGTGTGTGTGTGTGTGTGTGTGTGTTTTGTTTTGTTGTGTGTACACACGTGTGTGAATGGTAAAAAAACTCCCACCGTGTTGATGCTGTTGGGAGAAAAAAATCCAGAATGTATAAACGAGATTTACTGAAAATGAGATAACAGAGGAGAAGCCCAAAACGATAAACGTAGGGCAGGAGAAGAATGTGAACGCAAACGAAGGTAGGTTAGATCAGTCGAATGGTCAGGCGGCCTATGCGAAGGGTGGCCGGCAGAAGGGAGTAGGGGGAGGATGGGGAAGCGAGGAGGCTATCGGCAGAAGAGAAAACATTGTTCAGGATTCCACCAGTCTACGGGCGTGGGTATTGGGCTAAGGAAGATAATTGGGCGCCACTGCCCAAAATCTATCTGATGGCGTGTGTCCCACTGATGGCAGAAGAGGGCTTTTGTTATTGTGTCCCCTGGATACAGCGTACTTATGATGAAACAGGCGCTTATTGAGACTAGCGCCTTCTCACCAAAAGGGGTGTCTATCAGAGGAGGTGCAAGCAAACAGCCTTCCAGGTAGAGAGAGATCGTGTTTGGAGAGTGGTTCACCTGGCGAAAATGAAGCCCGCAGTTAAATATTTGGGTAGGCATATACATGTATGTGTGTATGTGTGTGTGTGTGTGTGTGTGTGTGTGTGAGAAAGTGTGTGTGTGTGTGTGTGTGTGTGTGTGTGGTGTATGTAAAGTGTGTGGTGTACGGTGTGTGCGTGCGTGTGTGTGTGTGTGTGTGGTGTGTGTGTGTGTGTGTGTGTGTGTGTGTGTTGTGAATGTAAGTGTGCGTGTGTGTGTGAATGTGTGTGTATGTGTGTATATGTGTGTGTGCGTGTTTGCGTGCTTGTGTGCGTGGGTGCGTGCATGTGTGTGTGTGTGGTGTGTGGTGGGGTGTGTGTGTGTGTGTGTGTGTTTTGTTTTGGGGTGTGTGTAGATATAGATATTTTAGATACACACCCCACACACACACACACACACACACATATATATATATTTTATATATATATAAAATATATATATATATATATATATATATATATATATATATATATATACATGTATATAATGTGTTATATGTATGTATGCATGCGTATACATATATGTAGGAGATTGCAATCGGTCGGCCCAAAGCATTTTACAAGGACAAGATTGTCAATGTGCAGTCCCTGGGTATCCTAGCCTACTAAAAAAAATATGTTGAGAGAGACAAAAATCCTCGGTGCATTTAAGGAAGAACCACAAAAAATTAATCTGGCTAAATTATTTGTGTCCCACGTAGTAATAGTAAGAATGAGGATGATAATGACAGTCATATCGATGATCATGAGAGTAAGGCTAATTATAGAAATTTATAATTATGATAATAATTAAGAAGTACTGATTACAATGATATCAATATCGATAATAATAAAATAAATTATGATAATGATAACGATAACGATATCAATATAAACAATAATGATGATAATAATAATATTGCTACGCAAGTGGGTCTTTGTCTTTGTGCAAAAACATGTGTTAACATGAAAAGGATGACCTGGGCATTGATAACATGAAGGGACCTGGGCAACATGACGCAGCTGGCTGTGAGCGGAAGAAGCCGAGGAAAAGCCAAGGAGGGGGGGGAGTTGGGTGCTGCTCCTGTGAAGAACTCGTGTGTGCCCTTGTGACCTGATAAACGTTGTGTTGCCCTGTTATAAGCTGTCTCGTGCAGTGTGACATGCTGGTTTCCCCCTGTATTGTGCCTATAGAAAAGTGTACGGGTAAATAACTTGTGTAAATATAGGAAAGACGTCATCGTGTGTTTATTTCGTGCCCTGCCTCGCCATTTGGGCGTTTTCCCTCCTGGTGTTCTGGGACGCTGTGGTGCTCGGTGCCTCTTGGAGCTGTTCAGTGTTCACGACCCTGTGGATAGCACGCCGTCTGCCTACCTGCCTTGTGTTGGTGGCAGAGAGACGAGGCGGTCGGCGAAACAATGGTGTCAGGAGTGGGATTTGTGATATTTGATCAGTGAGATCGCCGATTTATCATGTCGTCCAAAGATGGCGGCAGCCATGAGGGAGAGGAGGCTATGACTGAGGCAGGCACAAGTGAGGTGAAGCCGAGCCAGATGACCTGACACTGCCATGCTGGCCGGTATGAGGGAGGAAATGGCACAAAGGGCAGAAGAGCAGGCACAAGGGCATGCGAGCAGGTGCCCCATCTCGTCGAATGCAGGCAAGGAAGGCAGAGGAACAGTTCTCCCCAACTTGTTGAGGTGCTACAGAGCAATCTTGCATCGGGTGAAGATGGAAACTCAGCAGTAAAACCGAAAAGGGGCCTGCAACAGCGTGAAGAGTGAACTGATGGAGGAGGTGCAGACTCTGAAGGGCGAGGTTCAGGCCTGAGGGAGGAATGAAGAGGAAAGGCGGCGTCACGAGGTAGAAAACGTTGCAAGCAGAAAAGGCAGACGAGGTTCTGGCAACAGATGCCAGAGTGTCAGATTTACTGGGGTCTCCCTGGGGTCCGTGGCAGGAAACCCCCGGGCCTCGCAGCGTCGTGTCGGCAGCCAGGGGGTTCCCTGCAGAAGGCTGGGGACCCATCGGAACCGCTCCCTTGGGTATAGTTGGCGGCAAACTCGGACCCGGTCAACCCGCCTCGTTGCCTCCCTCTCCCCCTTCCTCCCCCCCAGGTGTGTTAGTTCACGGCACGCGTTCTCCACCCTGCAGCCCCTCGGCCTCCAGCCCATTCTGTGAAGCGTAAGCCACTGAGTACGACGGGAAGGGGGCCCCTGGGAGGCATATGTCGCCCAATTTGAAATGCTGGCATCTGCCCAGGGCTGGAGCCGGAAGAGAAGGCCCTGAAAGCTGGTAACAGCGCTAAGGGGCCCTGGGGTGGAAATGTTGGGGCATCTGCCGGCATCCCAACATGCCTCTTACACCAACGTGGCGGAGGCTTTGAAACGTCGTTTCGGGCACCACCACCAGGCCGAGGTATATCGGGCCCACTTGAAGAAGCGGACTCGTGAGCGTGGAGAGACACTGTCCCAGCTGGCGCAGGATGTGGAGGCGCTGGTAAGGAGGTCGTA
Source organism: Penaeus monodon (assembly GCF_015228065.2). Lineage (NCBI taxonomy): Eukaryota > Metazoa > Arthropoda > Malacostraca > Decapoda > Penaeidae > Penaeus > Penaeus monodon. The sequence continues at coordinate 15,035,134 of NC_051424.1, forward strand.
CCCTGCGGCTGCGGAAGAGATGATCGTGGTCCTGGCCCGCGATTTCTTTGTTGATGCTTTGCAGGACCAGCAGCTGCAAATCTATGTTAAGAACAGGAAACACCCTGAGGACTTGCAGGTGGCGCTGGCGGGGGCCCTTTGGGAGTCGAGGCCTTCCGGGAAGGCAACCAGTGGCCTAGGGCCAGCTGCTCAGCCCCGCCGTGACCTCCGGGGCCGGAACGCTAAAGTGGGAGAAGATAGCATTGGGGAAAGGTGAGCCCGAGCATTTTCCAAGGTTTGTGTTGGGGCTGCGGTAAGGAAGGGCACAGACGTAGTCGGTGTCGGAGGGAGCGGAGAACATGTCCTCTCAACCGGACGGATTCTGATGCCTTCCAGCAGTGCTGCAAGGACTGTGGCAGGTATGGTCACCATCCAAGTGCATGTCCTAAGGCTAAGGAAGTGGTACAGGCGGAAAACTCTGGAGAAGGGGGCCGAAACCCAGCCGTCCTCGGTTCCCGGGCCCCGACTTGGGTAAGCTGCCGTCGAAAAACCCGCACGATGCAGGTGGAGGGCTCAATAGATGGGAAGCCATGCCGCCTGACAGTGGACACTGGGGCTGAGAAGACCCTAGTGCGGCCCGATATGTGGCCACTATGCAACTTCCCGACGCACCACAGAGACTGTGTGGTTACGGGGCATTGTGTGCAGCTCAAGGGGCCAGTGGAGGCTCGTATTGGCGTGGGCAGCACGGTGCAGCGGCTGCCAGTGTATGTGGCCGATCTGGACGAGCACTGCTTGCTGGGCCTTGACTACCTGACGCAGAGTAAGGCATGTGTTGACCTTGGACGGAAGCTGGTGAGGGTGCACGGTGAAGATGTGCCCTTGCTTCCAGAGGTTGGCTGTGCAGAGGTAGTTACGGCTGAGCAACTGCACCTTGCCCCCAGGACAGAGTCTAGAATCCGGTGTCGACTGTCAAGAGTGATTCGTGGAGTAGAGGGCCTCGTGGAGCCCATTCAAACCCGCAGCTGGCTGATGGCGTAGCGGTTGGGCGGAGCCTTGTTGGACCCGGGGAGGGGGTTTGTTACAGTGTTGGTAGCTAACTTCTCCGATAAAGCCCAGAAGGTGCCAGCTGGTGCAAAGCAGGGCACTTGTGAGGAAGTGGAGCATCCAGAAGAGTCGTCGAGGAGCGAGGAGTTGGTTGGTGTGGGGCCATTGCCTGACTTCCTCGAGGACTTGTCGCACCGGAGCGCCGCTAACCTGGCGAAGGAGACCTATGACCGGCGCATGAGGGAAGTGAGGTACAACATAGGTGACAGAGTGTGGCTGCCTAACCCGCGTCGGAAGCGAGGGCTCTCGCCGAAGCTACAGAGCCCCTGGGAAGGGGCCATACACGGTGGTAGCGGCCCTTTCTGATGGCACCTATCAAATTCGCAGAGGGCAAAAACGACCGTCTGTTGTCCACGTGGACCGGCTGTGGCGTTACCATGGGCCAGGAAGCTACTCCTGGGGCCATGGTGAAAAAGAAGATGACGTTAGCCCCAGTAGCGGCGAGAGGACGTGGCAGACGCTGACCGAGATGAGAACGAGCATTTGGACGGTGAGTGCGATGCAACAGACGTCAATGGTGACCATGAGCCAGGTCTTGGGGCAGAAGATACCCCTCTGGGTGCCACTGCCAAACTACCGCCGCCCACACCTCCTCCAGAGCGACCCCAGTGAGAGCAAAGAAAGCCGCGCTGGATGAAAGATTTTTGTGTTTCTGAGGACTAATTTTATTTAAATTTTCTGTAGTTTGTTTCAGGTTTAGGTATGTCAGAGCAGACGGGTCGTCTGCTTGATAGGGGGGGATAGTGCTACGCCAGTGGGTCTTTTCTCTGTGCGAAACATGTGTTAACATGAAAAGGATGACCTGGGCATGTGATAACATGAAGGGACCTGGGCAAACATGACGCAACTGGCTGTGAGCGGAGGAGCCGAGGAACAAGCCAAGGAGGAGAGGGAGTTGGGTGCTGCTCCTGTGAAGAACTCGTGTGTGCCCTTGTGACCTGATAAACGCGTTGTGTTGCCCTGTTATAAGCTGTCTCGTGCAGTGTGACATGCTGGTTTCCCCCTGTATTGTGCCTATAGAAAAGTGTACGGGTAAATAACTTGTGTAAAATAAAGGAAAGACTGTCATCGTGTGTTTATTTTGTGCCCTGCCTCGCCACTTGGCGTTTTCCCTCCTGGTGTTCTGGGACGCTGTGGTGCTCGGTGCCTCTTGGAGCTGTTCAGTGTTCACGACCCTGTGGATAGCACGCCGTCTGCCTAGCCTGCCTTGTGTTGGTGGCAGAGAGACGAGGCGGTCGGCGTAACAGTATTAATAACAACAATAACATAATAATATTATTAATAACAACAATAATAACGATAATAATAATGAAATGACAATAACAATGATAATAATAATAATAATAATAGTAATAATGATAATAATGATGCTACTAATACTAATAATCATACTACTACTAATAATAATAACAATAATAATAATGATAATAATAATGATAAAATAATAATAATGATAATAATAATAATAGTAATAGTAATAATGAAAATGATAATTAAAAAAAATGGAATCATCATCATCCTCATCATCATCAAACATCATCAATCATATCCCTCCCTCTCATCACATAATTTAATCACCATCATCATTTGAAAAATAATCATGATAATAATCATAATAATAAACAAATTTAAACATATCATAAAAATAATAATAATAATTTAATCATAATAATCAATCATAATAATAAAACATAATTTTAATCATAATAATAAATTTTATAATAATAAAATCATAATAATAAAAAATAATTTTAAAAAATAATAATAAAAATAAAAATAAACATAAAACAAAAATAATAATAAAATTAATAATAATAATAATAATAACAATAATAATGGGAATAATGAAAATATTGATAACAGTAATAGTAGTCATAGTATTAATAGCAATAATAATAGGGATAATAAAGATCATGATAATAATAATAGTAATAATAATAATAATAATAATAATAATAATAATAATAATATTATTATTATTATTATTATTATTATTATCGTTATCATCATTATTATTATTATTATTATTGTTATTATTATTATTATTATTATTATTATCATTACTATTATTATATTATTATCATCATTATTACTATTATTGTTATTATCATTATTATTAATAATACTATCATTATTGTTATTCATTAAGCCAATGGATCCTATTCATTATTTCAATCTATATAACTTCATAAAGTTTTGTCTCCCTCAGAAAAGTGATTATTTTATTAATAATTTTTTTCATTGTCTGATAAGAGATTTGATATTTTAAAATCTTTATTTTTGATTCTGAGATAGTTTTTAGTGGCTGTCTATGGTTTGAGTATTTTGGGCATACTGTTAATAGATGGTTTAAGGTAAGGTACACTGGGGCTACTGTGGAAGGAAAGTTCTCTCTGCTAGGGAGTGATTGATTGATTGATTGATTATTTAAAATTATCTGCCGCGTCAACAGCTAAGGTCATTAGCGGCGAATGCCTTGTTAAATAGAAATATTCAAATATTTAAATCTTTAAAAATCTATCAATAAATATCTTACAAATAACATTAAATATATTTAAAATCAAAGCATAAATATTATGCTCTAAGTGTATAAAATTATTGCATAAAAATTATGTATGATTAGATTTTATTGAAAATATTAGTCTCCCTAAGGAAACTAATGAGACCCTCTATATCACAATCCTCCCCCACTACATTTTTCATTGTATATGGGGGAGACAAGTACATACGTCTTTGGTCTGAGAATGTTGCACATCTTTCCACTACATGTGCGATCATTAATGGCTCTTGGCATCCCTCACAAAGTGCTTGACTTTTAACCATCATCAACCCATAAGTCAGTCTTGTGTGCCCGATTCTTAGTCTTGTTAATGCAACTTCCACTTTTCGGTTAGGATGGATGCTAGTCACCTAACTGCCAAGGTCATATCTAATCTCTCACAGTTTGTTTCTGGAGGTATGCCTCCATTGCTCCTTCCATCTATCACGAAGACAACTCCTGATTCTGGGTTTCAAGTCGGTATGTGGGAGAGGAAAACGAGCATCACAAGGCTGAGCGGCAGCTGCCTTGGCCTTGGTATCATGTCTTCATGCTGCCAAGCATAGCTGGCAAAAGAGGCTTGATCACCCGGTCAGAGAAGCAATCCCTTGCTCCACAATAACCGATGCACCGCACTGTGGAGAGGATGTTGAATCTCTTGACATTGAGATTTGCCTGGCTGGGGGGCCCCTCAAGCTGTACAATGGACTCCCGTCTCCACAGTGCACGGCAAACACGTGGGTAGATGTGAACCCCTGGGGAGAGACCAGAGGGGATGCCCTTCCACCTACAAGATATGCATCATTGTTTGAACCCTTTCTTCCTCCTACTAATGCGAACACAGCCACCCAAAGACTGTATCACCTCAGAGAGGGAACTCTGCACGTCGAAGAGGAGGTTCCGGGGGTAGGACCACGAGTGGAGCGGAGAGAATGAAAGAGAAAGATGTATATCTATGGCGGCCGCCGTGGTGTAGCGGTAACGTGCGCGCCTGGCGACCACGAGAGTCAGTCACTCAATGCGTGAGTTCGAATTTTGCCCCTGCGGTCCGAGATCCACTTACGGTGTTACAATCTCCACTTGCCAAAACCGCAAGGGAGTTCCTGACGTAAACCAGGATCTTATGCGTGCATATATAAATATATATATATATATATATATATATATATATATATATATAAACATATATATACATATATGGGGCCGCGGTGGCCGAATGGTTAGAGCGTCGGACTCAAGACTGTCACGACGGCAATCTGAGTTCGAGGGTTCGAGTCACCGGCCGGCGCGTTGTTCCCTTGGGCAAGGAACATCACCTCGATTGCCTGCCTAGCCGCTTGGTGGATAAGCCAGCCCAAGTCAGTGCCGGGTAAATAGAGATGGTGACTCAAAAAAAAACACCGGGCGGAAGGCAATGGCAAACCACCGCTCTAAATTGCCAAGAAAATCATGGAAGCCCATGATCGTCAAGGCCGCGGGGGCCCGAATGGTTAGAGCGTCGAACTCAACACTGTCACGACGGCAATCTGAGTTCGAGGGTTTGGGAGTCACCGGCCGGCGCGTTGTTCCCTTAGGCAAGGAACTTCCCCTCGATTGCCTACCTAGCATGGGTGGCCAAGCCAGCCCAAGTCAGGGCTGGTCCCAAGCCCGGATAAAATAGAGGAATGATTACCTAAAAGGGTAACACCCGCACTCTACGTGGAAAGGAACTGGGGACCCTCCCACGTACTCAAACCAATATCATCACAACATGAAAAACTACAATAAGTATCATGCTGGACCACGGTGGCCAGCATGAACCTACCGTTAAAAGAAGATATACATATATATACATATATATACAAATATATACATATATATGCATATATATATATATACATAAAATATATATAATATATATAAAATATATATATATAATATATATATATATATATATACGCGCGTCTCTGTGTGGTGTGTGTGTGTGTGTGTGTGTGTGTTTTGTAGGTGGATAGGTTCTGGGGGTACCCATTTTTATTATGTTTGGTAAATATTTCGCCACCTTATGTAACCTTTTTTATTGCTTTCAAGCAGCTTTTAAGAAACTGTGAAGTTGTAAAGTGCTCTTTTTTGGGTTACATCATTTCCGGCGTGAGTCGTGGGACAGAAAGGTGAGGAAATGAGTCATGGGCGCTCCCCTAAAGCACGGCGACGTCGCTGGATCCACGGTGCGCGCGGGCAGCAGGCACCGCGGCCTCGCAGGGCGTGTGACCTGCTAGCCTGACTTCGTTGTTTTTGTTAGTTCATTTGATTCTAGGGAGTTTGATACTGTTATCGAAGTTGCTATTATCGGACATCATCAGTGATATTACTATCAATGTTATTATCATTATTATTTGGGGTTGTTGTTTGTTTGCTGATTTTGTGCTGTTGCTCCTGTTGTTAGTATTATTATTATCATCATCATCAAGTATTTTCATGATCATTGTTATTATTACTATTATTATTATCATTATTATTATATCATTTTTATTATCATCATCATCATCGTCATCATTATGATCATGATTATCATAATTGTGATTTTCATTATTGTTAATATTAATATAAATAATATATCATTATTATAATCATTATCAACATATTATCATTATAACAATCATTATCTTCATCATTTCATCATTTTCATCATCATCATCACCCAGAACAATGCGACTGCAAAGCCAGTAAATCTACTACTACCATATATTTTATATATATATATATATATATATATATATAATATATAATATATATATATATAATATGTGTGTGTGTGTGTGTGTGTGTGTGGGGGTGTGTGTGTGTTGTGTGTGTAGGGGGAGGCGTGTGTGTGTTTAGAATGAAATAAATCGTAGATTTCGGTTATCATCAGCTTTTTAACAAGTTCGAACGTTCGTAATTTCATTGTATTTCTTTCCGGCACACACCACACGATATATATCTATATTAATTTCGTATAAAATTTTTATTTATAATAATAAAAAATAATTTTATCCATATATAATAAACAAAAATTTTAGTATATAATATTAATATTAAATATCATAT
>NC_051424.1:15041927-15049427 GCF_015228065.2 Penaeus monodon
CCTTGCATTTATCAAGCAGACTATTGTTGGTGAACCCATAATCATAGAACTGTATTTGTTTTCACCAGATATCCACTGCCCTGCTGCCGACAGCTTCACCGCAACCCTGGCATGGGGACTAATAGGGTGCTATCCTTGTTCAAGGGAACCCCAGGTACTTTTTATTGTTTTAAACCCAGGACATTAAAAACACACACACACACACACACCACCACACACACACACACACACACACCCCACACAAAAAAAATATATTTTTTTTTGTATTTTTATATATATATAAAATATATATATATTATATATTTTATATAATATATATATATATATTATATAAAATATATATATATATATATATGCGTGTGTGTGTGTGCACAGGAAGCAATAAAAAATGAAATTAAATCGTAACGTTTCGAACTTTTTAAAGAGACTGATGAATAACCGAAATCTTACGATTTATTTCATTTCTAAACACACACACGCCTCCCCCTACACACACAACACACACACACACACACACACACACACACACACACACACACACATATATATATTATTTTAAATATATAATATTTAAAATTAAATATAATTTATAATTATATATATATATGGAAAGTAGTAGAGTACGGGCTTTGCAGTCGCATTGTTCTGGGTGATGATGATGATGATAATGATGATAATGATGAAGATAATGATTGTTATAATGATAATAATGTTGATAATGATTATAATAATGAAAATTATTTATATTAATATTAACAATAATGATAATCACAATTATGATAATCATGATCATAATGATGACGATGATGATGATGATAATAATAATGATAATAATATAATGATAATAATATAGTAATAATAACAAGATCATGATAATACTTGATGAGATGATATAATAATACTAACAACAGGAGCAACAGCACAAAATCAGCAAACAAACAACAACCCCAAATAATAATGAAAATAACATTGATAGTAATATCACTGATGATGTCGATAATAGAAAACTTCGATACAGTATCAAACTCCCTAGAATCGAATGAACTAAACATAAAAACGAAGTCAGGCTAGCAGGTCCACACGCCCTGCGAGGCCGCGGTGCCTGCTGCCCGCGCGCACCGTGGGATCCAGCGACGTCGCCGTACGTCAGGGGGCGCCCATGACTCATTTCCTCACCTTTCTGTCCACGACTCACGCCGGAAATGATTCAACCCAAATAGAGCACTTTACAACTTCACAGTTTCTTAAAAAGCTGCTTGAAAGCAATAAAAAAGGTTACATAAGGTGGCGAAATATTTACCAAACATAAAAAATGGATACCAGAACCTTATCCACCACACACCCAACAACACCACAACACAACCACACACACACACACACACACAGAGACGCGGTAATATATATTTTATATATAATTATATATATATATATATATATATATATATATATGTATATAAAATTTTTGTATATAATGTATATAATGTGTATATATATGTTATATATGTATATATATTATATATATATAATATATATATATAAAATTTTATATATATATATATATATATTTATGAAATCTTTTTTTAACGGTGGGTTTCATGTCTGAGCCACCGTGGTCACAGATGATACTTAATTGTAGTTTTTCATGTTGTGATGATATTATGAGTACGTGGTGGGGTCCCCAGTTCCTTTCCACGGAGGTGCCGGTGTTACCATTTTAGGTAATCATTCTCTCTATTTTATCCGGGCTTGGGACCAGCCCTGACTTGGGCTGGCTTGGCCACCAGTGGTAGGTGGGCCCAATCGAGGTGAATTTCCCTGCCTAAGGGAACAACGCGCCGGCCGGTGACTCGAACCCTCGAACTCGATTGCCGTCGTGACGTGGTTGAGTTCGACGCTCTAACCATTGGGCCCCCGGGGCCTTGTCGATCATGGGCTTCCATTTTTTTCTTGGCAATTTAGAGCGGTGGTTTCCCATGCCTTCCGCCCGGTGTTTTTTTTTGAGTCACCATCTCTATTTAACCCGGCACTGACTTGGGCTGGCTTATCCACCAGCGGGTAGCAGGCAAACGAGGTGATGTTCCTTGCCCAAGGGAAACAACGCGCCGGCCGGTGACTCGAACCTCGAACTCAGATTTTCCGTCGTGACAGTTTGAGTCCGACGCTCTAACCATTCGGCCACCCCGGCCCATATATGTATATTATGTTTATATATATATATAATATATATTTTATATTATATATATTTATATAGCACGCATAAGATCCTGGTTTACGTCAGGAACTCCCTTGCGGTTTTGGCAAATGGAATTGTAACCGTAAGTGGATCTCGGACCGCAGGGGCAAAATTCGAACTCACGCATTGAGTGACTGCCCCTCGTGTCGCCCGGCGCGCACGTTACCGCACCACCACGGCGGCCCCCCCCCATAGATATACATCTTTCTCTTTCATTCTCTCCGCTCCACTCGTGGTCCTACCCCCCGGGAAACCCCCTCTTCGACGTGCAGAGTTCCCTCTCTGAGGTGAATTTCAGTCTTGGGTGGCTGTGTTCGCATTAGTAGGAGGAAGAAGGGTTCAAACAATGATGCATATCTTGTAGGTGGAAGGGCATCCCCTTGGTCTCTCCCCAGGGGTTCACATCTACCCCCGTGTTTGCCGTGCACTGTGGGAACGGAGTCCATTTGTACAGCTTGAGGGGCCCCCAGCCAGGCAAATCTCAATGTCAAGAGATTCAACATCCTCTCCACAGTGCGTGCATCGGTTATTGTGGAGCAAGGGATTGCTTCTCTGACCGGGTGATAAAGCCTCTTTTGCCAGTATGCTTGGCGCATGAAGACATATCCCAAGGCCAAGGCAGCTGCCGCTCAGCCTTGTGATGCTCGTTTTCCTCTCCCATACCGACTTGAAACCCGATCAGGAGTTGTCTTCGTGATAGATGAAGGAGCAATGGAGGCATACCTCCAAAAACAAACTGTGAAGATTAGATATGACCTTGGCAGTTAGGTGACTAGCATCCATCCTAACCAAAAAGTGGAAGTTGCTTTAACAAGACTAAGATGGGGCACAAAAGACTGACTTATGGGTTGAGGGAGGGTTTAAAAGTCAAGCACTTTGTGAGGATGCCAAGAGCCATTAATGATCGCACATGTGGAAAGATGTGCAACATTTCAGACCAAAGACGTAAAGTACTTGTCTCCCCATATACAATGAAAAATGTAGTGGGGAGGATTGTGATATAGAGGGTCTCATTAGTTTCCTTAGGGAGACTATATTTCAATAAAATCTAATCTACATAATTTTTATGCAATAATTTTATACACTTAGAGCATAATATTTATGCTTTGATTTTAAATATATTTAATGTTTTTTTGTAAGATATTTATTGATAAATTTTTAAAGATTTAATATTTGAATATTTCTATTTAACAAGGCATTCGCCGCTAATGACCTTAGTGTTGACCGGGGGAGATAATTTTAAATAATCAATCAATCAATCAATCACTCCCTAGCAGAGAGAACTTTTCCCTTTCCCCAGTAGCCCCAGTGTACCTTACCTTAAACCATCTATTAACAGTATGCCCAAAATACTCAAACCATAGACAGCCACTAAAAACTATCTCAAAATCAAAAAAAAGTTTTTTAAAATATCAAATCTCATCAGACAATGAAAAAAATTATTAATAAAAAAATCACTTTTCTGGGGGAGACAAAACTTTATAAAGTTAATAGATTGAAAAATAAATAGGATCCATTGGTTAAGAAAACAAAAATATAGTATTATATAAAATGATAATAAAATAGGAGAAATAGCAATAATAATATAATAATAAAAATCAGAAAAATTTTAATAATATAATATAACAAAAAAATAATGGGAACAATAAAACTAGTGACAATTCTAATGTAATAAAAATAATTTGTAATAATGAGATAAAATATAAAATAGTAATGATAATTAATAATAAATAAAAATAAAATAACTAATAAAAATAACAACAATAATAAAAATAAAATAAAAAATATTAAAAATAATATAATAAAATAAAAATTAACAAAAATAAAAATATAATAAGTGATAACGATAATATAAAATTTAAAAATAATAAAATATTATTTTATTATTTTATTATTATTATTATTATTATTATTTTATATTTTTTATTTTTAAATATTATTATTATCATGATCTTTATTATCCCATTATTATTGCTATTAATAATATGATCTATTATGTTATCATATTTTCATTATTCCATTATTTAATTATTATTTTTATTATTTTTAATTTAATTTTTATTTTTATTTTTATTATTATTTTTTATTTTATTTTTTATTATTATTATTTTTATTTTTTTATCATTATCATTACTCACATCATTATCATTTCATTATCATTCTTTCTTCCTTCATTTTAATTAGTTAGTATTATGTTTTTATTATTATTATTATATTATTATTTATTATTATTATTATATTATTTTATTACTATTATTATATTATATTATTATGTATTATTTATGAGATTATTATTGATTATTATAGATTATAATTATGGTGATGGATGTGATGAGATGATGATGATGAGGATGATGATGATGCATGATGATGATGATGATGATGATTGATAATGATGAGGATTGATGATGATGATGATGATGAGGATTAAATTATATTATTATCATTTTTTATTATAATATACTTGTCTTATTAATTATCATTTATTATTATTAGTATCACTAGCATTATCATATTTGATATCTATTATCATTAGATCATTTATCATTATCATTATCATTATTTATTATGAACATTATCATCTATTTATTGTATATTAGTTATTATCAAGTATTATTGTTTTTATTATTAGTAGAGTATGATATAGTCGATTAGTAGCATCATTATTATCATTATTATATTATTATTACATTATTATCATTGTTATGTCATTTCATTATTATTATCTTTATTATTGTTGTTATTAATAATATTATTTATTGATATTGTTCTTATTAATAATGTTACGCCGACCGCATCGTCTCTCTGCCAACAACACAAGGGAAGGCTAGTGCGCGGCGTGCTATCCACAGGTCCGGAACAATGAAACCCGCTCCAAGAGGCACCGAGCACCACAGCGTCCCAGAAAACCAGGAGGGAAGGAAAACGCAAGTGGCGATGGAGGGCACGAATAACTACACGATGACAGTCTTTCCTTTATTTACACAAGTATTTACCCGTACACTTTTATAGCACAAACAGGGGAAGCCAGCAGTCCCACGCACGAGACAGCTTATAACAGGGCAACACAACGCGTTTATCAAGGTCACAAGGGCACACACGAGTTCTTCACAGGAGCAGCAACCACTCCCTCCTCCTTGGCTTGTTCTCGGCTCCTCGACTCACAGCCAGTTGCGTCATGTTGCCAGGTCCCTCATGTTACCACATGCCAAGTATCCTTTCATGTTACAACATGTTCGCACAGAGACAAATACCCACTGGCGTAGCACTATCTCCCTATCAAGCAGACGACCCGTCTCTGCTCGAATACCTAAACATGAAACAAACTACAGAAAAATTAAATAAAATAGTCTCGAACCAAAAATCTTCCCAGCGCGGCTTTCTTTGCTCTCAGGGGTCGCTCGGAGGAGGGTGGGCGGCGGTTTAGTGGCAGTGGTCACCCGAGGGGACTTCTGCCCCAAGAACCGGCTCATGGCACCCTTGACGTAGTGTTGACATCGCACTCACCGTCCAAAGCTCGTTATCATCTCGGTAGCGTCTGCAACGTCCTCATCGCCGATACTGGGGCTACGTCACACTTCTTTTTTTCACCGGGCACAAGGCGTAGCTTCCTGAACATGGTAACGCCACAGCGGTCACGTGGACAACAGACGGTCGTTTGCCTTCTGCGAATTTGAAGTGCCATCAGAAAGGGCCGCTACACCGTGTATGGCCACCTTACCCAGGGCTCGTAGTTCCGGCGATGAGCCTAGCTTCCGGACCGAGGGTTAGGGCAGCCCACTCTTCACCTATGTTGTACCCACTTCCTCATGCGCGGTCATAGGTTACTCCTTCGCGGTTAGCGGCCGCTCGGTGCGACAAGTAACGAGGGAATTCAGGCAGGCCCCACACCAACCACTCTCGCTCCCGACGACTGTCTGGAGCTCCCACTTCCTCACAAGTCGCCCTGCTTGCACCAGCTGGAACCGTCTGGGCTTACGGAGAAGTTAGCTACAACACTGTAACAAACCCCTCCACTGGTCCAACAAGGCTCCGCCCAACCGATAGCCATCAGCCAGCGGATGGGTTTTTGAATGTGCTCCACATGAGGCCTCTATCCACGAATAACTCTGACAGTCGACACGGATTCTGACTCTGTCCCTGGCAAGGGCAGTTGCGCAGCCGTACACTACTCTGCACAGCCACCTTTGGGACAAGCAAGGGCACATATTCACCGTGCACCACCGCTTCAGTCCAGGTCAACACACGACTTACTCGCGTCAGGTAGTCAAGGCCCAGCAAGCAGTGCTGTCCAGATCGGCCACATACACTGGCAGCCGCTGCACCGTGCTGCCCACGCCAATACGAGCCTCCACTGGCCACCTGAGCTGCACACATGCCCCTACACCACACAGTTCTCTGTGGAGCGGTCTGGAAGGAGATAGTGGCAACATATCAGGCGCACTAGGGTCTTCTCAGCCAGTGTCCACTGTCAGGCGGCACATGTCCATCTATTGAGCCCCACATGCATCGTGCTGGTCGGACGTGCAGCACCAAGCGGGGCCCGGGAACCGAGGACGCGGTTTTCGGGCCCCTTCAAGTTTCCGCCTGTACCACTTCCTAGCTTAGGACATGCACTTGGATGGTGACCATACCTGCCACAGTCCTTGCAGCACTGGGAAGGCCATCAGAACCGTTACGGTTGAGAGGACATGTTCTCGCTCCCTACGAACCGGACTACGTCTGTGCCCTTCTTACGCAGCCCCAACACAAACCTTGGAAATGCTTCGGGTCAAACCCCTTTCATCAAGCTATCTTCTCACTTAGCGTTCCCGGCCCTCGGAGCGTAACGGCGGGGATGAGCAGTGGACCATAGGCCATGGGCCTTCAGGGAAGCCTCGAACTCCAAGGGCCTCGCAAGCGCCACCTGCAGTCCTCAGGGTGTGCAGGCTAACATAGACTTTGAGCTGTGGTCCTGCAAAGCATCAACAAAGAAAATCGAGGGCCAGGACCACGATCATCCTTCCTCAGCCGCGGGTACGACTCCTTCCCAGCGCTCCACACCTGAGCCAGCTGGTGTACAGTGTCTCCCACGCTCACGAGTCCGCTCTTCAAGCGGGCCAGAAATACCTCGGCCCTGGTGGCGGTTGCCCAGAAACGGCGTTTCAAAGCCCTCGCACGTGGTGTAAGAGGCCGTTGGGATGCCGGAGATGCCCCAACATTCCACCCACAAGGGGCCTAGCGCGTACGAGTCTGCAGGGCCCTTTGTTCCTGCTCCAGCACGGGGA
>NC_051424.1:15054427-15056927 GCF_015228065.2 Penaeus monodon
ATACTCAATCAATGTGAAGATGATAAAACACCAAATGAGTTATGGGAAAAAGGGAAAAAAGAACTCCTGCTGAGCACTGCTTAAGAACTATCGCCAAAAAGAAAAAGACAAATTCCCCTGGATATCTGAAAAAACACTAAGTGAAATTGAAACAAGAAGATGCCTAAAATAAAAAGGTATCAATAATCCAGTTGAAAAGTAATTTACAAAAAACAAAATACAAAAATTCAAAGATTATTGCGACAAGATAAGGAAAAATATTTAAATGAACATTGCCAGAGAATTGAAAACTGTTCTATAAATAAGACAACTAAAGAACTCTACCAGGAGTACGAACATCACACGAAAATTTAAACCTACTATGGACACTATCAAAACTAAAGATGGACTTGTTTTATGTGAGGGAAAAAGAAGTCAAAGATAGATGGAATCAATATTGTTAAAACTTATACAAAAAGAATATAGATCTAACAACAACATTAATTAGACTCAATGACAACGAAGATGAACCACCGCCACTGCTAGACGAAGTTATAAAAGCCATAAAAGAAGTAAAGAATAACAAGAGCCCGGAATAGATGAAATAACAGCAGAACTAATAAGAATGCGGGCGAAAGTGTTGAATATTCTTCTACAAACTCTGTACAAAAATATGGAATGAAAGAAAATGGCAGAAGACTGGGTAAAATCAGTCTTTACTCCCATACCTAAAAAAAGGTGACGCACTCCAATGCAACAATAATAGGACAATTGCATTAATAAGTCACAGCAGCAAAATTTTGTTGAAAATTATTGCTGAAAGAATGAAGTTGAAGTTAAGAGAGGAAATTGCAGACGAACAAGCAAGTTTTCGCCCTGGAAAAGGTACCAGAAACCAGATTTAAATTTAAAAATTTATCATAGAGAAAACAGAGAACATCAAAAAGACCTATACCTGTGTTTCATCGATTATGTGAAAGCTTTTGATACTGTTGATCACGATATCCTCTGGAATAACATGTACGATATGAAGTTTCCAAAACACATCATCCAACTAATAAAAGCCTTGTATGACCAACAACAAGCAGCTGTAAGAACCACTTATGGGTTAACAGAATGGTTCGAAGTCAAACAAGGAGTACGACAGGGTTGCATTCTGTCTCTGCACCTCTTTAATATATATTCTGAAACAATTATGAGAGGTGCTCTAGAGAATTTTGAAGGAACTGTGGATGTTGGGGGATACAAAATATCAAATCTGAGGTACGCCGATGATATAGTTTTGATTGCCAGCAGTATCACTGAACTACAACAACTACTAGATAAAGTTAGAGAAACAAGCGAAAAGGCTGGCTTGTTTTCTTTAAAGCCAAGAAAACTAAGATCATGAAGATTCAAAAATAACCGGCAATGAACAATGATGAACATGTTACAATCAATGGAATGATTGTGGAAAATGTGAAAGAGTTCACTTATCTTGGAGCTGTTTTAACTAATACATATGATGATTCACCGGAGATAAACAGAAGAATTACCATTGCCAAAAACGCCACAATTGCTCTCAATAACATCTGGAAAGACCGAAGCATTACCTTATGGACAAAGCTGAGGTTATTGAACTCATTAGTTTTCCCAATTGCATCATATGGTCTGAGGTTGGGTGTTGAAGTAGATAGACAAGAAAAGATCAATAGTTTTGAAATGTGTGTTACAGACGAGTACTGCGTATTAGCTGGACAGAGAGAAGACGAATGATGAAGTGCTGAGAAAAATAAATTGTAAAGACCGACTGTTGGACATCTTGAACAAGAGGAATTAAAGTTTATTGGTCATGTAATGAGAAGTAAAAGTATTGAGAAAAACTTGCTGACAGGGATGGTGATAGGAAACAGAGGAAGAGGCAAACTGAAGACAAGACTGAGCGACAATATCAAAGATATTTGCGGGCTGTCGATGGTACAAGTGGAAAGAAAAGCGTAAGATCGAGTTTAGTGGCGAGGGATGGTGGAGGGGTCCACGGCTGCTCAAACATGAGCACACCGTTATTGATGATGATATATATATATATATATATATATATATATATATATATATATATATATATTTCTGTGCTATCACCGATACGGCATTTAACGACCTACTTGGCAATGTGTTTCACGTTGTCGTGGTATCGAAGTGTTTGTATATTGAGATTATCAAGGAATATTTTTCTCATCTTATCTTGAGCTTGCTTGCCTTCAATTTTACCGCTTAGGCTAAGGTTTTCCAATGTGCCTTTACGGATTGCATGTCTGAGGAATTTGAGTTGTCGTATTCGGACCAGTTCTAGAAGCTCTCGTTCGTTTCCGACTATTTTAAGGATCTCGTAGACACTCGATCGGTGTAAGGAGTGTGCAACATACTGCAATAGAACCACATTTCTGCGGTCTCTTTATTACGCCTCGTTTCAGCCGTCAGTGTCCAGGACTCGCAATCATATAGGAGAGTCGACCATACAAATTTTTGAATGAATCCGATTTTT